>NW_027394276.1:13599258-13953349 GCF_049309525.1 Garra rufa
GTATAAATGAATGAATAACAGACAATATAATATAAAATATGAGCAGAAAACACAAGTAAAGACACACATTTGTTTAATAAAGTAAATCAAATTTGTTGCTGTATGGACAGTACCTTGTGTGAGTCCAGAGTAGATGAAGGACATCAGCACTGAAAGCAGAAAAACACAGATATAAAGAATTTCCATTCATTCAACCCCATGCAAATCACTGAAACATGGAGGTATATCTACATCAGTGACACACAATGACGACCCAGGATTGAGAGTCAATTCACTGATTATTCACTGCTGCCCAGACAATAGAGAAGCAGCTTGAACTGAGGTTCAGAACAGTGTTTGTTTCTTAAGTTTTATATTAGTTTGCTCCCTCGATTCGCATTTGCTGTTCCATTTATTTATTTATTTTACGCTGTTCATACTTATTTAACTCAAAATCAGATTCCTGATTTAGTTCATGATGTCTTACTATATTGCTTACTAGTTTCACAACCTCATGGACTTATAGTTTGCTTTTATTCTTCATGTGTTCCCTTGTTCTAGTTTGTGTCTCCCCTTGATTAATTGAAGTTCACCTGTGTCTTGTAATTTCTCCTGATTTGCCTGTGTACTTAAGTTTATGTCTGTTCAGTATGAGTTTGTCAGGTCTTAAAGGTCCACTGAAGTGCCTTGAAACATGCAGCGTTTTTCTATGTATATACTTCTGGTGATGTAATTTTACCTAAAACAGGAAAACAGGGCAGGACATATTGTGCAGCCCCGCCCACTTTTTAAAAAAAATATCCAATAGCGTTTCATTTATATCTGCTCGAGCCAGAGCCCTTGAAATCGGTAAAGCCGCATTTGTAAGCTTATGACAGCCACAGTCTAATAGATTACCCCCTTGATTCAATATGAAACCTAAAACAAAACATCATAATCATGCTGAGGCTGTATAGTTCAATATCAATGCGATCGTGTCTCTGAAACGGAGAAAAAGTCCGGAGTAGACTGTGCACGCTATAGGCATGGGCCGTATAAGATTCTGACGGTATGATAACCTTGGATAAAAATATCACGGTTTCACGGTATCACAGTATTGTAATCGCTGCTCTACAATGTTATATTTAAATGTTCGGGTAAAAAAAAAAAACACTTCTTTTTTTTTTTACTGAACAAAGTATATTTTATTTTAGGAAATATATAGAACATTTTGTAACATGGAACAGAAGGCAAAATAATTAAAATAAATATTTGAATCTTCTTAATTAAATTAAATTGCAGTCGCTTGTGTGAGCCTAAGCCTGCAGCTCAACGATAATCAACAAAATAAAAAAAAATAAAAAAATCATTCTAAATGGAAAAAATGCAATCACTAATCAAAGCAAAAATATGACCATTAGTGACAATTCCAAAAATAAATAAAAAATACTCAAAGACACCTGAGAGCCAGCAAGTTTTTTTTTTTTTTTTTTTAATGCCATGATTTTGAAAAGATGTTAAAGGTGCACTGTGTAATATTTAAGATGATCTCCAGACAGAGGTGCAATAACTATGTTTTCAGGGGTGCATAAGGACCTTAATTAACCATTATGTTTTTATTAACTTAGAATTATCAGCTTGCGAGAAAAAAAAAAAAAAAAAAAAAAAAAACACTGACACAATGATGAACAAGTAACAGTAATATTCACAATAACATAGTTTTATTGAATGATTAAGTAAATATAATTCCTTAAATTACACTTTAAAAGAAATCTCACTATTCGTTGCTGTCAAAGAAAGGTGAGATTTTAATCCTGTATTATTGGCTTCCGTAGTTCTGTAAAGGGCGGGGTGAGCGGTGGACTGTTGCAATTCACAATCTCGCCGCTAGATGCCGCAAAACCCTACACACTGCACCTTTAAAGTGGCAGAAGGCTTAAAAGCAAAGACGTGATTTCACTTTAACTTAATTGTTGTACAAATGTTCAATCACAGAAACGTAATGTTAGTAAATATAGTCTGCTATTCCCCACTCTGGGGGTTCACCTCCTTTGGCCATCCTGAACTTATATTACTGCTGAGTCTCACTGACTGCAGACCACGTGCACAATCACAGACACGCGCCTGCAGCACTAACCGCTGGGGGAGGGGCTGCATTGTTTTCGCTGCAGGTGCACACACACAACCTAGTAGAGTCCTGCGCTTTCACTTTGACGACACAGAAAATGCACATATTGTATGAAACGGTATAACTTTTTTTGTTTGCGGTTTTGAAACCATGACTTTTTCAAACCACGGTAAACCTTGAAACCGGTTATCTTCCCATGCCTGGTGCACACTGCCATGGTTCGTATGACACAACGTCAAACCAGGCCTCATTTGCCCCATTGGAAAGCATTTACACTGTCTGAATTGTTCCCTATTGTCTACATTGCACACTACAAGCCATTCACCAAACATAAAACACTAACACTGTGAACAAGTGACTGAGCTCAGTCGCAGCTTCAACGTCTTTCACTGATTCTTGAAAATTTGGCAAAAATATGTCCCAACAAGAAAAGTGCTCATTCTGTTGGAAATGAAGAACATTTTCATAAATCAAAAGAATCAAGATGATAATCAGAGGGTCAGTTGCACATATGTAAGGTTCTTTTATAGTTGACTTTTAATTTTGTATTAATTTAATTATCAAATCTGGCCCATTGCCTACAAAATCACTTGTCCTCAGATAGGAGATAATCATTTCAGCTTGATTAAAAAAGCAAAAAGTAATCATTTAATTGAATAATAATTTTACTATATGAAAGAGTACATTGTAATATGTATCAAAAATTACAAACACTGTGTTTTGAATAATATTTACAATTATTTTTGGTTGCACAAAATGTGTCCCACATATCACCACCGTCAGATATTTATGAAAAGCAATAAAATCAGGCAACTACAAGTTCAACTGCATTCCTGAGGACCACATTATCAAATCTTCAGCTCTACTGCATGCTTCAAGATCAGCCAAGCTCCTGTAAATTTGCTATTTTCTCTTAAACTTGTTCATATTTTTGGACACTGCTACTGTGGCAACCATAACATGTCAACACCGTCTCTTTTGTATAAATAATATTAGATTTGATTATGACATAAATGTATACTTTTTGAAAAACAAGTCTGAAGCAACAGAGTGGAAACAAGATGGCTAATGTGAACAACTAATGCATATCATGGGAAATAGTAGGTTTTTGTCACCACCGTCAGATGTCACCACCGTCAGGTTTTCTGTCTGACGATGTTGAAATATTTGAAAAATGTTTTATCACAGTGCTCAGGATTGTTATTTGTTGGACCAACTAGTTAAATAAAGTTGTTAAACAAGAAGCCGTTGACTTGAGTGGTATACATTTTGGAATTTTATGTTGTAATGAGGCCACTGTCACCACCGTCAGATTAGTGTCACCACCGTCAGAGGGAGTTTTAATTTTTTTAAATAAATATGCATAGGGGCCTACAATATATTTTGTCAGTGCTGCTGAGTTATTAAAGTGATAGTCTCTTTTAATACAAAAATACATTTGTTAAATAAAAAACATTTTTTGTTTGATTTAAGCAAAAAGTAAACGTTGTAAAACGCTAAAAAGTAAAATGCCTATTTTATGAAAAAAAATACAAAATGGGGAGGTGACACCAGTACATTGCTGAAAAGCTAAGACCTTGGTCTATAATAATATACATTCAGATGGTGTAATTAAACACTTTTTTTTTTTTTTTGAAAATTAAACCCTGTTTTATCCAAATTCCCAAGAATCACTGCTTTACGGTATAGGGGGCAGGACACTACGGACTCTAGAGAGCATTTGATTGGACAGATCCTTTGATGAGAAGCTGAAGTGCATCGTGATGTCATGTGATGTGTTTTGAAGCACACTAGCTTATAGATAACCATAAGGTTAAAGCTATGGTCTACAATTTCAAAGATTGTTCATTATTAATAACCTCGTTTAGATGCTGGTTATGGTTCTACAGTACAATCCTAATAATACGAAGAGAAAAAAAGAATGAAAAAAATCCATTCACTCTATTGGGTGTACACCCGCAGAGAAATTGACCAATGTGAGCTGTCCGGCCGGACAGCTTACATTGGTTAACTGCTCTCATCCAATCCCCTGCTCCACTCGCGTCTCCACCCACCGCACCCCACCCCGCCCCCTCCTGCGACATGAAATTTCGCACGAAATTAGGCAGCATCAACTCAGCAATGGAGAAAAACCAGACAGCAAACAGCAAACAAACAAACAAACAAACAAACAAAGAGACAGACAGCAGTAAGCGGCCCCTGCTCGCCCCAACAGTCAAGGTTGGAAGAAAGAGAAAGTCAATTGAGGAAAGAGCAGAGATTAAAAAAAAAAAATGTGAAGAACGCCGGACTCAAAGCCGAATCAATATAGGGTCCACCATTGCCCGTTGGTGTCAGCTTCAGAGAAACCTTGGACTTAAAACCGACGCTGACATGGCTGACTTTTTGTTGAGCAGGTAAGCATTTATTTATACTTTTATGGTGTGGTGTATTACATAAATAGCTTTTTATCAATCTGACAACATGATCATGCTACCGGTCGGCATTGGAATGTTAGCCGTTCAGCATCGCCTATCACGGGTCAAAGTAATTATATTTCTTGAAGTGCTTGACTATTTCAGTATGCCTAACGTTAGCGGTTTTCTGTTCGAGCCGATAGAACATTGCATGTGTTGCTAATCTTGCGTGTGCGTGAACTCAAACGTGTGCCTCTGAGCTATTTTGTTAGGAGAATGGTGACATTGCATTGTTGATTAAGCAACTACGTTCAAGTGTCGAAAGTTAACTTTACATATGATGTGTCATTAGCGAGGTCATTAGATTGAAGCGACTAAGCAATCCGACATCGCACATGGTACATCTCTGTTCCATGTTTACTCCTGCTTGACTGAGTGACGTTGTTCAGGTCGTTCCCGGTGGAAGGGATCAGGTAGCACAGAGGGGAGGGGTGTGCGTGTGGAGGGGAGGGATGAGTTTTTTAAAAAAAATCAGGCTTTCTCGACTAATTTTCAACATCGTAGACTACAGCTTTAACAAATGTATACTAAAGGCCAAAAAAACTTTAATTTTGATTTCATGGGGACTTTAAACATCCAGTGCCTCCTCAAAAAAATATGGAAAAATAAAATGTAAATAGTAAAAAAATAAATGTATGTAACTATCACCCAACATCAGTGACTACTGAGAAGCTATAAGAGGCCTTTGTTTACTGTAGAAGCCAGACCCTGAGACTACGGATTCGCCTACTGCTGCTACACGCACAAGGAGATGCTGCAAGCAGTGTGAGAGGGGATGCAAACGCTGTAAGCGCAGAGGCATACTAGCTAGGCTAAAGGCTAACCCCACAAGACGAGCAACCTCTGTTTTTAACCAAACTTGGGTAAACAAAAACATCCCGTACTCCACCATTCAGCTGCATTGGCTAACCTGCTACAGAGTGGAAGGAGATACTGAGGAAGTTCACAGCCATTGTTATCTTTGCTGTGTATATACCAAATGCTAAGGACGTGCTTCATGAACTGTACAGCACTATCAGTGAACTACAAACAATATCCGGTGACTTTAATCATGCAAACTTAAAGACAGTTTTGCCAAAGAACTGATGCACTGAAACAGTGACTGCTTACATTAAAAAGTGCATTGATGTGACAGTCACCCAGAACATGCCAACCAGAAGCAATGGATGACAGCAGAGGTTTATGGGCTGCTAGACCTGACAATGCATTCAGATCACTTTAAATATCTTGCATTTAATGACCGATATTATACAGAGATCATACAATCTTTATTAATAGTAATATTAAAACACATATTGACATAATATTAAGAAAAGTGTGTTGTGCAATAACAAAATACTCCAAATGAAGCCAGTAAATAAAAAAGTGTCAGTAAATATATCAATGGATTTGAATCTTACTTAGTATGAAATAAATGTATTTAACAACAATTAATCGATAAAATCGATTATTATCAATAATGAAAATCGTCGACAACGATTCTCATTATCGATTAATCGGGTCCACCCACAGTGCACGTGCACTTCAGAGGATCGCGTCAAATTACAGCACTGAATGACGCATTTCTTTTGACAAAATGCAAAAATGGTGGAGGAAACAAAATGAGGTGCTGCAGGAGAGTTACGTGATCCAAGCTGCCCAAAAATGAGAATTCCTTATTTTAAAATTTAAGCTAATAGCGTAATGGCTTGCCCTGTGAGGCGCTTTGACAGATCCGTTTGCATCCTCAGCATAAAAACTTTCAGTTTACAGTTATATCCTTCCGTATCTGTGACATATCTGTAAATGTCACAAATTCAAACAAGCATTTTCATTTATGCATTAAAGTCCATTCTGACAGTCTGTGTTAAGTTTAAATCTCTACTGAATGAGCGTGTTAGACTGGAACACAGACAAGGAGATGTATTTGTATTTTTGTGTGTGTGTGTGTGTGTGTGTGTGTGTGTGTGTGTGTGTGTGTGTGTGTGTGTGTGTGTGTGTGTGTGTGTGTGTCTGTGTGTGTGTCTGTCCGTGTACCTGGTATTCATCACGTTGTGGGGACCAAATGTCCCCACAAGGATAGGAATACCAGTAGATTTTGACCTTGTGGGGACATTTCTCAGGTCCCCATGAGGAAACAGGCTTATAAATCATGCACAATGAGTTTTTTTGATGAAGTAAAAGTGTGCACAATCTCCTGTGAGGGCTAGGTTTAGGTGTAGGGTAGGTGTAGGGCCATAGAAAGTACGGTTTGTACAGTATAAAAACCATTACGCCTATGGAATGTCCCCATAAAACATGTAAACCAGTGTGTGTGTGTGTGTGTGTGTGTGTGTGTCTGTCTGTCCCTGGACCACAAAACCAGTCAAAAGGGTCAATTTTCAGAAATTGAGATTTATAAATCATCTAAAAACTAAATAAATAACCTTTCCACTGACGTATGGTTTGTTAGGATAGGACAAAATTTGGCCGTTATATAACTATTTGAAAATCTGGAATCTGAGGGTGCAAAAAGGTCAAAATATTGAGAAAATCGCCTTTAAAGTTGTCCAAATTAAGTTCATAGCAATGCATATTACTAATCAAAAATTAAGTTTTGATATATTTAAGGTAGAAAATGTACAAAATATCTTAATGGAATATGATCTTTACTTAATATCCTAATGATTGTTGGCATAAAAGAAAAATCTATAATTTTGACCCATACAATGTATTTTTGGCTATTGCTACAAATATACCTGTGCTACTTAAGACTGGTTTTGTGGTCCAGGGTCACATATTAAGAAACGTGCGTGTTTATTTTAGCAATTCCATCAGTGAACAAGCAGCCTACAAAACGCTAAAATAAATCAAAGAAATAAAACATTTAAATAAGAAAGTAGCCTTAATAAGAATGTTAAATAGGCTATTAAACAAACATTTGTTGCAAAAATTCCTAACAACCTCGACAGCTGATCAGAATTACTGTCCGAGTCCGACTGGAACCTGTCTTTTTTCTCTTTCTCTTCCCCATTGCACAGCTGCTGTTTTTAATAGCAACGGAATTACATTTATTTTCGTTTCTTTATTTTATGAAGTTAATTTAGAAATATATTTGGAACACGTTTTGTGAAATCCAATTTGTTTTTTTTGTTTTTTGTTTTTTAAGTAACGACCAAGCAGCCAGCGGCAGACAGATCCATTTAGCCTTCTCAAGTCATCACGATTTAAATAAAAATCCATAGATATAAAAAAGTTAAAGTATATATCACATCACAATATTAGTTTAATCGTTTAACCTAGATAAATGTGTGCTATGAGACGCATATCCAATCGTTTGTGCGGAGAGTGAAAGATGAAGCGCTTGAATAGTCTTCGATTAAACTGCGTTGCTTTTAGAAGCATCAATTCATTTGTTGCATATAGTTTAATGTCTTTATTTCGGGATTATCAAAGTAAATTATAACTCAAATTTGAGATTTTACTGGGGCACAGCTGATTTTCACTGTAAAAAGGATCTAGCAAAGCCCCTGCTCTGAAACAAACCCGGCGGCTTCATAGCTGCATCCATGTTAGCACGTCACGTTTGATGTGGTAATTTCACAGTAGGCATACACACAGGTTCGAAGACTCGTTCTCGCCCCCTACAGTGCAATTCGGCTAGGTATACAGCCGCGCTCAAATATCAAGGTGAAAGTCATCATAGCTTGCGTAGCTTAGACCCAGCTCCCAACTTTGAGAATAGATTAACGCCGATATTTTTTTATCGCCAGATAAGAGTCTCACGTTAACGCAGCACTTTAACACTGATAACGGCCCACTTCTAATATATATATATATATTGTGGCGGGAGGGGCAAACGACAGACACAGTGGGTGTGGCGTCAGGCCTCGGAGAGGCTTTTATTAAACAGAAAATAAGGGAAAGTGAGTCCATAAAGTAAAACAGTGTCCAAAATAAAAGGGGAGTCTGGTGTCCTCGGGTGCTGGGGCAGCGTGACGGAACGGTAGTGTTCAGAGGGGAAGGGTCCAGGAGAGGGGCGGAGTCCGGCGGCCGCGGGCGCTTTCCATGCTAGCGCCGGGGTGCTAGGGCGGCGGCATCTCCGGCAGGCTCATCCCTCTCGAGCTGTCCGGCGCTGGGGCGGCGGCTTCTGGCGGCCTCAACCGGACCGCGGGTCCGGCGGCTCTCCAAACTCTTGTGGCGCGGGATTCCCTCTTCACCCCCTCCTGGACCCGCGAGGACACCAGCGTGCATGCACGGGGGAAAGAGACCGGTCTCCCGAGGAGAGGCGCGCTCGGGATTTAAACAGCGGCGGTGATGAGGCTTCATTTACATCAGGTGTCCCCATCACACGCCGCCAGCCCGAGCCGATTACACGCCCCTCCTCTCCCCTACACACCCACTCCCGTCGGGAGCCTGGAGAAGGGCGGCGAATACGGGACGGGGTGGTGATGAAAATTAGGGGGGCGGGCAGACGCCTCGCCACATTCCCCCCCCCAAGCGACATCCCCGTCCTAAGGTCGCCGCCCACGCAGGAGTGCTACCTTCCTCATCCAGGCTCCAGCGGTCGGAGTGGGCGGGGATTCCTCTCCAAGGCAACGCTCCCTCTCGCCGCGTACCGGAACAGGGACAGAAAAACCGGTATTAGTCGACAGCCTCAACCAACCGCAGGATAAGTGACTAACTGAAACATCACTTACCCTTCTTGCGGCTGGGAGGCCGTCTCCGTCGTTCCTCCGTCCCTGTCCGGGTTTTCACGAACTTTTGCGAGCGAGAGGGGATGACGTCATCAGGTGTTGCCCACTGCGCTGTCTAAGCCCCGCCTTGCCCGCATTCTCCACCACTGTGGCGGGAGGGGCAAACGACAGACACAGTGGGTGTGGCGTCAGGCCTCGGAGAGGCTTTTATTAAACAGAAAATAAGGGAAAGTGAGTCCATAAAGTAAAACAGTGTCCAAAATAAAAGGGGAGTCTGGTGTCCTCGGGTGCTGGGGCAGCGTGACGGAACGGTAGTGTTCAGAGGGGAAGGGTCCAGGAGAGGGGCGGAGTCCGGCGGCCGCGGGCGCTTTCCATGCTAGCGCCGGGGTGCTAGGGCGGCGGCATCTCCGGCAGGCTCATCCCTCTCGAGCTGTCCGGCGCTGGGGCGGCGGCTTCTGGCGGCCTCAACCGGACCGCGGGTCCGGCGGCTCTCCAAACTCTTGTGGCGCGGGATTCCCTCTTCACCCCCTCCTGGACCCGCGAGGACACCAGCGTGCATGCACGGGGGAAAGAGACCGGTCTCCCGAGGAGAGGCGCGCTCGGGATTTAAACAGCGGCGGTGATGAGGCTTCATTTACATCAGGTGTCCCCATCACACGCCGCCAGCCCGAGCCGATTACACGCCCCTCCTCTCCCCTACACACCCACTCCCGTCGGGAGCCTGGAGAAGGGCGGCGAATACGGGACGGGGTGGTGATGAAAATTAGGGGGGCGGGCAGACGCCTCGCCACATTATATATATATATATATATATATAGTTTCAAAACAGTGAATCCACAGTAAACTGCACACAGCCTGCATAAAGTAGCTGCTCCTTTTCACGAGCCGCTGTGACTTCCGTAAAAATGTGACGTCCAATCAACTCTGACACCGCCTTCAGTCACCACCCTGAGCACCAACCACCGTCTCACCCTCCTTTTGTCAAACCCCCAGACAACATTGTGTCTATTCCATTGCTAAGCAACAACAACACGAAAACAAGTCGAAAATGCTGTTCAGTCGATGGATGACAGGAAACTACATCATTGCACAGGCTTCTGAACAACATAAAATATAAAAAAACAGTGGCACGTCAGTTTTAGCCTCTTTCACACAGCGATTTTGGAAAATACACGGATAATGTGTCCCATGATTTGTTCCGGAATTGTTTGATTTGGTGATTTTCCGGAATCTGTGCATGCTTTACACACAACCCATAAAGATGTGACATGTGATAAACTAACGATCTGCGGTTCAGTTCCCTTCCGGAGGGAACTCTACGCTGCGTCCTGGTTCAGGACACTATGGGAACTGCCTTCAGCATGACCGGTTCTGAAACGAGGTATAAAACAACGACAGTGAACTTGACACTGGCCGGCGCCAGCCCGTGACGTCATCAGCAGGTGCCTGCTTAGTATAAAAGCAGGCGCCTGAGAGCACAACACCATCTTTTTGTCTTCAGAGTCCTTCGTTCTAGCGAGTGAGTATGACGATGCCTAGAGCTAAACTTTATAGGAAGTGCGCGGATCCGTGTCAGAGAAATCTGACACCTGATGACGCACACGACCTCTGTGTAAGGTGTTTGGGAGAAGAGCACGCGCGCTCCGTTCTTGAGGGGATGGAGTGCGTCCATTGTGAGGGTTTCCCCATGAGGAAACTCCGTTCTCGTCTGGCCCTTTTCTCGAGGGAATCGGGCCATCCATCTGCCCCATGTGGCTCCGGTCCCGCGGCAGCTGAGGCTGCTCGGCGGCTGAGGTCCTGGGGTTCCCAGGTGGAGCTGGCTGACGAGTTTGAGAGAGGAGTGAGTCTCTCGCGCCCGTCAGCCAGAGATGAGAACGCGCTGCTGGCGGAAGATGTGTTGTCTCTTACATCTTCCGACCCTGCAGCGAGTGCTCTGCTGGCTTCAAGCCAGGGCGAGCAGGAGGCTGAGATGGAGCAAGATGACTTCGCTGAATCCATACAGCCTCCTTGCCCCGCATATGAGGAGCTGATGTCTGTCATGGACCGCGCGGCTGCACGTTTGGATTTACAGTGGCGGCCCGCTAGGGAAGAGGCCGCTCTCGGCAGGCTAGATGAGCGGTTTCTTCCCGGCTATGACAAGCCAGCTCCCGTGAGCCTCCCATTCCAGAAGGCATGGGACAAACCATATTCCGCCCGCATTTACCGACACCAGCATGTGAATTATGCTGATGTCGAGGGAATGCTGGAGCACGGATATGCGTCGATGCCCCCCATTGAGCAGACGTTCGCGAACTATCTCTCAGGGGGAGGGACATCGACTTTGAAGGCTCCGACCCTGCCGTCTAAGCCGCTTAGTGAAACATCACGGCTGAATGGCAGGGCATATGCGGCAGCGGGACAGGCTGGTGCTGCTCTGCACACTGTAGCGGTGTTGCAGGTGTACCAGGCTGACCTGCTGAGGGATTTGGACCGTGGTCTGGGGCTTTCCCCGGAGGAGGTGGCTGAGCTGCGCCGCACCACGGACCTCTCTCTACGGGCCACCAAGCAGACAGCGACCGCGGTGGGCAGGTCTATGTCGGCGATGGTGGCCACGGAGAGACATCTGTGGGTGAACCTGGCGGACATCGGGGAGAAAGAAAAGCGATTTCTCCTCGATGCCCCGGTTTCGCCCTCTGAACTATTCGGCACATCCGTCGAGGCGGTGGTCGAGAAGTTCAGAGAGGCGAAGGCACGCTCAGCAGCGTTTAGATCATGTATTCCTCGCCGGTCCACGCCCATGCCACCACCACCTGTGCGCCGGGGAAAACCAGGCCCGTCCTGGTCCAGGGGCGGCCAGAGACGAGGCCAGGTCGCCAGTGTGGCCACTCGGGGCCCTCCCCCCGGGAGGAGCCGGTCCCAGAGGAGGCGTGATGCGCGGCGTAAGAGAGGGGATCTGAGGGAGACGCTCCAGCGCCGGCGTGGCGGCAGGCCTGGAGCGGGCACCTAGAATCTCCTCTCCGGTGCCCCTCACGTCCGTTCGGCCACCTGCCCTTCCCTTTCCCCTCGCAAAGACTCTGGGGCTGGGCCAATGATGAGATCTCTGTCTGATGGCCCAGCAGGTGAACAATAAAGACACTTTAATAAATAAAAATGTCTAAATTCCGTATGTGTATGTTTCCTTTCTTTCTACCAGCCCCGCTTGGGTGATTTTTAAATGCTGCAGTATTTGAGCTCCTCTAAAAGTGGGCTCTGCTGCCACCAAGCGACCGAGTGTAGTCAGGTCTCCCCTCGTTTCAAAAAGAGAGTGTGTAGAGACCTCCACTCAGGGGGAAAACCCCTCTTGGGTTAAGCGTTGTCAGGTTTAAAAAAAAAAAAAAAAAAAACCTCCGCTAAAAGAGTAAGCTGGTACAGACATACATATACATACGAGAATATGAAAACCCTCATGAGCGTTGTCAAGCTGCTTCAAGCGAATAATCGCTCGGCTAAAGCCTCCGCTCACTCAAACCCTGCTAAGAGTAATACTCTTTTTTGCACGAGTGTAGTCAGGTACCTTCCCTGTGTATTTCATATACACATATGTGAGACCTCCACTCCTAGGAGTTTGTGTGCTAGGGTGAATAGAGCGTTGTCAAGGCTCCCTCTCTGAAAGAGAGATGTTTCACTGAAGCCTCTGCTCTCTTTCCAAAAAAAAAAAAAAAAGGCCCCGCTTTGAAGTAGAAATCTTATATATTTGGCTTATAGGCCCTCGTTTGGGCCTCGCTGAATTATTTTCTGGTATTGTGACTAAAACCCAATCTGCCAGAACTGAGTGTAGCAGGCCTAGAAGGCCTCCTCTCTGCGAAATCCTCTATAGAAAGAGAGATAAATACTTCTTAGCGCTGAATGTAGCCAGGTCTTTTAATTAGACCTCCATTCATGAGAACTTTTTACTGGGTCAAGTGTCGCTAGGCTCCCTCTTTAGGAGGCATTTCTGTTAAGCCTCCACTTCCCAGAAATGCAGGCCGAAAACACAAGGTTAAGGCAGCTTGTGAACTCTTTTCGTGGACCTGTCATTACAAGCGTGAGTGTAGTTAGGCCTCCCCTCCACGAGAGGGTGTGTATACCTAGGCCTCCACTTGATAGAGCTTCCTCAGTGAGCATCGTCAGGCTTGTTACGTTCGAGAGAGCTTGTAACCACTGAAGCCTCCCTCACTGAAAGCTCCGCTTCCGGGTTCTGCTATCGCCCGGGAATGATATAGGTGTCTTCTCGCAATGCTTAGAGCACCTTCGCAAAACCACGTTAGTGGTGTCTGCTCACACAAATGGTTTTGAGCATTCTCTGAAATCCACACGAGTGGTGAGTGCACTACAGAAATAGGCACTTTACTAAAATCCATATTTATGGTAAGGATCCCTCCCGTAAAGGCAGGGTCCTTCTTCAAATCCCTCACGGGTTGGACCACGCAGGGTAATCCTCCGTGCCCATCTTCGAGTTGGTTCCAAAACCCTTAAGTTTTCCAACTCCTTTGATAAGCACAGTGTAATAGGTCTCCCCTCTGTCACAGCCAACAGTACTGAGACTCTCACAGTTATAGCAGTTAGCAGGCCCATGAGTGCCTCGCTGACTATTTTTGGGGGGAGTGCAGTCTTCCACTCACCAAAAACTAGTGTTGTAGGCTTCTCTCCTCAGAGACGCAGTCTCGGAGCCTCCACTACACAGAGCTAGATGATAAATAGAATTTTTCATTATTTGCTCTACTGTGAGTATCTGCCTTTTCTTGAGCGTCGAGTGTAGTCAGGCCTCCCCTCGCCTAGAGCATTTCACATGAGGCCTCCACTCTGAAGAGTTTCCCTAGGGAGAGCATCGTAGGCCTCCTCTCGCTGTAGAGAGTCTTTCTGCTGAAGCCTCCCCTCTCCAGAAGCTCCGCTTTCAGGCTCTGCTATCGCCTAGAGACTGCAAATCTGGTGATCCTCGCTATGCTCAGGGCACCTATTCAAGACCACATTTGTGGCGTTTGCTCACGCAAGTCTTTGAGCACTCTCTGAAATCCACGTGAGTGGTAAGTGCACTAACTCAGGCACTTCACTAAAATCCATACTTATGGTAAGGTTCCTCCCGTAAAGGCAGGTTCCTTTCTGAAATCCTATACGGTGTGGACCACGCAGGGGAATCCTCCGTGTCCATCTTTTGAGTTGGTTTTTCTTAAAAACCTTTTAGTTTTCCAACTCCAATCCAGATAGCACTGCTAGCAGGATTGAGTGTCGGCGCCTCTTCAGGCCTCCACTCTCCAGAAGAGCTCCAAAACGAAGGTACTTCTGTCGCACAGGCTAGTCAGCCTCGCGGATGACCTTCAGGATCAGAGTGTAGTTAGGTCATGAGACCTCCACTCTCAGAGTTCTTCTTTGCTAAGCACAGAGGTGTGTTAGGCTCCCTCCTTAGAAAGCCTCCACTCTCCAGACTCCACTCAGGTAGTACTGTCGCTTAGGCTGTTCAGCTTCGATGAACACCTGCAGCGTTGAAGTGTAGTTAGGTCATCAGACCTCCACTATTAGAGTCTCCCTTCATGAGATGTTGTCAGGCTCCTTCTCAGAAGCCTCCACTCTCTAGACTCCCGATGCACACCTGCAGTGTTGAAGTGTAGTTGGTCATGGGACCTCCACTCTTAGAGTCCTTCTGCTGCTCGCAGAACACTGCCAGACTCCACTAGGTACTGTCGCATAGGCTATTCAGCCTCGCTGATTACCATCAGTGTTGAAGTGTAGTTAGGTCATCAGACCTCCACTATTAGAGTCTCCCTTCATGAGATGTTGCCAGGCTTCTTCTCAGAAGCCTCCACTCTCCAGACTCCACTCAGGTAGTACTGTCGCATAGGTTATTCAGCCTCGATGAACACCTGCAGTGTTGGAGTGTAGTAGGTCATCAGACCTCCACTATTAGAGTCTCCCTTCATGAGATGTTGTCAGGCTTCTTCTCAGAAGCCTCCACTCTCCAGACTCACTCAGAGTCCCTCGTTGCCTCCAGAGATTCACTAGAAACAGGCGGTCCGACTGCACAGGCTATTCAGCCTCGCGGACCACCTCTAGTATTGGGTGTAGATAGGTCACAGACCTCCATCCTTAGAGTCGTCCTCTGCTGGGTGCAGAGTGGTATCAGGCTTCTTTCTTACCAAAGCCGCCACTTTGCAGAAACTCCACTCAGGTAGTTCTGCTGCACAGGCTATTCAGCCTCACTGACTACCCTCAGTCTTCAAGTGAAGTGGGTCACGAGACCCCCACTTTTTAGAGTTTTCCTTTGCAAGACACAGAGTGCTTTTTTGGCTTCCTTTGAAGCAGTCACTCCTCTGAACTCCCCGTAGGTAGTTCTGCTGCACAGGCTACTCGCCTCGCGGGCTACCTCTAGTATTGGATGTAGATAGGTCACAGACCTCCATCCTCGGAGTCGTCAAAGTGTAGTTAGGTCATAAGACCTCCACTCTGAAGATTCCCTCTGAGCAATAGCTCCACTCGGGTAGTTTGTGTTGCACAGGCGATTCAGCCTCACTGAATACCTCCAGGTTTTGAGTGTAGAGGTGCCATGGCACCTCCATTCTTAGAGTTTGCTCTCTGGAAGGCACAGGGTGTTGCCAGGCTTCCTTTCGTTGAAGCCTCCACTCCTCAGAAGATCTCCACTTGGACAGGTCTGCTGCACAGGCTATTCAGCCTCACAGACCATCGTCAGTGTCAAGTGTAGATTAGGTCATGAGACCTCCACTCTGAGATTCCCTCTGAGTAGAAAACTCCACTCGGGTAGTTTTTTGTTGCACAGGCTATTCAGCCTCACTGAATACCCCCAGTGTCGAGTATAGCACCTATACCTGTTAGCACTGAATGTTGTCAGGTCCCTAGAGCAGACATTCGCTCTGCTGAGACCTCCATTCCCTAAAACTCCGCCCCTATGCCAGGGCGTTTATGAGCTCCATCAAACTTAGAGAGCTAAGTGTAGTAAGGCTTCCTCTAGGCCTCCACGCTTGAGAGTTACGTGCACAGGCAGCCGAGCTAGCCGTGGCAGGTCACTGGGCCCCAGCGACTCTCGCTGAAGCAGGGGTGATTTTCCTTCTTGACTCCTCATTCAGTCAGTTTGATCACTTATCCCTCGGCATGGCGGCGTTGGTATAAGCGTTCCCATAGTGTCCTGAACCAGGACGCAGCGTAGAGTTCCCTCCGGAAGGGAACGTCTCTGGTTACGTATGTAACCTTAGTTCCCTGAGGACAGGGAACCGAGACGCTGCGTCTCAGGGCCATGCCTCGGGCCCTGCACAGACCTCCGTCCGACAAAAAGATGGTGTTGTGCTCTCAGGCGCCTGCTTTTATACTAAGCAGGCACCTGCTGATGACGTCACGGGCTGGCGCCGGCCAGTGTCAAGTTCACTGTCGTTGTTTTATACCTCGTTTCAGAACCGGTCATGCTGAAGGCAGTTCCCATAGTGTCCTGAACCAGGACGCAGCGTCTCGTTCCCTGTTCCTCAGGAACAAATCTCGGGTTACTTGAATGTAACCTTGTTCCCTGAGAAAGCGGAACGAGATGCTGCGCTGCTAAGCGCTTTGGGAACGTCTTTAGAAGTGACCAGCTGTGAATATTGTGTGTAAAACGTCAATACAATTGACTAGACGGCAGTATAGCCTCGGTTGGTGACGTCACCGGAGCGCACGCGCACGAGGCTATAAATAGATGAGCCACAGGTGCATCGTCAGGATATTTTGTCTGAAGAGCAGTCCTGGGACATCTTCAGCACGGCAAAGTAGCGCAGCATCTCGTTCCGCTTTCTCAGGGAACAAGGTTACATTCAAGTAACCCGAGATTTGTTCCCTTTTGAAAGCTACAGTCGATGCTGCGCTGCTAAGCGCTTTGGGAACGAGAATACCCACGCCGCCGTGCTTGATTATGTCTGGACTCCTACGGTTGTGCAGGTGTGTTTCACAAGAACGCAAGAAGGTCTAGACATTAGCTTGTGATGTCGACTCAAGGACGTGAGAGCCCGGAGTGGCATGAACATCCAAGCTATAAAATCTTATGAATGTGTGCGGAGAGGACCAGCCTGCCGCATCACAAACTTGTTGTAGGGGAGCGCCCCTTGCCAGTGCATTGGACGAGGTGACCCCCCTGGTGGAGTGAGCCCTTAGGCCTATAGGCGAAGCTTGACCGCGCGCCTCATAGGCAAGAGCTATAGCATCCCTGACCCAAAGAGAGATAGTCTGCTTGGAGGCAGCTGCCCCTCTGTTATGGACACCATAACAGATGAAAAGTTGCTCCGACTTACGCCACTGGCTAGTGCGGTGGACGTAAGCCTGAAGAGCACGGACTGGACACAGTCTATGAGATACCTCCTGCTCCGGCGTTAAAAACGGTGGAGGAAGAAGGCTTCAAGAATGACCGGATGAACAGCCGAGAATGGAATCTTGGGCAGGTAATCAGGATGAGGATGCAAAATCACTTTCACCATTCCCGGGGTAAAGTCTAGACAGGATGTCGAGATAGACAGAGCCTGCATATCCCCAACTCTCTTCATAGAGGTTATTGCCATTAGAAAAACCATTTCAAAGTCAGAAGTTTATCAGACGCTGACTCTAGTGGTTCAAAGGGGCTCGAACTAGACCCTCAAGGACTTTAGATAAGTCCCAAGAAGGGATCTTAGTCTTAACTGGAGGCCTCAGTCGTCTGGCTCCAAAGAGGAAGCGAGAGATCAGAGGGTGTCTCCCAAGTGGTGCACCATCAATTAAGGCGTGGCAAGCCGAAAGAGCGGCCACATAAACCCTAAGAGTAGCAGGACATGTGCCTGTTGATACTCACCTTGCATGAAGTCCAGTACTGAAGCAATCTGGCAGTTAACTGGATCTACATTGTGTTCTGCACACCACCTTTCAAAAAACACCCCATTAATGGCATAATATCTCCTAGTGGAGGGAGCCCTAGCACTTAGGATGGTCTCAATAACGGCAGGTGAAAGCCCAGTGTCCCTCAGTTGGTTCCCCTCAGGGGCCAAACATGAAGTTTCCACAGGTCGGGCCTGGGGTGGAATATCGTTCCCCCCGCCTGCGATAGAAGGTCCCTCCTCTCCGGAATCGCCCAAGGCGAGCCGTCGAGGAGAGATATTATCTCCGAGAACCATACTCTGTTCGGCCAACGCGGCGCTGTCAATAAGAGGCAAGACCCTTGCTGGCGAACTTTGGCTAGAACCCCCGGGAGCAGAGAGACTGGAGGAAACGCATACAGGCGCATATTGGGCCATGAGTGCGCCATCGCATCCAGACCCAACGGAGCTGGGTGACTCAGAGAGAAGTAAAGGGGACATTGCGCTGTCTGTTCGGAGGCGAAGAGGTCCACTTCCGCTTGATAACATCTGGTCCATATCAGATTCACTACTTCCGGGTGGAGTTTCCACTCGCCCGTCGGTAATGTCTGTCTGGACAGCAAGTCTGCTCCCACATTCAAGTGCCCTGGAATGTAAACTGCCTTGAGTGACAGGAACTTTCCTTGGGCCCAGAGAAAAGTCTGTCTCGCTATCCTGTTCAGGTTGCGAGAACATAGACCTCCCTGGTGATTATGTAAGAGACTGCCGCTGTGTTGTCCACCCGCACTAGGACATAACAGCCCCTTAATTGAAGGAGAAAATATTTCAGAGCCAGAAATATAGCCATCAACTCGAGGCAGCTGATGTGCCAAACAAGCTGACGGCCCTCCCATGCCCCTTAAGCTGGACGACCATTTAAGGTCGCTACCCAGCCCATCAGGGAGGCATCCGTCGTTAGCAGTTCGCGACGACATGGAGCCTCTAGAGTGGGACCCAAGGTGAGGAACCGGGGTCTGAACCACGGAGATAGTGTACGAAGCCATTGCGGCGCGCCACTTTTATTTGCCTTAAAGGATTGGCTCTTGGATAAAATCCTCCGGCTTTTAACCACAACTGAAACTGTCTCATGTGCAACAGCCCCAAAGGAATCACCGTGGATGCTGATGCCATGAAACCTAACATTGTTGGTACTGACGAACAGTGCATTCTTGGTCTGGCCTGCCTTTGGTCATGGTCTGCCGAATGGTCTCGATTCGAGCGGGAGACTGCTGCGCCCACATCGTAATCGAATCCCAAACGATTCCGAAATAAGTCATTCTCAAGGCAGGAGAAAGAACACTTTCCTTGGTGTTGAGTCTCAAGCCTAGAGAAACCAGATGAGCTAACACGATGTCTCGTGATGGATCTCCATCTCTCGCGATTGTGCTCAGAATTGACCAATTGTTTATGTAGTCCAAAATGCGAATGCCCAGGGGTCGTGATGGAGCCCTGTGCTGCATCCATGCATTTTGTGTATGTGCGGGTGACAAGGCTAGGCCGAATGGAGGAACCCGAAATTGGTACGCTTCGCCCCCGAAAGCGAACCTCAGGTATTTCCTTTATTGTGGCAATATTTCTATGCAAAAATATGCGTCCTTCAGATCGATCGTGACGAACCGATCATGATGTTGAATCTGCGTCACGACCGTCTTGACAGTTTACATCTTGAACTTGAGCGCTTTAACTGAATGGTTTAAGCCTCGAAGATCTAAGATTGGACGCAGCCCCCCACTCTTTTTGGGAACCAGGAAGTATCTGCTTTAATAGCCCGACTCTCTTACTGAAAGAGGAACATGCTCTATGGCCTCTTTGCTCAGAAGATTTTGTAGCTGTTGTGACAGTACGTGCATCAGTTCCGGTTTCACGGAAGTGTAAACCACGCCGTTGAAACGCAGAAGATGACTGATAAATTGGATTTTATATCCTATCTTTACTGTGCTTAAACCCCACAAAGAGATACCTGGCAGAAGCTTTACACGCTGCCAGACTCTGAGAGTGGTATTAATTTAGTTTTAATTTTAATACTTCCTTTTGAGGGCATGTTAGATGTTCAGCGTCCAGAATGACAGCTGGAAACGACAGAACATCTAACATTTCGCTGGAAACCGCTGCCCCCCGAGGCACGAGAAGTGGCGGGGATGGAGAGGTTTTATGAGGGTATCGGGAAGTGGCGAAGATGTTAAACACGCCACATCCCGCGGGGAACTACCCTCACCGTAGATACCAGACCATCAGGACTTTCTATTTTTGTTAATAATAGTCCTGAGGTCTTGCTTGGGAGGTTGCTGGGCGCAGCGAGCCTGTTCCCAGTCTCTACGAGGGGGAGCACGCTAAGCCACGCTCTGCTTTTTAACCTCCCTAGATGTTGAAGGACCGGGGCGGGACTGTGTTAGACGGCCCCTCCCCTTGAGTGCGGCGAGGAAGAAATGCACAAATACTTCATCTTGTCTCTTTACCTCCTTATATATGTCAACAATGGTATTAACCAGGTTTTCAAATAAACCGGAGGGAGAAACGGGGGAATCTAACAGGAAAAAACTGTTTTCTTGTCAGATTCAGCCACAGCAGCCTCTCCGCGCTGATCAAAGCACTCAAAGAGCGGCAGCTGGCGCGAGCCGTTTGCTTGATTGCACGGAGAGACACACTCAAATCCTTCAATAAATCAGCCTGGTACGCCTGTAACACTGCTATAGTGTGCAACGCAGCACCAGCCTGACCTGCAGCTTGATAAACTTTACCCACTAAGCTGATGTTGTGCTACATGGTTTAGTGGGGAGGGTAGGTTTCTTTATAGACGATGTAAATTCGGGCGAGAGATAGCTCGCGAGCGTCCCTTTCACCCGATATCTCCATATATCCCCGCGACTTCACACCCACGATAGTCGAAAAAGTCGACGTCGAAGGCACAAAGACACGAGAAGTACATGAGAAGTATAATCCACAAATCTACTGTGTTTGGGGATCTCTTATTCGCGTGGCCAGTCAAGCTGCAACCTGTCCACTGCGCGAGTAACCACCTCTAACAATTCCTCGACAGATCTCTTTCCGCGAGAGGAATGCTCAGAGGCTGGCTGCTCGTGCTATGACGAGCCAAGAGATATGTTATCCCCCTCGAGAACCGAAGAAGCACCGGAGCGCGCTTCGAGATCACGAGAGTGGATATTAGGATCTGGTGACGTGGCAAGCGAAAGGGACTGACCCGTCTCTTGCTCGTCATTTAGATCCAAACAAACAAAACAGTAATCGTGTGTATCCAGCTCCGAAATGGGACGGGAGCATGGAGGAACACAACGCTTACTGGTTTGTAGACTCATTTTTACTCTTTTTTTCTCTTTAAACTCTTTGATTTAACTTGAGAGAGAAAAGATAGAAAAGAGTGAAATTTTCTGTACACTGCCTAGCAAAAACTAACTCCTAACAAAGATCAAAAGATGAGTTAGAGAGAGAGTTCTTTGACGCACACATGCACAGAGTGATCTGAAAACAAAAGACCTGACGATGCACCTGTGGCTCATCTATTTATAGCCTCGTGCGCGTGCGCTCCGGTGACGTCACCAACCGAGGCTATACTGCCGTCTAGTCAATTGTATTGACGTTTTACACACAATATTCACAGCTGGTCACTTCTAAAGACGTTCCCATAGCGCTTAGCAGCGCAGCATCGACTGTAGCTTTCAAAAGGGAACAGCGTTTCAGCGCAGAACAAACTTGGTTCCAGCAATGCAAGCTGAATCTTGGTCCCACTTTAAAATATCAGTCTGTGCATGAATAAAACCTATTTTGCAACACAGAGAAACATATCTGAAGGTGTTAGAAGTGTTTTGCATGATTTTTGAAGTTAGAGCCTGAAATGTCAGGAAACAGCGTTTCAGTGCAGAACAAACTTGTTTCAAGCAATGCAAGCTGAATCTCTGTCCCACTTTAATATTGCAGTCTGTGCATGAATAAAACCTATTTTGCAAAACAGAGAAACATATCTGAAGGTGTTAGAAGTGTTTTGCATGATTTTTGAAGTTAGAGCCTGAAATGTCAGGAAACAGCGTTTCAGTGCAGAACAAACTTGTTTCAAGCATTGCAAGCTGAATCTTGGTCCCACTTTAATATTGCAGTCTGTGCATGAATAAAACCTATTTTGCAACACAGAGAAACATATCTGAAGGTGTTAGAAGTGTTTTGCATGATTTTTGAAGTTAGAGCCTGAAATGTCAGAAAACAGCGTTTCAGCGCAGAACAAACTTGGTTCCAGCAATGCAAGCTGAATCTTGGTCCCACTTTAAAATATCAGTCTGTGCATGAATAAAACCTATTTTGCAACACAGAGAAACATATCTGAAGGTGTTAGAAGTGTTTTGCATGATTTTTGAAGTTAGAGCCTGAAATGTCAGAAAACAGCGTTTCAGCCCATAACAAACTTGGTTCTGGCAATGCAGGCTGAAACTCGGTCCAAAATTAAAATTGCAGCCTGTGCATGAATAAAACCTATTTTGCAACACAGAGAAACATGTCTTAAGGTGTTAGAAGTGTTTTGCATGATTTTTTAAGTTAGAGCCTGAAATGTCAGAAAACAGCGTTTCAGCGCAGAACAAAGTTGGTTCAGGCAATGCAAGCTGAATCTCTGTCCCACTTTAAATTTACACTCTTTGCATGACTAAAACCTATTTTGCAACACAGAGAAACATATCTGAAGTTGTTAGAAGTGTTTTGCATGATTTTTGAAGTTAGAGCCTGAAATGTCAGAAAACGGCTTTTCAGCACATAACAAACTTGGTTCAGGCAATGCAAGCTGAAACTTGGTCCAAAATTAAAATTGCAGTCTGTGCATGAATAAAACCTATTTTGCAACACAGAGAAACATATCTGAAGGTGTTAGAAGTGTTTTGCATGATTTTTGAAGTTAGAGCCTGAAATGTCAGAAAACGGCGTTTCAGCACATAACAAACTTGGTTCAGGCAATGCAAGCTGAAACTCGGTCCAAAATTAAAATTGCAGTCTGTGCATGAATAAAACCTATTTTGCAACACAGAGAAACATATCTGAAGGTGTTAGAAGTGTTTTGCATGATTTTTGAAGTTAGAGCCTGAAATGTCAGAAAACAGTGTTTCAGCCCATAACAAACTTGGTTCTGGCAATGCAGGCTGAAACTCGGTCCAAAATTAAAATTGCAGCCTGTGCATGAATAAAACCTATTTTGCAACACAGAGAAACATGTCTTAAGGTGTTAGAAGTGTTTTGCATGATTTTTTAAGTTAGAGCCTGAAATGTCAGAAAACAGCGTTTCAGCGCAGAACAAACTTGGTTCAGGCAATGCAAGCTGAAACTCGGTCCAAAATTAAAATTGCAGTCTGTGCATGAATAAAACCTATTTTGCAACACAGAGAAACATATCTGAAGGTGTTAGAAGTGTTTTGCATGATTTTTTAAGTTAGAGCCTGAAATGTCAGAAAACAGCGTTTCAGCGCAGAACAAACTTCCTTCTGGCAATGCAGGCTGAAACTCGGTCCAATATTAAAATTGCAGTCTGTGCATGAATAAAACCTATTTTGCAACACAGAGAAACATATCTGAAGGTGTTAGAAGTGTTTTGCATGATTTTTGAAGTTAGAGCCTGAAATGTCAGAAAACGGCTTTTCAGCACATAACAAACTTGGTTCAGGCAATGCAAGCTGAAACTCGGTCCAAAATTAAAATTGAAGTCTGTGCATGAATAAAACCTATTTTGCAACACAGAGAAACATATCTGAAGGTGTTAGACGTGTTTTGCATGATTTTTGAAGTTAGAGCCTGAAATGTCAGAAAACGGCTTTTCAGCACATAACAAACTTGGTTCAGGCAATGCAAGCTGAAACTCGGTCCAATATTAAAATTGCAGTCTGTGCATGAATAAAACCTATTTTGCAACACAGAGAAACATATCTGAAGGTGTTAGAAGTGTTTTGCATGATTTTTGAAGTTAGAGCCTGAAATGTCAGGAAACAGCTTTTCAGTGCAGAACAAACTTGTTTCAAGCAATGCAAGCTGAATCTCTGTCCCACTTTAATATTGCAGTCTGTGCATGAATAAAACCTATTTTGCAACACAGAGAAACATATCTGAAGGTGTTAGAAGTGTTTTGCATGATTTTTGAAGTTAGAGCCTGTAATGTCAGAAAACAGCGTTTCAGCGCAGAACAAACTTGGTTCCAGCAATGCAAGCTGAATCTTGGTCCCACTTTAAAATATCAGTCTGTGCATGAATAAAACCTATTTTGCAACACAGAGAAACATATCTAAAGGTGTTAGAAGTGTTTGGCATGATTTTTGAAGTTAGAGCCTGAAATGTCAGAAAACAGCTTTTCAGCGCAGAAGAAACTTGGTTCCAGCAATGCAAGCTGAATCTTGGTCCCACTTTAAAATATCAGTCTGTGCATGAATAAAACCTATTTTGCAACACAGAGAAACATATCTGAAGGTGTTAGAAGTGTTTTGCATGATTTTTGAAGTTAGAGCCTGAAATGTCAGAAAACAGCGTTTCAGCGCAGAACAAACTTGGTTCCAGCAATGCAAGATGAATCTTGGTCCCAATTTAAAATATCAGTCTGTGCATGAATAAAACCTATTTTGCAACACAAAGAAACATATCTGAAGGTGTTAGAAGTGTTTTGCATGATTTTTGAAGTTAGAGCCTGAAATGTCAGGAAACAGCGTTTCAGTGCAGAACAAACTTGTTTCAAGCATTGCAAGCTGTATCTTGGTCCCACTTTAATATTGCAGTCTGTGCATGAATAAAACCGATTTTGCAACACAGAGAAACATATCTGAAGGTGTTAGAAGTGTTTTGCATGATTTTTGAAGTTAGAGCCTGAAATGTCAGAAAACAGCGTTTCAGCGCAGAACAAACTTGGTTCCAGCAATGCAAGCTGAATCTTGGTCCCACTTTAAAATATCAGTCTGTGCATGAATAAAACCTATTTTGCAACACAGAGAAACATATCTGAAGGTGTTAGAAGTGTTTGGCATGATTTTTGAAGTTAGAGCCTGAAATGTCAGAAAACAGCGTTTCAGCCCATAACAAACTTGTTTCAAGCATTGCAAGCTGAATCTTGGTCCCACTTTAAAATATCAGTCTGTGCATGAATAAAACCTATTTTGCAACACAGAGAAACATATCTGAAGGTGTTAGAAGTGTTTTGCATGATTTTTGAAGTTAGAGCCTGAAATGTCAGAAAACAGCGTTTCAGCACATAACAAACTTGGTTCAGGCAATGCAAGCTGAAACTCGGTCCAAAATTAAAATTGCAGTCTGTGCATGAATAAAACCTATTTTGCAACACAGAGAAACATATCTGAAGGTGTTAGAAGTGTTTTGCATGATTTTTGAAGTTAGAGCCTGAAATGTCAGAAAACAGCGTTTCAGCGCAGAACAAACTTGGTTCCAGCACTGCAAGCTGAATCTTGGTCCCACTTTAAAATATCAGTCTGTGCATGAATAAAACCTATTTTGCAACACAGAGAAACATATCTGAAGGTGTTAGAAGTGTTTTGCATGATTTTTGAAGTTAGAGCCTGAAATGTCAGAAAACAGCGTTTCAGCGCAGAAGAAACTTGGTTCCAGCAATGCAAGATGAATCTTGGTCCCAATTTAAAATATCAGTCTGTGCATGAATAAAACCTATTTTGCAACACAAAGAAACATATCTGAAGGTGTTAGAAGTGTTTTGCATGATTTTTGAAGTTAGAGCCTGAAATGTCAGGAAACAGCGTTTCAGTGCAGAACAAACTTGTTTCAAGCATTGCAAGCTGTATCTTGGTCCCACTTTAATATTGCAGTCTGTGCATGAATAAAACCGATTTTGCAACACAGAGAAACATATCTGAAGGTGTTAGAAGTGTTTTGCATGATTTTTGAAGTTAGAGCCTGAAATGTCAGAAAACAGCGTTTCAGCGCAGAACAAACTTGGTTCCAGCAATGCAAGCTGAATCTTGGTCCCACTTTAAAATATCAGTCTGTGCATGAATAAAACCTATTTTGCAACACAGAGAAACATATCTGAAGGTGTTAGAAGTGTTTGGCATGATTTTTGAAGTTAGAGCCTGAAATGTCAGAAAACAGCGTTTCAGCCCATAACAAACTTGTTTCAAGCATTGCAAGCTGAATCTTGGTCCCACTTTAAAATATCAGTCTGTGCATGAATAAAACCTATTTTGCAACACAGAGAAACATATCTGAAGGTGTTAGAAGTGTTTTGCATGATTTTTGAAGTTAGAGCCTGAAATGTCAGAAAACAGCGTTTCAGCACATAACAAACTTGGTTCAGGCAATGCAAGCTGAAACTCGGTCCAAAATTAAAATTGCAGTCTGTGCATGAATAAAACCTATTTTGCAACACAGAGAAACATATCTGAAGGTGTTAGAAGTGTTTTGCATGATTTTTGAAGTTAGAGCCTGAAATGTCAGAAAACAGCGTTTCAGCGCAGAACAAACTTGGTTCCAGCACTGCAAGCTGAATCTTGGTCCCACTTTAAAATATCAGTCTGTGCATGAATAAAACCTATTTTGCAACACAGAGAAACATATCTGAAGGTGTTAGAAGTGTTTTGCATGATTTTTGAAGTTAGAGCCTGAAATGTCAGAAAACAGCGTTTCAGCGCAGAAGAAACTTGGTTCCAGCAATGCAAGCTGAATCTTGGTCCCACTTTAAAATATCAGTCTGTGCATGAATAAAACCTATTTTGCAACACAGAGAAACATATCTGAACGTGTTAGAAGTGTTTTGCATGATTTTTGAAGTTAGAGCCTGAAATGTCAGGAAACAGCGTTTCAGTGCAGAACAAACTTGTTTCAAGCAATGCAAGCTGAATCTCTCTCCCACTTTAATATTGCAGTCTGTGCATGAATAAAACCTATTTTGCAACACAGAGAAACATATCTGAAGGTGTTAGAAGTGTTTTGCATGATTTTTGAAGTTAGAGCCTGAAATGTCAGAAAACAGCGTTTCAGCGCAGAACAAACTTGGTTCCAGCAATGCAAGCTGAATCTTGGTCCCACTTTAAAATATCAGTCTGTGCATGAATAAAACCTATTTTGCAACACAGAGAAACATATCTGAAGGTGTTAGAAGTGTTTGGCATGATTTTTGAAGTTAGAGCCTGAAATGTCAGAAAACAGCGTTTCAGCCCATAACAAACTTGTTTCAAGCATTGCAAGCTGAATCTTGGTCCCACTTTAAAATATCAGTCTGTGCATGAATAAAACCTATTTTGCAACACAGAGAAACATATCTGAAGGTGTTAGAAGTGTTTTGCATGATTTTTGAAGTTAGAGCCTGAAATGTCAGAAAACAGCGTTTCAGCACATAACAAACTTGGTTCAGGCAATGCAAGCTGAAACTCGGTCCAAAATTAAAATTGCAGTCTGTGCATGAATAAAACCTATTTTGCAACACAGAGAAACATATCTGAAGGTGTTAGAAGTGTTTTGCATGATTTTTGAAGTTAGAGCCTGAAATGTCAGAAAACAGCGTTTCAGCGCAGAACAAACTTGGTTCCAGCACTGCAAGCTGAATCTTGGTCCCACTTTAAAATATCAGTCTGTGCATGAATAAAACCTATTTTGCAACACAGAGAAACATATCTGAAGGTGTTAGAAGTGTTTTGCATGATTTTTGAAGTTAGAGCCTGAAATGTCAGAAAACAGCGTTTCAGCGCAGAAGAAACTTGGTTCCAGCAATGCAAGCTGAATCTTGGTCCCACTTTAAAATATCAGTCTGTGCATGAATAAAACCTATTTTGCAACACAGAGAAACATATCTGAACGTGTTAGAAGTGTTTTGCATGATTTTTGAAGTTAGAGCCTGAAATGTCAGGAAACAGCGTTTCAGTGCAGAACAAACTTGTTTCAAGCAATGCAAGCTGAATCTCTCTCCCACTTTAATATTGCAGTCTGTGCATGAATAAAACCTATTTTGCAACACAGAGAAACATATCTGAAGGTGTTAGAAGTGTTTTGCATGATTTTTGAAGTTAGAGCCTGAAATGTCAGAAAACAGCGTTTCAGCGCAGAACAAACTTGGTTCCAGCAATGCAAGCTGAATCTTGGTCCCACTTTAAAATATCAGTCTGTGCATGAATAAAACCTATTTTGCAACACAGAGAAACATATCTGAAGGTGTTAGAAGTGTTTTGCATGATTTTTGAAGTTAGAGCCTGAAATGTCAGAAAACAGCGTTTCAGCCCATAACAAACTTGGTTCTGGCAATGCAGGCTGAAACTCGGTCCAAAATTAAAATTGCAGCCTGTGCATGAATAAAACCTATTTTGCAACACAGAGAAACATGTCTTAAGGTGTTAGAAGTGTTTTGCATGATTTTTTAAGTTAGAGCCTGAAATGTCAGAAAACAGCGTTTCAGCGCAGAACAAACTTGCTTCTGGCAATGCAGGCTGAAACTCGGTCCAATATTAAAATTGCAGTCTGTGCATGAATAAAACCTATTTTGCAACACAGAGAAACATATCTGAAGGTGTTAGAAGTGTTTTGCATGATTTTTGAAGTTAGAGCCTGAAATGTCAGAAAACGGCTTTTCAGCACATAACAAACTTGGTTCAGGCAATGCAAGCTGAAACTCGGTCCAATATTAAAATTGCAGTCTGTGCATGAATAAAACCTATTTTGCAACACAGAGAAACATATCTGAAGGTGTTAGAAGTGTTTTGCATGATTTTTGAAGTTAGAGCCTGAAATGTCAGAAAACAGCGTTTCAGCCCATAACAAACTTGGTTCTGGCAATGCAGGCTGAAACTCGGTCCAAAATTAAAATTGCAGCCTGTGCATGAATAAAACCTATTTTGCAACACAGAGAAACATGTCTTAAGGTGTTAGAAGTGTTTTGCATGATTTTTTAAGTTAGAGCCTGAAATGTCAGGAAACAGCGTTTCAGTGCAGAACAAACTTGTTTCAAGCAATGCAAGCTGAATCTCTGTCCCACTTTAATATTGCAGTCTGTGCATGAATAAAACCTATTTTGCAACACAGAGAAACATATCTGAAGGTGTTAGAAGTGTTTTGCATGATTTTTGAAGTTAGAGCCTGTAATGTCAGAAAACAGCGTTTCAGCGCAGAACAAACTTGGTTCCAGCAATGCAAGCTGAATCTTGGTCCCACTTTAAAATATCAGTCTGTGCATGAATAAAACCTATTTTGCAACACAGAGAAACATATCTGAAGGTGTTAGAAGTGTTTTGCATGATTTTTGAAGTTAGAGCCTGAAATGTCAGAAAACAGCGTTTCAGCGCAGAAGAAACTTGGTTCCAGCAATGCAAGCTGAATCTTGGTCCCACTTTAAAATATCAGTCTGTGCATGAATAAAACCTATTTTGCAACACAGAGAAACATATCTGAAGGTGTTAGAAGTGTTTTGCATGATTTTTGAAGTTAGAGCCTGAAATGTCAGCAAACAGCGTTTCAGCGCAGAACAAACTTGGTTCCAGCAATGCAAGATGAATCTTGGTCCCAATTTAAAATATCAGTCTGTGCATGAATAAAACCTATTTTGCAACACAAAGAAACATATCTGAAGGTGTTAGAAGTGTTTTGCATGATTTTTGAAGTTAGAGCCTGAAGTGTCAGAAAACAGCGTTTCAGCGCAGATAAAACTTGGTTCCAGCAATGCAAGCTGAATCTTGGTCCCACTTTAAAATATCAGTCTGTGCATGAATAAAACCTATTTTGCAACACAGAGAAACATATCTGAACTTGTTAGAAGTGTTTTGCATGATTTTTGAAGTTAGAGCCTGAAATGTCAGGAAACAGCGTTTCAGTGCAGAACAAACTTGTTTCAAGCAATGCAAGCTGAATCTCTCTCCCACTTTAATATTGCAGTCTGTGCATGAATAAAACCTATTTTGCAACACAGAGAAACATATCTGAAGGTGTTAGAAGTGTTTTGCATGATTTTTGAAGTTAGAGCCTGAAATGTCAGAAAACGGCTTTTCAGCACATAACAAACTTGGTTCAGGCAATGCAAGCTGAAACTTGGTCCAAAATTAAAATTGCAGTCTGTGCATGAATAAAACCTATTTTGCAACACAGAGAAACATATCTGAAGGTGTTAGAAGTGTTTTGCATGATTTTTGAAGTTAGAGCCTGAAATGTCAGAAAACGGCGTTTCAGCACATAACAAACTTGGTTCAGGCAATGCAAGCTGAAACTCGGTCCAAAATTAAAATTGCAGTCTGTGCATGAATAAAACCTATTTTGCAACACAGAGAAACATATTTGAAGGTGTTAGAAGTGTTTTGCATGATTTTTGAAGTTAGAGCCTGAAATGTCAGAAAACGGCTTTTCAGCACATAACAAACTTGGTTCAGGCAATGCAAGCTGAAACTCGGTCCAATATTAAAATTGCAGTCTGTGCATGAATAAAACCTATTTTGCAACACAGAGAAACATATCTGAAGGTGTTAGAAGTTTTTTGCATGATTTTTGAAGTTAGAGCCTGAAATGTCAGGAAACAGCGTTTCAGTGCAGAACAAACTTGTTTCAAGCAATGCAAGCTGAATCTCTGTCCCACTTTAATATTGCAGTCTGTGCATGAATAAAACCTATTTTGCAACACAGAGAAACATATCTGAAGGTGTTAGAAGTGTTTTGCATGATTTTTGAAGTTAGAGCCTGAAATGTCAGAAAACAGCGTTTCAGCGCAGAACAAACTTGGTTCCAGCAATGCAAGCTAAATCTTGGTCCCACTTTAAAATATCAGTCTGTGCAAGAATAAAACCTATTTTGCAACACAGAGAAACATATCTGAAGGTGTTAGAAGTGTTTTGCATGATTTTTGAAGTTAGAGCCTGAAATGTCAGAAAACAGCGTTTCAGCGCAGAAGAAACTTGGTTCCAGCAATGCAAGCTGAATCTTGGTCCCACTTTAAAATATCAGTCTGTGCATGAATAAAACCTATTTTGCAACACAGAGAAACATATCTGAAGGTGTTAGAAGTGTTTTGCATGATTTTTGAAGTTAGAGCCTGAAATGTCAGAAAACAGCGTTTCAGCGCAGAACAAACTTGGTTCCAGCAATGCAAGATGAATCTTGGTCCCAATTTAAAATATCAGTCTGTGCATGAATAAAACCTATTTTGCAACACAGAGAAACATATCTGAAGGTGTTAGAAGTGTTTTGCATGATTTTTGAAGTTAGAGCCTGAAGTGTCAGAAAACAGCGTTTCAGCGCAGATAAAACTTGGTTCCAGCAATGCAAGCTGAATCTTGGTCCCACTTTAAAATATCAGTCTGTGCATGAATAAAACCTATTTTGCAACACAGAGAAACATATCTGAACGTGTTAGAAGTGTTTTGCATGATTTTTGAAGTTAGAGCCTGAAATGTCAGGAAACAGCGTTTCAGTGCAGAACAAACTTGTTTCAAGCAATGCAAGCTGAATCTCTCTCCCACTTTAATATTGCAGTCTGTGCATGAATAAAACCTATTTTGCAACACAGAGAAACATATCTGAAGGTGTTAGAAGTGTTTTGCATGATTTTTGAAGTTAGAGCCTGAAATGTCAGAAAACAGCGTTTCAGCGCAGAACAAACTTGGTTCCAGCAATGCAAGCTGAATCTTGGTCCCACTTTAAAATATCAGTCTGTGCATGAATAAAACCTATTTTGCAACACAGAGAAACATATCTGAAGGTGTTAGAAGTGTTTTGCATGATTTTTGAAGTTAGAGCCTGAAATGTCAGGAAACAGCGTTTCAGTGCAGAACAAACTTGTTTCAAGCATTGCAAGCTGAATCTTGGTCCCACTTTAATATTGCAGTCTGTGCATGAATAAAACCTATTTTGCAACACAGAGAAACATATCTGAAGGTGTTAGAAGTGTTTTGCATGATTTTTGAAGTTAGAGCCTGAAATGTCAGAAAACAGCGTTTCAGCGCAGAACAAACTTGGTTCCAGCAATGCAAGCTGAATCTTGGTCCCACTTTAAAATATCAGTCTGTGCATGAATAAAACCTATTTTGCAACACAGAGAAACATATCTGAAGGTGTTAGAAGTGTTTTGCATGATTTTTGAAGTTAGAGCCTGAAGTGTCAGAAAACAGCGTTTCAGCGCAGAACAAACTTGGTTCCAGCAATGCAAGCTGAATCTTGGTCCAAAATTAAAATTGCAGTCTGTGCCTGAATAAAACCTATTTTGCAACACAGAGAAACATATCTGAAGGTGTTAGAAGTGTTTTGCATGATTTTTGAAGTTAGAGCCTGAAATGTCAGAAAAAGGCGTTTCAGCACATAACAAACTTGGTTCAGGCAATGCAAGCTGAAACTCGGTCCAAAATTAAAATTGCAGTCTGTGCATGAATAAAACCTATTTTGCAACACAGAGAAACATATCTGAACGTGTTAGAAGTGTTTTGCATGATTTTTGAAGTTAGAGCCTGAAATGTCAGGAAACAGCGTTTCAGTGCAGAACAAAGTTGGTTCAGGCAATGCAAGCTGAATCTCTGTCCCACTTTAAATTTACACTCTTTGCATGACTAAAACCTATTTTGCAACACAGAGAAACATATCTGAAGTTGTTAGAAGTGTTTTGCATGATTTTTGAAGTTAGAGCCTGAAATGTCAGAAAACGGCTTTTCAGCACATAACAAACTTGGTTCAGGCAATGCAAGCTGAAACTTGGTCCAAAATTAAAATTGCAGTCTGTGCATGAATAAAACCTATTTTGCAACACAGAGAAACATATTTGAAGGTGTTAGAAGTGTTTTGCATGATTTTTGAAGTTAGAGCCTGAAATGTCAGGAAACAGCGTTTCAGTGCAGAACAAACTTGTTTCAAGCAATGCAAGCTGAATCTCTGTCCCACTTTAATATTGCAGTCTGTGCATGAATAAAACCTATTTTGCAACACAGAGAAACATATCTGAAGGTGTTAGAAGTGTTTTGCATGATTTTTGAAGTTAGAGCCTGAAATGTCAGAAAACAGCGTTTCAGCGCAGAACAAACTTGGTTCCAGCAATGCAAGCTAAATCTTGGTCCCACTTTAAAATATCAGTCTGTGCATGAATAAAACCTATTTTGCAACACAGAGAAACATATCTGAAGGTGTTAGAAGTGTTTTGCATGATTTTTGAAGTTAGAGCCTGAAATGTCAGAAAACAGCGTTTCAGCGCAGAAGAAACTTGGTTCCAGCAATGCAAGCTGAATCTTGGTCCCACTTTAAAATATCAGTCTGTGCATGAATAAAACCTATTTTGCAACACAGAGAAACATATCTGAAGGTGTTAGAAGTGTTTTGCATGATTTTTGAAGTTAGAGCCTGAAATGTCAGAAAACAGCGTTTCAGCGCAGAACAAACTTGGTTCCAGCAATGCAAGATGAATCTTGGTCCCAATTTAAAATATCAGTCTGTGCATGAATAAAACCTATTTTGCAACACAGAGAAACATATCTGAAGGTGTTAGAAGTGTTTTGCATGATTTTTGAAGTTAGAGCCTGAAGTGTCAGAAAACAGCGTTTCAGCGCAGATAAAACTTGGTTCCAGCAATGCAAGCTGAATCTTGGTCCCACTTTAAAATATCAGTCTGTGCATGAATAAAACCTATTTTGCAACACAGAGAAACATATCTGAATGTGTTAGAAGTGTTTTGCATGATTTTTGAAGTTAGAGCCTGAAATGTCAGGAAACAGCGTTTCAGTGCAGAACAAACTTGTTTCAAGCAATGCAAGCTGAATCTCTCTCCCACTTTAATATTGCAGTCTGTGCATGAATAAAACCTATTTTGCAACACAGAGAAACATATCTGAAGGTGTTAGAAGTGTTTTGCATGATTTTTGAAGTTAGAGCCTGAAATGTCAGAAAACAGCGTTTCAGCGCAGAACAAACTTGGTTCCAGCAATGCAAGCTGAATCTTGGTCCCACTTTAAAATATCAGTCTGTGCATGAATAAAACCTATTTTGCAACACAGAGAAACATATCTGAAGGTGTTAGAAGTGTTTTGCATGATTTTTGAAGTTAGAGCCTGAAATGTCAGGAAACAGCGTTTCAGTGCAGAACAAACTTGTTTCAAGCATTGCAAGCTGAATCTTGGTCCCACTTTAATATTGCAGTCTGTGCATGAATAAAACCTATTTTGCAACACAGAGAAACATATCTGAAGGTGTTAGAAGTGTTTTGCATGATTTTTGAAGTTAGAGCCTGAAATGTCAGAAAACAGCGTTTCAGCGCAGAACAAACTTGGTTCCAGCAATGCAAGCTGAATCTTGGTCCCACTTTAAAATATCAGTCTGTGCATGAATAAAACCTATTTTGCAACACAGAGAAACATATCTGAAGGTGTTAGAAGTGTTTTGCATGATTTTTGAAGTTAGAGCCTGAAGTGTCAGAAAACAGCGTTTCAGCGCAGAACAAACTTGGTTCCAGCAATGCAAGCTGAATCTTGGTCCAAAATTAAAATTGCAGTCTGTGCATGAATAAAACCTATTTTGCAACACAGAGAAACATATCTGAAGGTGTTAGAAGTGTTTTGCATGATTTTTGAAGTTAGAGCCTGAAATGTCAGAAAACAGCGTTTCAGCCCATAACAAACTTGGTTCTGGCAATGCAGGCTGAAACTCGGTCCAAAATTAAAATTGCAGCCTGTGCATGAATAAAACCTATTTTGCAACACAGAGAAACAAGACTTAAGGTGTTAGAAGTGTTTTGCATGATTTTTTAAGTTAGAGCCTGAAATGTCAGAAAACAGCGTTTCAGCGCAGAACAAACTTGCTTCTGGCAATGCAGGCTGAAACTCGGTCCAATATTAAAATTGCAGTCTGTGCATGAATAAAACCTATTTTGCAACACAGAGAAACATATCTGAAGGTGTTAGAAGTGTTTTGCATGATTTTTGAAGTTAGAGCCTGAAATGTCAGAAAACAGCGTTTCAGCGCAGAACAAACTTGGTTCCAGCAATGCAAGCTGAATCTTGGTCCCACTTTAAAATATCAGTCTGTGCATGAATAAAACCTATTTTGCAAAACAGAGAAACATATCTGAAGGTGTTAGAAGTGTTTTGCATGATTTTTGAAGTTAGAGCCTGAAATGTCAGGAAACAGCGTTTCAGTGCAGAACAAACTTGTTTCAAGCATTGCAAGCTGAATCTTGGTCCCACTTTAATATTGCAGTCTGTGCATGAATAAAACCTATTTTGCAACACAGAGAAACATATCTGAAGGTGTTAGAAGTGTTTTGCATGATTTTTGAAGTTAGAGCCTGAAATGTCAGAAAACAGCGTTTCAGCGCAGAACAAACTTGGTTCCAGCAATGCAAGCTGAATCTTGGTCCCACTTTAAAATATCAGTCTGTGCATGAATAAAACCTATTTTGCAACACAGAGAAACATATCTGAAGGTGTTAGAAGTGTTTTGCATGATTTTTGAAGTTAGAGCCTGAAATGTCAGAAAACAGCGTTTCAGCCCATAACAAACTTGGTTCTGGCAATGCAGGCTGAAACTCGGTCCAAAATTAAAATTGCAGCCTGTGCATGAATAAAACCTATTTTGCAACACAGAGAAACATGTCTTAAGGTGTTAGAAGTGTTTTGCATGATTTTTTAAGTTAGAGCCTGAAATGTCAGAAAACAGCGTTTCAGCGCAGAACAAACTTGCTTCTGGCAATGCAGGCTGAAACTCGGTCCAATATTAAAATTGCAGTCTGTGCATGAATAAAACCTATTTTGCAACACAGAGAAACATATCTGAAGGTGTTAGAAGTGTTTTGCATGATTTTTGAAGTTAGAGCCTGAAATGTCAGAAAACGGCTTTTCAGCACATAACAAACTTGGTTCAGGCAATGCAAGCTGAAACTCGGTCCAATATTAAAATTGCAGTCTGTGCATGAATAAAACCTATTTTGCAACACAGAGAAACATATCTGAAGGTGTTAGAAGTGTTTTGCATGATTTTTGAAGTTAGAGCCTGAAATGTCAGAAAACAGCGTTTCAGCCCATAACAAACTTGGTTCTGGCAATGCAGGCTGAAACTCGGTCCAAAATTAAAATTGCAGCCTGTGCATGAATAAAACCTATTTTGCAACACAGAGAAACATGTCTTAAGGTGTTAGAAGTGTTTTGCATGATTTTTTAAGTTAGAGCCTGAAATGTCAGGAAACAGCGTTTCAGTGCAGAACAAACTTGTTTCAAGCAATGCAAGCTGAATCTCTGTCCCACTTTAATATTGCAGTCTGTGCATGAATAAAACCTATTTTGCAACACAGAGAAACATATCTGAAGGTGTTAGAAGTGTTTTGCATGATTTTTGAAGTTAGAGCCTGTAATGTCAGAAAACAGCGTTTCAGCGCAGAACAAACTTGGTTCCAGCAATGCAAGCTGAATCTTGGTCCCACTTTAAAATATCAGTCTGTGCATGAATAAAACCTATTTTGCAACACAGAGAAACATATCTGAAGGTGTTAGAAGTGTTTTGCATGATTTTTGAAGTTAGAGCCTGAAATGTCAGAAAACAGCGTTTCAGCGCAGAAGAAACTTGGTTCCAGCAATGCAAGCTGAATCTTGGTCCCACTTTAAAATATCAGTCTGTGCATGAATAAAACCTATTTTGCAACACAGAGAAACATATCTGAAGGTGTTAGAAGTGTTTTGCATGATTTTTGAAGTTAGAGCCTGAAATGTCAGCAAACAGCGTTTCAGCGCAGAACAAACTTGGTTCCAGCAATGCAAGATGAATCTTGGTCCCAATTTAAAATATCAGTCTGTGCATGAATAAAACCTATTTTGCAACACAAAGAAACATATCTGAAGGTGTTAGAAGTGTTTTGCATGATTTTTGAAGTTAGAGCCTGAAGTGTCAGAAAACAGCGTTTCAGCGCAGATAAAACTTGGTTCCAGCAATGCAAGCTGAATCTTGGTCCCACTTTAAAATATCAGTCTGTGCATGAATAAAACCTATTTTGCAACACAGAGAAACATATCTGAACTTGTTAGAAGTGTTTTGCATGATTTTTGAAGTTAGAGCCTGAAATGTCAGGAAACAGCGTTTCAGTGCAGAACAAACTTGTTTCAAGCAATGCAAGCTGAATCTCTCTCCCACTTTAATATTGCAGTCTGTGCATGAATAAAACCTATTTTGCAACACAGAGAAACATATCTGAAGGTGTTAGAAGTGTTTTGCATGATTTTTGAAGTTAGAGCCTGAAATGTCAGAAAACGGCTTTTCAGCACATAACAAACTTGGTTCAGGCAATGCAAGCTGAAACTTGGTCCAAAATTAAAATTGCAGTCTGTGCATGAATAAAACCTATTTTGCAACACAGAGAAACATATCTGAAGGTGTTAGAAGTGTTTTGCATGATTTTTGAAGTTAGAGCCTGAAATGTCAGAAAACGGCGTTTCAGCACATAACAAACTTGGTTCAGGCAATGCAAGCTGAAACTCGGTCCAAAATTAAAATTGCAGTCTGTGCATGAATAAAACCTATTTTGCAACACAGAGAAACATATTTGAAGGTGTTAGAAGTGTTTTGCATGATTTTTGAAGTTAGAGCCTGAAATGTCAGAAAACGGCTTTTCAGCACATAACAAACTTGGTTCAGGCAATGCAAGCTGAAACTCGGTCCAATATTAAAATTGCAGTCTGTGCATGAATAAAACCTATTTTGCAACACAGAGAAACATATCTGAAGGTGTTAGAAGTTTTTTGCATGATTTTTGAAGTTAGAGCCTGAAATGTCAGGAAACAGCGTTTCAGTGCAGAACAAACTTGTTTCAAGCAATGCAAGCTGAATCTCTGTCCCACTTTAATATTGCAGTCTGTGCATGAATAAAACCTATTTTGCAACACAGAGAAACATATCTGAAGGTGTTAGAAGTGTTTTGCATGATTTTTGAAGTTAGAGCCTGAAATGTCAGAAAACAGCGTTTCAGCGCAGAACAAACTTGGTTCCAGCAATGCAAGCTAAATCTTGGTCCCACTTTAAAATATCAGTCTGTGCAAGAATAAAACCTATTTTGCAACACAGAGAAACATATCTGAAGGTGTTAGAAGTGTTTTGCATGATTTTTGAAGTTAGAGCCTGAAATGTCAGAAAACAGCGTTTCAGCGCAGAAGAAACTTGGTTCCAGCAATGCAAGCTGAATCTTGGTCCCACTTTAAAATATCAGTCTGTGCATGAATAAAACCTATTTTGCAACACAGAGAAACATATCTGAAGGTGTTAGAAGTGTTTTGCATGATTTTTGAAGTTAGAGCCTGAAATGTCAGAAAACAGCGTTTCAGCGCAGAACAAACTTGGTTCCAGCAATGCAAGATGAATCTTGGTCCCAATTTAAAATATCAGTCTGTGCATGAATAAAACCTATTTTGCAACACAGAGAAACATATCTGAAGGTGTTAGAAGTGTTTTGCATGATTTTTGAAGTTAGAGCCTGAAGTGTCAGAAAACAGCGTTTCAGCGCAGATAAAACTTGGTTCCAGCAATGCAAGCTGAATCTTGGTCCCACTTTAAAATATCAGTCTGTGCATGAATAAAACCTATTTTGCAACACAGAGAAACATATCTGAACGTGTTAGAAGTGTTTTGCATGATTTTTGAAGTTAGAGCCTGAAATGTCAGGAAACAGCGTTTCAGTGCAGAACAAACTTGTTTCAAGCAATGCAAGCTGAATCTCTCTCCCACTTTAATATTGCAGTCTGTGCATGAATAAAACCTATTTTGCAACACAGAGAAACATATCTGAAGGTGTTAGAAGTGTTTTGCATGATTTTTGAAGTTAGAGCCTGAAATGTCAGAAAACAGCGTTTCAGCGCAGAACAAACTTGGTTCCAGCAATGCAAGCTGAATCTTGGTCCCACTTTAAAATATCAGTCTGTGCATGAATAAAACCTATTTTGCAACACAGAGAAACATATCTGAAGGTGTTAGAAGTGTTTTGCATGATTTTTGAAGTTAGAGCCTGAAATGTCAGGAAACAGCGTTTCAGTGCAGAACAAACTTGTTTCAAGCATTGCAAGCTGAATCTTGGTCCCACTTTAATATTGCAGTCTGTGCATGAATAAAACCTATTTTGCAACACAGAGAAACATATCTGAAGGTGTTAGAAGTGTTTTGCATGATTTTTGAAGTTAGAGCCTGAAAAATGTCAGAAAACAGCGTTTCAGCGCAGAACAAACTTGGTTCCAGCAATGCAAGCTGAATCTTGGTCCCACTTTAAAATATCAGTCTGTGCATGAATAAAACCTATTTTGCAACACAGAGAAACATATCTGAAGGTGTTAGAAGTGTTTTGCATGATTTTTGAAGTTAGAGCCTGAAGTGTCAGAAAACAGCGTTTCAGCGCAGAACAAACTTGGTTCCAGCAATGCAAGCTGAATCTTGGTCCAAAATTAAAATTGCAGTCTGTGCCTGAATAAAACCTATTTTGCAACACAGAGAAACATATCTGAAGGTGTTAGAAGTGTTTTGCATGATTTTTGAAGTTAGAGCCTGAAATGTCAGAAAAAGGCGTTTCAGCACATAACAAACTTGGTTCAGGCAATGCAAGCTGAAACTCGGTCCAAAATTAAAATTGCAGTCTGTGCATGAATAAAACCTATTTTGCAACACAGAGAAACATATCTGAAGGTGTTAGAAGTGTTTTGCATGATTTTTGAAGTTAGAGCCTGAAATGTCAGAAAACAGCGTTTCAGCGCAGAACAAACTTGGTTCCAGCACTGCAAGCTGAATCTTGGTCCCACTTTAAAATATCAGTCTGTGCATGAATAAAACCTATTTTGCAACACAGAGAAACATATCTGAACGTGTTAGAAGTGTTTTGCATGATTTTTGAAGTTAGAGCCTGAAATGTCAGGAAACAGCGTTTCAGTGCAGAACAAAGTTGGTTCAGGCAATGCAAGCTGAATCTCTGTCCCACTTTAAATTTACACTCTTTGCATGACTAAAACCTATTTTGCAACACAGAGAAACATATCTGAAGTTGTTAGAAGTGTTTTGCATGATTTTTGAAGTTAGAGCCTGAAATGTCAGAAAACGGCTTTTCAGCACATAACAAACTTGGTTCAGGCAATGCAAGCTGAAACTTGGTCCAAAATTAAAATTGCAGTCTGTGCATGAATAAAACCTATTTTGCAACACAGAGAAACATATTTGAAGGTGTTAGAAGTGTTTTGCATGATTTTTGAAGTTAGAGCCTGAAATGTCAGGAAACAGCGTTTCAGTGCAGAACAAACTTGTTTCAAGCAATGCAAGCTGAATCTCTGTCCCACTTTAATATTGCAGTCTGTGCATGAATAAAACCTATTTTGCAACACAGAGAAACATATCTGAAGGTGTTAGAAGTGTTTTGCATGATTTTTGAAGTTAGAGCCTGAAATGTCAGAAAACAGCGTTTCAGCGCAGAACAAACTTGGTTCCAGCAATGCAAGCTAAATCTTGGTCCCACTTTAAAATATCAGTCTGTGCATGAATAAAACCTATTTTGCAACACAGAGAAACATATCTGAAGGTGTTAGAAGTGTTTTGCATGATTTTTGAAGTTAGAGCCTGAAATGTCAGAAAACAGCGTTTCAGCGCAGAAGAAACTTGGTTCCAGCAATGCAAGCTGAATCTTGGTCCCACTTTAAAATATCAGTCTGTGCATGAATAAAACCTATTTTGCAACACAGAGAAACATATCTGAAGGTGTTAGAAGTGTTTTGCATGATTTTTGAAGTTAGAGCCTGAAATGTCAGAAAACAGCGTTTCAGCGCAGAACAAACTTGGTTCCAGCAATGCAAGATGAATCTTGGTCCCAATTTAAAATATCAGTCTGTGCATGAATAAAACCTATTTTGCAACACAGAGAAACATATCTGAAGGTGTTAGAAGTGTTTTGCATGATTTTTGAAGTTAGAGCCTGAAGTGTCAGAAAACAGCGTTTCAGCGCAGATAAAACTTGGTTCCAGCAATGCAAGCTGAATCTTGGTCCCACTTTAAAATATCAGTCTGTGCATGAATAAAACCTATTTTGCAACACAGAGAAACATATCTGAATGTGTTAGAAGTGTTTTGCATGATTTTTGAAGTTAGAGCCTGAAATGTCAGGAAACAGCGTTTCAGTGCAGAACAAACTTGTTTCAAGCAATGCAAGCTGAATCTCTCTCCCACTTTAATATTGCAGTCTGTGCATGAATAAAACCTATTTTGCAACACAGAGAAACATATCTGAAGGTGTTAGAAGTGTTTTGCATGATTTTTGAAGTTAGAGCCTGAAATGTCAGAAAACAGCGTTTCAGCGCAGAACAAACTTGGTTCCAGCAATGCAAGCTGAATCTTGGTCCCACTTTAAAATATCAGTCTGTGCATGAATAAAACCTATTTTGCAACACAGAGAAACATATCTGAAGGTGTTAGAAGTGTTTTGCATGATTTTTGAAGTTAGAGCCTGAAATGTCAGGAAACAGCGTTTCAGTGCAGAACAAACTTGTTTCAAGCATTGCAAGCTGAATCTTGGTCCCACTTTAATATTGCAGTCTGTGCATGAATAAAACCTATTTTGCAACACAGAGAAACATATCTGAAGGTGTTAGAAGTGTTTTGCATGATTTTTGAAGTTAGAGCCTGAAATGTCAGAAAACAGCGTTTCAGCGCAGAACAAACTTGGTTCCAGCAATGCAAGCTGAATCTTGGTCCCACTTTAAAATATCAGTCTGTGCATGAATAAAACCTATTTTGCAACACAGAGAAACATATCTGAAGGTGTTAGAAGTGTTTTGCATGATTTTTGAAGTTAGAGCCTGAAGTGTCAGAAAACAGCGTTTCAGCGCAGAACAAACTTGGTTCCAGCAATGCAAGCTGAATCTTGGTCCAAAATTAAAATTGCAGTCTGTGCATGAATAAAACCTATTTTGCAACACAGAGAAACATATCTGAAGGTGTTAGAAGTGTTTTGCATGATTTTTGAAGTTAGAGCCTGAAATGTCAGAAAACAGCGTTTCAGCCCATAACAAACTTGGTTCTGGCAATGCAGGCTGAAACTCGGTCCAAAATTAAAATTGCAGCCTGTGCATGAATAAAACCTATTTTGCAACACAGAGAAACAAGACTTAAGGTGTTAGAAGTGTTTTGCATGATTTTTTAAGTTAGAGCCTGAAATGTCAGAAAACAGCGTTTCAGCGCAGAACAAACTTGCTTCTGGCAATGCAGGCTGAAACTCGGTCCAATATTAAAATTGCAGTCTGTGCATGAATAAAACCTATTTTGCAACACAGAGAAACATATCTGAAGGTGTTAGAAGTGTTTTGCATGATTTTTGAAGTTAGAGCCTGAAATGTCAGAAAACAGCGTTTCAGCGCAGAACAAACTTGGTTCCAGCAATGCAAGCTGAATCTTGGTCCCACTTTAAAATATCAGTCTGTGCATGAATAAAACCTATTTTGCAAAACAGAGAAACATATCTGAAGGTGTTAGAAGTGTTTTGCATGATTTTTGAAGTTAGAGCCTGAAATGTCAGGAAACAGCGTTTCAGTGCAGAACAAACTTGTTTCAAGCATTGCAAGCTGAATCTTGGTCCCACTTTAATATTGCAGTCTGTGCATGAATAAAACCTATTTTGCAACACAGAGAAACATATCTGAAGGTGTTAGAAGTGTTTTGCATGATTTTTGAAGTTAGAGCCTGAAATGTCAGAAAACAGCGTTTCAGCGCAGAACAAACTTGGTTCCAGCAATGCAAGCTGAATCTTGGTCCCACTTTAAAATATCAGTCTGTGCATGAATAAAACCTATTTTGCAACACAGAGAAACATATCTGAAGGTGTTAGAAGTGTTTTGCATGATTTTTGAAGTTAGAGCCTGAAATGTCAGAAAACAGCGTTTCAGCCCATAACAAACTTGGTTCTGGCAATGCAGGCTGAAACTCGGTCCAAAATTAAAATTGCAGCCTGTGCATGAATAAAACCTATTTTGCAACACAGAGAAACATGTCTTAAGGTGTTAGAAGTGTTTTGCATGATTTTTTAAGTTAGAGCCTGAAATGTCAGAAAACAGCGTTTCAGCGCAGAACAAACTTGCTTCTGGCAATGCAGGCTGAAACTCGGTCCAATATTAAAATTGCAGTCTGTGCATGAATAAAACCTATTTTGCAACACAGAGAAACATATCTGAAGGTGTTAGAAGTGTTTTGCATGATTTTTGAAGTTAGAGCCTGAAATGTCAGAAAACGGCTTTTCAGCACATAACAAACTTGGTTCAGGCAATGCAAGCTGAAACTCGGTCCAATATTAAAATTGCAGTCTGTGCATGAATAAAACCTATTTTGCAACACAGAGAAACATATCTGAAGGTGTTAGAAGTGTTTTGCATGATTTTTGAAGTTAGAGCCTGAAATGTCAGAAAACAGCGTTTCAGCCCATAACAAACTTGGTTCTGGCAATGCAGGCTGAAACTCGGTCCAAAATTAAAATTGCAGCCTGTGCATGAATAAAACCTATTTTGCAACACAGAGAAACATGTCTTAAGGTGTTAGAAGTGTTTTGCATGATTTTTTAAGTTAGAGCCTGAAATGTCAGGAAACAGCGTTTCAGTGCAGAACAAACTTGTTTCAAGCAATGCAAGCTGAATCTCTGTCCCACTTTAATATTGCAGTCTGTGCATGAATAAAACCTATTTTGCAACACAGAGAAACATATCTGAAGGTGTTAGAAGTGTTTTGCATGATTTTTGAAGTTAGAGCCTGAAATGTCAGAAAACAGCGTTTCAGCGCAGAACAAACTTGGTTCCAGCAATGCAAGCTGAATCTTGGTCCCACTTTAAAATATCAGTCTGTGCATGAATAAAACCTATTTTGCAACACAGAGAAACATATCTGAAGGTGTTAGAAGTGTTTTGCATGATTTTTGAAGTTAGAGCCTGAAATGTCAGGAAACAGCGTTTCAGTGCAGAACAAACTTGTTTCAAGCATTGCAAGCTGAATCTTGGTCCCACTTTAATATTGCAGTCTGTGCATGAATAAAACCTATTTTGCAACACAGAGAAACATATCTGAAGGTGTTAGAAGTGTTTTGCATGATTTTTGAAGTTAGAGCCTGAAATGTCAGAAAACAGCGTTTCAGCGCAGAACAAACTTGGTTCCAGCAATGCAAGCTGAATCTTGGTCCCACTTTAAAATATCAGTCTGTGCATGAATAAAACCTATTTTGCAACACAGAGAAACATATCTGAAGGTGTTAGAAGTGTTTTGCATGATTTTTGAAGTTAGAGCCTGAAGTGTCAGAAAACAGCGTTTCAGCGCAGAACAAACTTGGTTCCAGCAATGCAAGCTGAATCTTGGTCCAAAATTAAAATTGCAGTCTGTGCCTGAATAAAACCTATTTTGCAACACAGAGAAACATATCTGAAGGTGTTAGAAGTGTTTTGCATGATTTTTGAAGTTAGAGCCTGAAATGTCAGAAAAAGGCGTTTCAGCACATAACAAACTTGGTTCAGGCAATGCAAGCTGAAACTCGGTCCAAAATTAAAATTGCAGTCTGTGCATGAATAAAACCTATTTTGCAACACAGAGAAACATATCTGAAGGTGTTAGAAGTGTTTTGCATGATTTTTGAAGTTAGAGCCTGAAATGTCAGAAAACAGCGTTTCAGCGCAGAACAAACTTGGTTCCAGCACTGCAAGCTGAATCTTGGTCCCACTTTAAAATATCAGTCTGTGCATGAATAAAACCTATTTTGCAACACAGAGAAACATATCTGAACGTGTTAGAAGTGTTTTGCATGATTTTTGAAGTTAGAGCCTGAAATGTCAGGAAACAGCGTTTCAGTGCAGAACAAAGTTGGTTCAGGCAATGCAAGCTGAATCTCTGTCCCACTTTAAATTTACACTCTTTGCATGACTAAAACCTATTTTGCAACACAGAGAAACATATCTGAAGTTGTTAGAAGTGTTTTGCATGATTTTTGAAGTTAGAGCCTGAAATGTCAGAAAACGGCTTTTCAGCACATAACAAACTTGGTTCAGGCAATGCAAGCTGAAACTTGGTCCAAAATTAAAATTGCAGTCTGTGCATGAATAAAACCTATTTTGCAACACAGAGAAACATATTTGAAGGTGTTAGAAGTGTTTTGCATGATTTTTGAAGTTAGAGCCTGAAATGTCAGGAAACAGCGTTTCAGTGCAGAACAAACTTGTTTCAAGCAATGCAAGCTGAATCTCTGTCCCACTTTAATATTGCAGTCTGTGCATGAATAAAACCTATTTTGCAACACAGAGAAACATATCTGAAGGTGTTAGAAGTGTTTTGCATGATTTTTGAAGTTAGAGCCTGAAATGTCAGAAAACAGCGTTTCAGCGCAGAACAAACTTGGTTCCAGCAATGCAAGCTAAATCTTGGTCCCACTTTAAAATATCAGTCTGTGCATGAATAAAACCTATTTTGCAACACAGAGAAACATATCTGAAGGTGTTAGAAGTGTTTTGCATGATTTTTGAAGTTAGAGCCTGAAATGTCAGAAAACAGCGTTTCAGCGCAGAAGAAACTTGGTTCCAGCAATGCAAGCTGAATCTTGGTCCCACTTTAAAATATCAGTCTGTGCATGAATAAAACCTATTTTGCAACACAGAGAAACATATCTGAAGGTGTTAGAAGTGTTTTGCATGATTTTTGAAGTTAGAGCCTGAAATGTCAGAAAACAGCGTTTCAGCGCAGAACAAACTTGGTTCCAGCAATGCAAGATGAATCTTGGTCCCAATTTAAAATATCAGTCTGTGCATGAATAAAACCTATTTTGCAACACAGAGAAACATATCTGAAGGTGTTAGAAGTGTTTTGCATGATTTTTGAAGTTAGAGCCTGAAGTGTCAGAAAACAGCGTTTCAGCGCAGATAAAACTTGGTTCCAGCAATGCAAGCTGAATCTTGGTCCCACTTTAAAATATCAGTCTGTGCATGAATAAAACCTATTTTGCAACACAGAGAAACATATCTGAATGTGTTAGAAGTGTTTTGCATGATTTTTGAAGTTAGAGCCTGAAATGTCAGGAAACAGCGTTTCAGTGCAGAACAAACTTGTTTCAAGCAATGCAAGCTGAATCTCTCTCCCACTTTAATATTGCAGTCTGTGCATGAATAAAACCTATTTTGCAACACAGAGAAACATATCTGAAGGTGTTAGAAGTGTTTTGCATGATTTTTGAAGTTAGAGCCTGAAATGTCAGAAAACAGCGTTTCAGCGCAGAACAAACTTGGTTCCAGCAATGCAAGCTGAATCTTGGTCCCACTTTAAAATATCAGTCTGTGCATGAATAAAACCTATTTTGCAACACAGAGAAACATATCTGAAGGTGTTAGAAGTGTTTTGCATGATTTTTGAAGTTAGAGCCTGAAATGTCAGGAAACAGCGTTTCAGTGCAGAACAAACTTGTTTCAAGCATTGCAAGCTGAATCTTGGTCCCACTTTAATATTGCAGTCTGTGCATGAATAAAACCTATTTTGCAACACAGAGAAACATATCTGAAGGTGTTAGAAGTGTTTTGCATGATTTTTGAAGTTAGAGCCTGAAATGTCAGAAAACAGCGTTTCAGCGCAGAACAAACTTGGTTCCAGCAATGCAAGCTGAATCTTGGTCCCACTTTAAAATATCAGTCTGTGCATGAATAAAACCTATTTTGCAACACAGAGAAACATATCTGAAGGTGTTAGAAGTGTTTTGCATGATTTTTGAAGTTAGAGCCTGAAGTGTCAGAAAACAGCGTTTCAGCGCAGAACAAACTTGGTTCCAGCAATGCAAGCTGAATCTTGGTCCAAAATTAAAATTGCAGTCTGTGCATGAATAAAACCTATTTTGCAACACAGAGAAACATATCTGAAGGTGTTAGAAGTGTTTTGCATGATTTTTGAAGTTAGAGCCTGAAATGTCAGAAAACAGCGTTTCAGCCCATAACAAACTTGGTTCTGGCAATGCAGGCTGAAACTCGGTCCAAAATTAAAATTGCAGCCTGTGCATGAATAAAACCTATTTTGCAACACAGAGAAACAAGACTTAAGGTGTTAGAAGTGTTTTGCATGATTTTTTAAGTTAGAGCCTGAAATGTCAGAAAACAAATCTCGGGTTACTTGAATGTAACCTTGTTCCCTGAGAAAGCGGAACGAGATGCTGCGCTGCTAAGCGCTATGGGAACGTCTTTAGAAGTGACCAGCTGTGAATATTGTGTGTAAAACGTCAATACAATTGACTAGACGGCAGTATAGCCTCGGTTGGTGACGTCACCGGAGCGCACGCGCACGAGGCTATAAATAGATGAGCCACAGGTGCATCGTCAGGATATTTTGTCTGAAGAGCAGTCCTGGGACATCTTCAGCACGGCAAAGTAGCGCAGCATCTCGTTCCGCTTTCTCAGGGAACAAGGTTACATTCAAGTAACCCGAGATTTGTTCCCTTTTGAAAGCTACAGTCGATGCTGCGCTGCTAAGCGCTATGGGAACGAGAATACCCACGCCGCCGTGCTTGAATATGTCTGGACCCCTACGGCTGTGCAGGTGTGTTTCACAAGAGCGTACGAGTCCTAGACATTAGCTTGTGATGTTGACTCAAGGACATGAGAGCCCGGAGTGGCATGAACATCCAAACTATAAAATCTTATGAATGTGTGCGGAGAGGACCACCCTGCCGCATCACAGACTTGTTGCAGGGGAGCACCCCTTGCCAACGCATTGGACGAGGCGACCCCTCTGGTGGAGTGAGCCCGTAGACCTATAGGCGAAGCTTGACCGCGCGCCTCATAGGCAAGAACAATAGCATCCCTGACCCAATGAGACATAGTCTGCTTGGAGGCAGCTGCCCCTCTGTTATGGACACCATAACAGATGAAAAGTTGCTCCGACTTACGCCACTGGCTAGTGCGGTGGACGTAAGCCCGAAGAGCACGGACTGGACACAGTCTATGAGATACCTCCTGCTCCGGCGTTAAAAACGGTGGAGGAAGAAGGCTTCAAGAATGACCGGATGAACAGCCGAGAATGGAATCTTGGGCAGGTAATCAGGATGAGGATGCAAAATCACTTTCACCATTCCCGGGGTAAAGTCTAGACAGGATGTCGAGATAGACAGAGCCTGCATATCCCCAACTCTCTTCATAGAGGTTATTGCCATTAGAAAAACCATTTCAAAGTCAGAAGTTTATCAGACGCTGACTCTAGCGGTTCAAAGGGGCTCGAACTAGACCCTCAAGGACTTTAGATAAGTCCCAAGAAGGGATCTTAGTCTTAACTGGAGGCCTCAGTCGTCTGGCTCCAAAGAGGAAGCGAGAGATCAGAGGGTGTCTCCCAAGTGGTGCACCATCAATTAAGGCGTGGCAAGCCGAAAGAGCGGCCACATAAACCCTAAGAGTAGCAGGACATGTGCCTGTTGATACTCACCTTGCATGAAGTCCAGTACTGAAGCAATCTGGCAGTTAACTGGATCTACATTGTGTTCTGCACACCACCTTTCAAAAAACACCCCATTAATGGCATAATATCTCCTAGTGGAGGGAGCCCTAGCACTTAGGATGGTCTCAATAACGGCAGGTGAAAGCCCAGTGTCCCTCAGTTGGTTCCCCTCAGGGGCCAAACATGAAGTTTCCACAGTTCGGGCCTGGGGTGGAATATCGTTCCCCCCGCCTGCGATAGAAGGTCCCTCCTCTCCGGAATCGCCCAAGGCGAGCCGTCGAGGAGAGATATTATCTCCGAGAACCATACTCTGTTCGGCCAACGCGGCGCTATCAATAAGAGGCAAGACCCTTGCTGGCGAACTTTGGCTAGAACCTCCGGGAGCAGAGAGACTGGAGGAAACGCATACAGGCGCATATTGGGCCATGAGTGCGCCATCGCATCCAGACCCAACGGAGCTGGGTGACTCAGAGAGAAGTAAAGGGGACATTGCGCTGTCTGTTCGGAGGCGAAGAGGTCCACTTCCGCTTGATAACATCTGGTCCATATCAGATTCACTACTCCCGGGTGGAGTTTCCACTCGCCCGTCGGTAATGTCTGTCTGGACAGCAAGTCTGCTCCCACATTCAAGTGCCCTGGAATGTAAACTGCCTTGAGTGACAGGAACTTTCCTTGGGCCCAGAGAAAAGTCTGTCTCGCTATCCTGTTCAGGTTGCGAGAACATAGACCTCCCTGGTGATTATGTAAGAGACTGCCGCTGTGTTGTCCACCCGCACTAGGACATAACAGCCCCTTAATTGAAGGAGAAAATATTTCAGAGCCAGAAATATAGCCATCAACTCGAGGCAGCTGATGTGCCAAACAAGCTGACGGCCCTCCCATGCCCCTTAAGCTGGACGACCATTTAAGGTCGCTACCCAGCCCATCAGGGAGGCATCCGTCGTTAGCAGTTCGCGACGACATGGAGCCTCTAGAGTGGGACCCAAGGTGAGGAACCGGGGTCTGAACCACGGAGATAGTGTACGAAGCCATTGCGGCGCGCCACTTTTATTTGCCTTAAAGGATTGGCTCTTGGATAAAATCCTCCGGCTTTTAACCACAACTGAAACTGTCTCATGTGCAACAGCCCCAAAGGAATCACCGTGGATGCTGATGCCATGAAACCTAACATTGTTGGTACTGACGAACAGTGCATTCTTGGTCTGGCCTGCCTTTGGTCATGGTCTGCCGAATGGTCTCGATTCGAGCGGGAGACTGCTGCGCCCACATCGTAATCGAATCCCAAACGATTCCGAAATAAGTCATTCTCAAGGCAGGAGAAAGAACACTTTCCTTGGTGTTGAGTCTCAACCCTAGAGAAACCAGATGAGCTAACACGATGTCTCGTGATGGATCTCCATCTCTCGCGATTGTGCTCAGAATTGACCAATTGTTTATGTAGTCCAAAATGCGAATGCCCAGGGGTCGTGATGGAGCCCTGTGCTGCATCCATGCATTTTGTGTATGTGCGGGTGACAAGGTTAGGCCGAATGGAGGAACCCGAAATTGGTACGCTTCGCCCCCGAAAGCGAACCTCAGGTATTTCCTTTATTGTGGCAATATTTCTATGCAAAAATATGCGTCCTTCAGATCGATCGTGACGAACCGATCATGATGTTGAATCTGCGTCACGACCGTCTTGACAGTTTACATCTTGAACTTGAGCGCTTTAACTGAATGGTTTAAGCCTCGAAGATCTAAGATTGGACGCAGCCCCCCACTCTTTTTGGGAACCAGGAAGTATCTGCTTTAATAGCCCAACTCTCTTACTGAAAGAGGAACATGCTCTATGGCCTCTTTGCTCAGAAGATTTTGTAGCTGTTGTGACAGTACGTGCATCAGTTCCGGTTTCACGGAAGTGTAAACCACGCCGTTGAAACGCAGAAGATGACTGATAAATTGGATTTTATATCCTATCTTTACTGTGCTTAAACCCCACAAAGAGATACCTGGCAGAAGCTTTACACGCTGCCAGACTCTGAGAGTGGTATTAATTTAGTTTTAATTTTAATACTTCCTTTTGAGGGCATGTTAGATGTTCAGCGTCCAGAATGACAGCTGGAAACGACAGAACATCTAACATTTCGCTGGAAACCGCTGCCCCCCGAGGCACGAGAAGTGGCGGGGATGGAGAGGTTTTATGAGGGTATCGGGAAGTGGCGAGGATGTTAAACACGCCACATCCCGCGGGGAACTACCCTCACCGTAGATACCAGACCATCAGGACTTTCTATTTTTGTTAATAATAGTCCTGAGGTCTTGCTTGGGAGGTTGCTGGGCGCAGCGAGCCTGTTCCCAGTCTCTACGAGGGGGAGCACGCTAAGCCACGCTCTGCTTTTTAACCTCCCTAGGTGTTGAAGGACCGGGGCGGGACTGTGTTAGACGGCCCCTCCCCTTGAGTGCGGCGAGGAAGAAATGCACAAATACTTCATCTTGTCTCTTTACCTCCTTATATATGTCAACAATGGTATTAACCAGGTTTTCAAATAAACCGGAGGGAGAAACGGGGGAATCTAACAGGAAAAAACAGTTTTCTTTCTTTAATTCCTGTCAGATTCAGCCACAGCAGCCTCTCCGCGCTGATCAAAGCACTCAAAGAGCGGCAGCTGGCGCGAGCCGTTTGCTTGATTGCACGGAGAGACACACTCAAATCCTTCAATAAATCAGCCTGGTACGCCTGTAACACTGCTATAGTGTGCAACGCAGCACCAGCCTGACCTGCAGCTTGATAAACTTTACCCACTAAGCTGATGTTGTGCTACATGGTTTAGTGGGGAGGGTAGGTTTCTTTATAGACGATGTAAATTCGGGCGAGAGATAGCTCGCGAGCGTCCCTTTCACCCGATATCTCCATATATCCCCGCGACTTCACACCCACGATAGTCGAAAAAGTCGACGTCGAAGGCACAAAGACACGAGAAGTACATGAGAAGTATAATCCACAAATCTACTGTGTTTGGGGATCTCTTATTCGCGTGGCCAGTCAAGCTGCAACCTGTCCACTGCGCGAGTAACCACCTCTAACAATTCCTCGACAGATCTCTTTCCGCGAGAGGAATGCTCAGAGGCTGGCTGCTCGTGCTATGACGAGCCAAGAGATATGTTATCCCCCTCGAGAACCGAAGAAGCACCGGAGCGCGCTTCGAGATCACGAGAGTGGATATTAGGATCTGGTGACGTGGCAAGCGAAAGGGACTGACCCGTCTCTTGCTCGTCATTTAGATCCAAACAAACAAAACAGTAATCGTGTGTATCCAGCTCCGAAATGGGACGGGAGCATGGAGGAACACAACGCTTACTGGTTTGTAGACTCATTTTTACTCTTTTTTTCTCTTTAAACTCTTTGATTTAACTTGAGAGAGAAAAGATAGAAAAGAGTGAAATTTTCTGTACACTGCCTAGCAAAAACTAACTCCTAACAAAGATCAAAAGATGAGTTAGAGAGAGAGTTCTTTGACGCACACATGCACAGAGTGATCTGAAAACAAAAGACCTGACGATGCACCTGTGGCTCATCTATTTATAGCCTCGTGCGCGTGCGCTCCGGTGACGTCACCAACCGAGGCTATACTGCCGTCTAGTCAATTGTATTGACGTTTTACACACAATATTCACAGCTGGTCACTTCTAAAGACGTTCCCATAGCGCTTAGCAGCGCAGCATCGACTGTAGCTTTCAAAAGGGAACAGCGTTTCAGCGCAGAACAAACTTGCTTCTGGCAATGCAGGCTGAAACTCGGTCCAATATTAAAATTGCAGTCTGTGCATGAATAAAACCTATTTTGCAACACAGAGAAACATATCTGAAGGTGTTAGAAGTGTTTTGCATGATTTTTGAAGTTAGAGCCTGAAATGTCAGAAAACAGCGTTTCAGCGCAGAACAAACTTGGTTCCAGCAATGCAAGCTGAATCTTGGTCCCACTTTAAAATATCAGTCTGTGCATGAATAAAACCTATTTTGCAAAACAGAGAAACATATCTGAAGGTGTTAGAAGTGTTTTGCATGATTTTTGAAGTTAGAGCCTGAAATGTCAGGAAACAGCGTTTCAGTGCAGAACAAACTTGTTTCAAGCATTGCAAGCTGAATCTTGGTCCCACTTTAATATTGCAGTCTGTGCATGAATAAAACCTATTTTGCAACACAGAGAAACATATCTGAAGGTGTTAGAAGTGTTTTGCATGATTTTTGAAGTTAGAGCCTGAAATGTCAGAAAACAGCGTTTCAGCGCAGAACAAACTTGGTTCCAGCAATGCAAGCTGAATCTTGGTCCCACTTTAAAATATCAGTCTGTGCATGAATAAAACCTATTTTGCAACACAGAGAAACATATCTGAAGGTGTTAGAAGTGTTTTGCATGATTTTTGAAGTTAGAGCCTGAAATGTCAGAAAACAGCGTTTCAGCCCATAACAAACTTGGTTCTGGCAATGCAGGCTGAAACTCGGTCCAAAATTAAAATTGCAGCCTGTGCATGAATAAAACCTATTTTGCAACACAGAGAAACATGTCTTAAGGTGTTAGAAGTGTTTTGCATGATTTTTTAAGTTAGAGCCTGAAATGTCAGAAAACAGCGTTTCAGCGCAGAACAAAGTTGGTTCAGGCAATGCAAGCTGAATCTCTGTCCCACTTTAAATTTACACTCTTTGCATGACTAAAACCTATTTTGCAACACAGAGAAACATATCTGAAGTTGTTAGAAGTGTTTTGCATGATTTTTGAAGTTAGAGCCTGAAATGTCAGAAAACGGCTTTTCAGCACATAACAAACTTGGTTCAGGCAATGCAAGCTGAAACTTGGTCCAAAATTAAAATTGCAGTCTGTGCATGAATAAAACCTATTTTGCAACACAGAGAAACATATCTGAAGGTGTTAGAAGTGTTTTGCATGATTTTTGAAGTTAGAGCCTGAAATGTCAGAAAACGGCGTTTCAGCACATAACAAACTTGGTTCAGGCAATGCAAGCTGAAACTCGGTCCAAAATTAAAATTGCAGTCTGTGCATGAATAAAACCTATTTTGCAACACAGAGAAACATATCTGAAGGTGTTAGAAGTGTTTTGCATGATTTTTGAAGTTAGAGCCTGAAATGTCAGAAAACAGTGTTTCAGCCCATAACAAACTTGGTTCTGGCAATGCAGGCTGAAACTCGGTCCAAAATTAAAATTGCAGCCTGTGCATGAATAAAACCTATTTTGCAACACAGAGAAACATGTCTTAAGGTGTTAGAAGTGTTTTGCATGATTTTTTAAGTTAGAGCCTGAAATGTCAGAAAACAGCGTTTCAGCGCAGAACAAACTTGGTTCAGGCAATGCAAGCTGAAACTCGGTCCAAAATTAAAATTGCAGTCTGTGCATGAATAAAACCTATTTTGCAACACAGAGAAACATATCTGAAGGTGTTAGAAGTGTTTTGCATGATTTTTTAAGTTAGAGCCTGAAATGTCAGAAAACAGCGTTTCAGCGCAGAACAAACTTCCTTCTGGCAATGCAGGCTGAAACTCGGTCCAATATTAAAATTGCAGTCTGTGCATGAATAAAACCTATTTTGCAACACAGAGAAACATATCTGAAGGTGTTAGAAGTGTTTTGCATGATTTTTGAAGTTAGAGCCTGAAATGTCAGAAAACGGCTTTTCAGCACATAACAAACTTGGTTCAGGCAATGCAAGCTGAAACTCGGTCCAAAATTAAAATTGAAGTCTGTGCATGAATAAAACCTATTTTGCAACACAGAGAAACATATCTGAAGGTGTTAGACGTGTTTTGCATGATTTTTGAAGTTAGAGCCTGAAATGTCAGAAAACGGCTTTTCAGCACATAACAAACTTGGTTCAGGCAATGCAAGCTGAAACTCGGTCCAATATTAAAATTGCAGTCTGTGCATGAATAAAACCTATTTTGCAACACAGAGAAACATATCTGAAGGTGTTAGAAGTGTTTTGCATGATTTTTGAAGTTAGAGCCTGAAATGTCAGGAAACAGCTTTTCAGTGCAGAACAAACTTGTTTCAAGCAATGCAAGCTGAATCTCTGTCCCACTTTAATATTGCAGTCTGTGCATGAATAAAACCTATTTTGCAACACAGAGAAACATATCTGAAGGTGTTAGAAGTGTTTTGCATGATTTTTGAAGTTAGAGCCTGTAATGTCAGAAAACAGCGTTTCAGCGCAGAACAAACTTGGTTCCAGCAATGCAAGCTGAATCTTGGTCCCACTTTAAAATATCAGTCTGTGCATGAATAAAACCTATTTTGCAACACAGAGAAACATATCTAAAGGTGTTAGAAGTGTTTGGCATGATTTTTGAAGTTAGAGCCTGAAATGTCAGAAAACAGCTTTTCAGCGCAGAAGAAACTTGGTTCCAGCAATGCAAGCTGAATCTTGGTCCCACTTTAAAATATCAGTCTGTGCATGAATAAAACCTATTTTGCAACACAGAGAAACATATCTGAAGGTGTTAGAAGTGTTTTGCATGATTTTTGAAGTTAGAGCCTGAAATGTCAGAAAACAGCGTTTCAGCGCAGAACAAACTTGGTTCCAGCAATGCAAGATGAATCTTGGTCCCAATTTAAAATATCAGTCTGTGCATGAATAAAACCTATTTTGCAACACAAAGAAACATATCTGAAGGTGTTAGAAGTGTTTTGCATGATTTTTGAAGTTAGAGCCTGAAATGTCAGGAAACAGCGTTTCAGTGCAGAACAAACTTGTTTCAAGCATTGCAAGCTGTATCTTGGTCCCACTTTAATATTGCAGTCTGTGCATGAATAAAACCGATTTTGCAACACAGAGAAACATATCTGAAGGTGTTAGAAGTGTTTTGCATGATTTTTGAAGTTAGAGCCTGAAATGTCAGAAAACAGCGTTTCAGCGCAGAACAAACTTGGTTCCAGCAATGCAAGCTGAATCTTGGTCCCACTTTAAAATATCAGTCTGTGCATGAATAAAACCTATTTTGCAACACAGAGAAACATATCTGAAGGTGTTAGAAGTGTTTGGCATGATTTTTGAAGTTAGAGCCTGAAATGTCAGAAAACAGCGTTTCAGCCCATAACAAACTTGTTTCAAGCATTGCAAGCTGAATCTTGGTCCCACTTTAAAATATCAGTCTGTGCATGAATAAAACCTATTTTGCAACACAGAGAAACATATCTGAAGGTGTTAGAAGTGTTTTGCATGATTTTTGAAGTTAGAGCCTGAAATGTCAGAAAACAGCGTTTCAGCACATAACAAACTTGGTTCAGGCAATGCAAGCTGAAACTCGGTCCAAAATTAAAATTGCAGTCTGTGCATGAATAAAACCTATTTTGCAACACAGAGAAACATATCTGAAGGTGTTAGAAGTGTTTTGCATGATTTTTGAAGTTAGAGCCTGAAATGTCAGAAAACAGCGTTTCAGCGCAGAACAAACTTGGTTCCAGCACTGCAAGCTGAATCTTGGTCCCACTTTAAAATATCAGTCTGTGCATGAATAAAACCTATTTTGCAACACAGAGAAACATATCTGAAGGTGTTAGAAGTGTTTTGCATGATTTTTGAAGTTAGAGCCTGAAATGTCAGAAAACAGCGTTTCAGCGCAGAAGAAACTTGGTTCCAGCAATGCAAGATGAATCTTGGTCCCAATTTAAAATATCAGTCTGTGCATGAATAAAACCTATTTTGCAACACAAAGAAACATATCTGAAGGTGTTAGAAGTGTTTTGCATGATTTTTGAAGTTAGAGCCTGAAATGTCAGGAAACAGCGTTTCAGTGCAGAACAAACTTGTTTCAAGCATTGCAAGCTGTATCTTGGTCCCACTTTAATATTGCAGTCTGTGCATGAATAAAACCGATTTTGCAACACAGAGAAACATATCTGAAGGTGTTAGAAGTGTTTTGCATGATTTTTGAAGTTAGAGCCTGAAATGTCAGAAAACAGCGTTTCAGCGCAGAACAAACTTGGTTCCAGCAATGCAAGCTGAATCTTGGTCCCACTTTAAAATATCAGTCTGTGCATGAATAAAACCTATTTTGCAACACAGAGAAACATATCTGAAGGTGTTAGAAGTGTTTGGCATGATTTTTGAAGTTAGAGCCTGAAATGTCAGAAAACAGCGTTTCAGCCCATAACAAACTTGTTTCAAGCATTGCAAGCTGAATCTTGGTCCCACTTTAAAATATCAGTCTGTGCATGAATAAAACCTATTTTGCAACACAGAGAAACATATCTGAAGGTGTTAGAAGTGTTTTGCATGATTTTTGAAGTTAGAGCCTGAAATGTCAGAAAACAGCGTTTCAGCACATAACAAACTTGGTTCAGGCAATGCAAGCTGAAACTCGGTCCAAAATTAAAATTGCAGTCTGTGCATGAATAAAACCTATTTTGCAACACAGAGAAACATATCTGAAGGTGTTAGAAGTGTTTTGCATGATTTTTGAAGTTAGAGCCTGAAATGTCAGAAAACAGCGTTTCAGCGCAGAACAAACTTGGTTCCAGCACTGCAAGCTGAATCTTGGTCCCACTTTAAAATATCAGTCTGTGCATGAATAAAACCTATTTTGCAACACAGAGAAACATATCTGAAGGTGTTAGAAGTGTTTTGCATGATTTTTGAAGTTAGAGCCTGAAATGTCAGAAAACAGCGTTTCAGCGCAGAAGAAACTTGGTTCCAGCAATGCAAGCTGAATCTTGGTCCCACTTTAAAATATCAGTCTGTGCATGAATAAAACCTATTTTGCAACACAGAGAAACATATCTGAACGTGTTAGAAGTGTTTTGCATGATTTTTGAAGTTAGAGCCTGAAATGTCAGGAAACAGCGTTTCAGTGCAGAACAAACTTGTTTCAAGCAATGCAAGCTGAATCTCTCTCCCACTTTAATATTGCAGTCTGTGCATGAATAAAACCTATTTTGCAACACAGAGAAACATATCTGAAGGTGTTAGAAGTGTTTTGCATGATTTTTGAAGTTAGAGCCTGAAATGTCAGAAAACAGCGTTTCAGCGCAGAACAAACTTGGTTCCAGCAATGCAAGCTGAATCTTGGTCCCACTTTAAAATATCAGTCTGTGCATGAATAAAACCTATTTTGCAACACAGAGAAACATATCTGAAGGTGTTAGAAGTGTTTTGCATGATTTTTGAAGTTAGAGCCTGAAATGTCAGAAAACAGCGTTTCAGCCCATAACAAACTTGGTTCTGGCAATGCAGGCTGAAACTCGGTCCAAAATTAAAATTGCAGCCTGTGCATGAATAAAACCTATTTTGCAACACAGAGAAACATGTCTTAAGGTGTTAGAAGTGTTTTGCATGATTTTTTAAGTTAGAGCCTGAAATGTCAGAAAACAGCGTTTCAGCGCAGAACAAACTTGCTTCTGGCAATGCAGGCTGAAACTCGGTCCAATATTAAAATTGCAGTCTGTGCATGAATAAAACCTATTTTGCAACACAGAGAAACATATCTGAAGGTGTTAGAAGTGTTTTGCATGATTTTTGAAGTTAGAGCCTGAAATGTCAGAAAACGGCTTTTCAGCACATAACAAACTTGGTTCAGGCAATGCAAGCTGAAACTCGGTCCAATATTAAAATTGCAGTCTGTGCATGAATAAAACCTATTTTGCAACACAGAGAAACATATCTGAAGGTGTTAGAAGTGTTTTGCATGATTTTTGAAGTTAGAGCCTGAAATGTCAGAAAACAGCGTTTCAGCCCATAACAAACTTGGTTCTGGCAATGCAGGCTGAAACTCGGTCCAAAATTAAAATTGCAGCCTGTGCATGAATAAAACCTATTTTGCAACACAGAGAAACATGTCTTAAGGTGTTAGAAGTGTTTTGCATGATTTTTTAAGTTAGAGCCTGAAATGTCAGGAAACAGCGTTTCAGTGCAGAACAAACTTGTTTCAAGCAATGCAAGCTGAATCTCTGTCCCACTTTAATATTGCAGTCTGTGCATGAATAAAACCTATTTTGCAACACAGAGAAACATATCTGAAGGTGTTAGAAGTGTTTTGCATGATTTTTGAAGTTAGAGCCTGTAATGTCAGAAAACAGCGTTTCAGCGCAGAACAAACTTGGTTCCAGCAATGCAAGCTGAATCTTGGTCCCACTTTAAAATATCAGTCTGTGCATGAATAAAACCTATTTTGCAACACAGAGAAACATATCTGAAGGTGTTAGAAGTGTTTTGCATGATTTTTGAAGTTAGAGCCTGAAATGTCAGAAAACAGCGTTTCAGCGCAGAAGAAACTTGGTTCCAGCAATGCAAGCTGAATCTTGGTCCCACTTTAAAATATCAGTCTGTGCATGAATAAAACCTATTTTGCAACACAGAGAAACATATCTGAAGGTGTTAGAAGTGTTTTGCATGATTTTTGAAGTTAGAGCCTGAAATGTCAGCAAACAGCGTTTCAGCGCAGAACAAACTTGGTTCCAGCAATGCAAGATGAATCTTGGTCCCAATTTAAAATATCAGTCTGTGCATGAATAAAACCTATTTTGCAACACAAAGAAACATATCTGAAGGTGTTAGAAGTGTTTTGCATGATTTTTGAAGTTAGAGCCTGAAGTGTCAGAAAACAGCGTTTCAGCGCAGATAAAACTTGGTTCCAGCAATGCAAGCTGAATCTTGGTCCCACTTTAAAATATCAGTCTGTGCATGAATAAAACCTATTTTGCAACACAGAGAAACATATCTGAACTTGTTAGAAGTGTTTTGCATGATTTTTGAAGTTAGAGCCTGAAATGTCAGGAAACAGCGTTTCAGTGCAGAACAAACTTGTTTCAAGCAATGCAAGCTGAATCTCTCTCCCACTTTAATATTGCAGTCTGTGCATGAATAAAACCTATTTTGCAACACAGAGAAACATATCTGAAGGTGTTAGAAGTGTTTTGCATGATTTTTGAAGTTAGAGCCTGAAATGTCAGAAAACGGCTTTTCAGCACATAACAAACTTGGTTCAGGCAATGCAAGCTGAAACTTGGTCCAAAATTAAAATTGCAGTCTGTGCATGAATAAAACCTATTTTGCAACACAGAGAAACATATCTGAAGGTGTTAGAAGTGTTTTGCATGATTTTTGAAGTTAGAGCCTGAAATGTCAGAAAACGGCGTTTCAGCACATAACAAACTTGGTTCAGGCAATGCAAGCTGAAACTCGGTCCAAAATTAAAATTGCAGTCTGTGCATGAATAAAACCTATTTTGCAACACAGAGAAACATATTTGAAGGTGTTAGAAGTGTTTTGCATGATTTTTGAAGTTAGAGCCTGAAATGTCAGAAAACGGCTTTTCAGCACATAACAAACTTGGTTCAGGCAATGCAAGCTGAAACTCGGTCCAATATTAAAATTGCAGTCTGTGCATGAATAAAACCTATTTTGCAACACAGAGAAACATATCTGAAGGTGTTAGAAGTTTTTTGCATGATTTTTGAAGTTAGAGCCTGAAATGTCAGGAAACAGCGTTTCAGTGCAGAACAAACTTGTTTCAAGCAATGCAAGCTGAATCTCTGTCCCACTTTAATATTGCAGTCTGTGCATGAATAAAACCTATTTTGCAACACAGAGAAACATATCTGAAGGTGTTAGAAGTGTTTTGCATGATTTTTGAAGTTAGAGCCTGAAATGTCAGAAAACAGCGTTTCAGCGCAGAACAAACTTGGTTCCAGCAATGCAAGCTAAATCTTGGTCCCACTTTAAAATATCAGTCTGTGCAAGAATAAAACCTATTTTGCAACACAGAGAAACATATCTGAAGGTGTTAGAAGTGTTTTGCATGATTTTTGAAGTTAGAGCCTGAAATGTCAGAAAACAGCGTTTCAGCGCAGAAGAAACTTGGTTCCAGCAATGCAAGCTGAATCTTGGTCCCACTTTAAAATATCAGTCTGTGCATGAATAAAACCTATTTTGCAACACAGAGAAACATATCTGAAGGTGTTAGAAGTGTTTTGCATGATTTTTGAAGTTAGAGCCTGAAATGTCAGAAAACAGCGTTTCAGCGCAGAACAAACTTGGTTCCAGCAATGCAAGATGAATCTTGGTCCCAATTTAAAATATCAGTCTGTGCATGAATAAAACCTATTTTGCAACACAGAGAAACATATCTGAAGGTGTTAGAAGTGTTTTGCATGATTTTTGAAGTTAGAGCCTGAAGTGTCAGAAAACAGCGTTTCAGCGCAGATAAAACTTGGTTCCAGCAATGCAAGCTGAATCTTGGTCCCACTTTAAAATATCAGTCTGTGCATGAATAAAACCTATTTTGCAACACAGAGAAACATATCTGAACGTGTTAGAAGTGTTTTGCATGATTTTTGAAGTTAGAGCCTGAAATGTCAGGAAACAGCGTTTCAGTGCAGAACAAACTTGTTTCAAGCAATGCAAGCTGAATCTCTCTCCCACTTTAATATTGCAGTCTGTGCATGAATAAAACCTATTTTGCAACACAGAGAAACATATCTGAAGGTGTTAGAAGTGTTTTGCATGATTTTTGAAGTTAGAGCCTGAAATGTCAGAAAACAGCGTTTCAGCGCAGAACAAACTTGGTTCCAGCAATGCAAGCTGAATCTTGGTCCCACTTTAAAATATCAGTCTGTGCATGAATAAAACCTATTTTGCAACACAGAGAAACATATCTGAAGGTGTTAGAAGTGTTTTGCATGATTTTTGAAGTTAGAGCCTGAAATGTCAGGAAACAGCGTTTCAGTGCAGAACAAACTTGTTTCAAGCATTGCAAGCTGAATCTTGGTCCCACTTTAATATTGCAGTCTGTGCATGAATAAAACCTATTTTGCAACACAGAGAAACATATCTGAAGGTGTTAGAAGTGTTTTGCATGATTTTTGAAGTTAGAGCCTGAAATGTCAGAAAACAGCGTTTCAGCGCAGAACAAACTTGGTTCCAGCAATGCAAGCTGAATCTTGGTCCCACTTTAAAATATCAGTCTGTGCATGAATAAAACCTATTTTGCAACACAGAGAAACATATCTGAAGGTGTTAGAAGTGTTTTGCATGATTTTTGAAGTTAGAGCCTGAAGTGTCAGAAAACAGCGTTTCAGCGCAGAACAAACTTGGTTCCAGCAATGCAAGCTGAATCTTGGTCCAAAATTAAAATTGCAGTCTGTGCCTGAATAAAACCTATTTTGCAACACAGAGAAACATATCTGAAGGTGTTAGAAGTGTTTTGCATGATTTTTGAAGTTAGAGCCTGAAATGTCAGAAAAAGGCGTTTCAGCACATAACAAACTTGGTTCAGGCAATGCAAGCTGAAACTCGGTCCAAAATTAAAATTGCAGTCTGTGCATGAATAAAACCTATTTTGCAACACAGAGAAACATATCTGAAGGTGTTAGAAGTGTTTTGCATGATTTTTGAAGTTAGAGCCTGAAATGTCAGAAAACAGCGTTTCAGCGCAGAACAAACTTGGTTCCAGCACTGCAAGCTGAATCTTGGTCCCACTTTAAAATATCAGTCTGTGCATGAATAAAACCTATTTTGCAACACAGAGAAACATATCTGAACGTGTTAGAAGTGTTTTGCATGATTTTTGAAGTTAGAGCCTGAAATGTCAGGAAACAGCGTTTCAGTGCAGAACAAAGTTGGTTCAGGCAATGCAAGCTGAATCTCTGTCCCACTTTAAATTTACACTCTTTGCATGACTAAAACCTATTTTGCAACACAGAGAAACATATCTGAAGTTGTTAGAAGTGTTTTGCATGATTTTTGAAGTTAGAGCCTGAAATGTCAGAAAACGGCTTTTCAGCACATAACAAACTTGGTTCAGGCAATGCAAGCTGAAACTTGGTCCAAAATTAAAATTGCAGTCTGTGCATGAATAAAACCTATTTTGCAACACAGAGAAACATATTTGAAGGTGTTAGAAGTGTTTTGCATGATTTTTGAAGTTAGAGCCTGAAATGTCAGGAAACAGCGTTTCAGTGCAGAACAAACTTGTTTCAAGCAATGCAAGCTGAATCTCTGTCCCACTTTAATATTGCAGTCTGTGCATGAATAAAACCTATTTTGCAACACAGAGAAACATATCTGAAGGTGTTAGAAGTGTTTTGCATGATTTTTGAAGTTAGAGCCTGAAATGTCAGAAAACAGCGTTTCAGCGCAGAACAAACTTGGTTCCAGCAATGCAAGCTAAATCTTGGTCCCACTTTAAAATATCAGTCTGTGCATGAATAAAACCTATTTTGCAACACAGAGAAACATATCTGAAGGTGTTAGAAGTGTTTTGCATGATTTTTGAAGTTAGAGCCTGAAATGTCAGAAAACAGCGTTTCAGCGCAGAAGAAACTTGGTTCCAGCAATGCAAGCTGAATCTTGGTCCCACTTTAAAATATCAGTCTGTGCATGAATAAAACCTATTTTGCAACACAGAGAAACATATCTGAAGGTGTTAGAAGTGTTTTGCATGATTTTTGAAGTTAGAGCCTGAAATGTCAGAAAACAGCGTTTCAGCGCAGAACAAACTTGGTTCCAGCAATGCAAGATGAATCTTGGTCCCAATTTAAAATATCAGTCTGTGCATGAATAAAACCTATTTTGCAACACAGAGAAACATATCTGAAGGTGTTAGAAGTGTTTTGCATGATTTTTGAAGTTAGAGCCTGAAGTGTCAGAAAACAGCGTTTCAGCGCAGATAAAACTTGGTTCCAGCAATGCAAGCTGAATCTTGGTCCCACTTTAAAATATCAGTCTGTGCATGAATAAAACCTATTTTGCAACACAGAGAAACATATCTGAATGTGTTAGAAGTGTTTTGCATGATTTTTGAAGTTAGAGCCTGAAATGTCAGGAAACAGCGTTTCAGTGCAGAACAAACTTGTTTCAAGCAATGCAAGCTGAATCTCTCTCCCACTTTAATATTGCAGTCTGTGCATGAATAAAACCTATTTTGCAACACAGAGAAACATATCTGAAGGTGTTAGAAGTGTTTTGCATGATTTTTGAAGTTAGAGCCTGAAATGTCAGAAAACAGCGTTTCAGCGCAGAACAAACTTGGTTCCAGCAATGCAAGCTGAATCTTGGTCCCACTTTAAAATATCAGTCTGTGCATGAATAAAACCTATTTTGCAACACAGAGAAACATATCTGAAGGTGTTAGAAGTGTTTTGCATGATTTTTGAAGTTAGAGCCTGAAATGTCAGGAAACAGCGTTTCAGTGCAGAACAAACTTGTTTCAAGCATTGCAAGCTGAATCTTGGTCCCACTTTAATATTGCAGTCTGTGCATGAATAAAACCTATTTTGCAACACAGAGAAACATATCTGAAGGTGTTAGAAGTGTTTTGCATGATTTTTGAAGTTAGAGCCTGAAATGTCAGAAAACAGCGTTTCAGCGCAGAACAAACTTGGTTCCAGCAATGCAAGCTGAATCTTGGTCCCACTTTAAAATATCAGTCTGTGCATGAATAAAACCTATTTTGCAACACAGAGAAACATATCTGAAGGTGTTAGAAGTGTTTTGCATGATTTTTGAAGTTAGAGCCTGAAGTGTCAGAAAACAGCGTTTCAGCGCAGAACAAACTTGGTTCCAGCAATGCAAGCTGAATCTTGGTCCAAAATTAAAATTGCAGTCTGTGCATGAATAAAACCTATTTTGCAACACAGAGAAACATATCTGAAGGTGTTAGAAGTGTTTTGCATGATTTTTGAAGTTAGAGCCTGAAATGTCAGAAAACAGCGTTTCAGCCCATAACAAACTTGGTTCTGGCAATGCAGGCTGAAACTCGGTCCAAAATTAAAATTGCAGCCTGTGCATGAATAAAACCTATTTTGCAACACAGAGAAACAAGACTTAAGGTGTTAGAAGTGTTTTGCATGATTTTTTAAGTTAGAGCCTGAAATGTCAGAAAACAGCGTTTCAGCGCAGAACAAACTTGCTTCTGGCAATGCAGGCTGAAACTCGGTCCAATATTAAAATTGCAGTCTGTGCATGAATAAAACCTATTTTGCAACACAGAGAAACATATCTGAAGGTGTTAGAAGTGTTTTGCATGATTTTTGAAGTTAGAGCCTGAAATGTCAGAAAACAGCGTTTCAGCGCAGAACAAACTTGGTTCCAGCAATGCAAGCTGAATCTTGGTCCCACTTTAAAATATCAGTCTGTGCATGAATAAAACCTATTTTGCAAAACAGAGAAACATATCTGAAGGTGTTAGAAGTGTTTTGCATGATTTTTGAAGTTAGAGCCTGAAATGTCAGGAAACAGCGTTTCAGTGCAGAACAAACTTGTTTCAAGCATTGCAAGCTGAATCTTGGTCCCACTTTAATATTGCAGTCTGTGCATGAATAAAACCTATTTTGCAACACAGAGAAACATATCTGAAGGTGTTAGAAGTGTTTTGCATGATTTTTGAAGTTAGAGCCTGAAATGTCAGAAAACAGCGTTTCAGCGCAGAACAAACTTGGTTCCAGCAATGCAAGCTGAATCTTGGTCCCACTTTAAAATATCAGTCTGTGCATGAATAAAACCTATTTTGCAACACAGAGAAACATATCTGAAGGTGTTAGAAGTGTTTTGCATGATTTTTGAAGTTAGAGCCTGAAATGTCAGAAAACAGCGTTTCAGCCCATAACAAACTTGGTTCTGGCAATGCAGGCTGAAACTCGGTCCAAAATTAAAATTGCAGCCTGTGCATGAATAAAACCTATTTTGCAACACAGAGAAACATGTCTTAAGGTGTTAGAAGTGTTTTGCATGATTTTTTAAGTTAGAGCCTGAAATGTCAGAAAACAGCGTTTCAGCGCAGAACAAACTTGCTTCTGGCAATGCAGGCTGAAACTCGGTCCAATATTAAAATTGCAGTCTGTGCATGAATAAAACCTATTTTGCAACACAGAGAAACATATCTGAAGGTGTTAGAAGTGTTTTGCATGATTTTTGAAGTTAGAGCCTGAAATGTCAGAAAACGGCTTTTCAGCACATAACAAACTTGGTTCAGGCAATGCAAGCTGAAACTCGGTCCAATATTAAAATTGCAGTCTGTGCATGAATAAAACCTATTTTGCAACACAGAGAAACATATCTGAAGGTGTTAGAAGTGTTTTGCATGATTTTTGAAGTTAGAGCCTGAAATGTCAGAAAACAGCGTTTCAGCCCATAACAAACTTGGTTCTGGCAATGCAGGCTGAAACTCGGTCCAAAATTAAAATTGCAGCCTGTGCATGAATAAAACCTATTTTGCAACACAGAGAAACATGTCTTAAGGTGTTAGAAGTGTTTTGCATGATTTTTTAAGTTAGAGCCTGAAATGTCAGGAAACAGCGTTTCAGTGCAGAACAAACTTGTTTCAAGCAATGCAAGCTGAATCTCTGTCCCACTTTAATATTGCAGTCTGTGCATGAATAAAACCTATTTTGCAACACAGAGAAACATATCTGAAGGTGTTAGAAGTGTTTTGCATGATTTTTGAAGTTAGAGCCTGTAATGTCAGAAAACAGCGTTTCAGCGCAGAACAAACTTGGTTCCAGCAATGCAAGCTGAATCTTGGTCCCACTTTAAAATATCAGTCTGTGCATGAATAAAACCTATTTTGCAACACAGAGAAACATATCTGAAGGTGTTAGAAGTGTTTTGCATGATTTTTGAAGTTAGAGCCTGAAATGTCAGAAAACAGCGTTTCAGCGCAGAAGAAACTTGGTTCCAGCAATGCAAGCTGAATCTTGGTCCCACTTTAAAATATCAGTCTGTGCATGAATAAAACCTATTTTGCAACACAGAGAAACATATCTGAAGGTGTTAGAAGTGTTTTGCATGATTTTTGAAGTTAGAGCCTGAAATGTCAGCAAACAGCGTTTCAGCGCAGAACAAACTTGGTTCCAGCAATGCAAGATGAATCTTGGTCCCAATTTAAAATATCAGTCTGTGCATGAATAAAACCTATTTTGCAACACAAAGAAACATATCTGAAGGTGTTAGAAGTGTTTTGCATGATTTTTGAAGTTAGAGCCTGAAGTGTCAGAAAACAGCGTTTCAGCGCAGATAAAACTTGGTTCCAGCAATGCAAGCTGAATCTTGGTCCCACTTTAAAATATCAGTCTGTGCATGAATAAAACCTATTTTGCAACACAGAGAAACATATCTGAACTTGTTAGAAGTGTTTTGCATGATTTTTGAAGTTAGAGCCTGAAATGTCAGGAAACAGCGTTTCAGTGCAGAACAAACTTGTTTCAAGCAATGCAAGCTGAATCTCTCTCCCACTTTAATATTGCAGTCTGTGCATGAATAAAACCTATTTTGCAACACAGAGAAACATATCTGAAGGTGTTAGAAGTGTTTTGCATGATTTTTGAAGTTAGAGCCTGAAATGTCAGAAAACGGCTTTTCAGCACATAACAAACTTGGTTCAGGCAATGCAAGCTGAAACTTGGTCCAAAATTAAAATTGCAGTCTGTGCATGAATAAAACCTATTTTGCAACACAGAGAAACATATCTGAAGGTGTTAGAAGTGTTTTGCATGATTTTTGAAGTTAGAGCCTGAAATGTCAGAAAACGGCGTTTCAGCACATAACAAACTTGGTTCAGGCAATGCAAGCTGAAACTCGGTCCAAAATTAAAATTGCAGTCTGTGCATGAATAAAACCTATTTTGCAACACAGAGAAACATATTTGAAGGTGTTAGAAGTGTTTTGCATGATTTTTGAAGTTAGAGCCTGAAATGTCAGAAAACGGCTTTTCAGCACATAACAAACTTGGTTCAGGCAATGCAAGCTGAAACTCGGTCCAATATTAAAATTGCAGTCTGTGCATGAATAAAACCTATTTTGCAACACAGAGAAACATATCTGAAGGTGTTAGAAGTTTTTTGCATGATTTTTGAAGTTAGAGCCTGAAATGTCAGGAAACAGCGTTTCAGTGCAGAACAAACTTGTTTCAAGCAATGCAAGCTGAATCTCTGTCCCACTTTAATATTGCAGTCTGTGCATGAATAAAACCTATTTTGCAACACAGAGAAACATATCTGAAGGTGTTAGAAGTGTTTTGCATGATTTTTGAAGTTAGAGCCTGAAATGTCAGAAAACAGCGTTTCAGCGCAGAACAAACTTGGTTCCAGCAATGCAAGCTAAATCTTGGTCCCACTTTAAAATATCAGTCTGTGCAAGAATAAAACCTATTTTGCAACACAGAGAAACATATCTGAAGGTGTTAGAAGTGTTTTGCATGATTTTTGAAGTTAGAGCCTGAAATGTCAGAAAACAGCGTTTCAGCGCAGAAGAAACTTGGTTCCAGCAATGCAAGCTGAATCTTGGTCCCACTTTAAAATATCAGTCTGTGCATGAATAAAACCTATTTTGCAACACAGAGAAACATATCTGAAGGTGTTAGAAGTGTTTTGCATGATTTTTGAAGTTAGAGCCTGAAATGTCAGAAAACAGCGTTTCAGCGCAGAACAAACTTGGTTCCAGCAATGCAAGATGAATCTTGGTCCCAATTTAAAATATCAGTCTGTGCATGAATAAAACCTATTTTGCAACACAGAGAAACATATCTGAAGGTGTTAGAAGTGTTTTGCATGATTTTTGAAGTTAGAGCCTGAAGTGTCAGAAAACAGCGTTTCAGCGCAGATAAAACTTGGTTCCAGCAATGCAAGCTGAATCTTGGTCCCACTTTAAAATATCAGTCTGTGCATGAATAAAACCTATTTTGCAACACAGAGAAACATATCTGAACGTGTTAGAAGTGTTTTGCATGATTTTTGAAGTTAGAGCCTGAAATGTCAGGAAACAGCGTTTCAGTGCAGAACAAACTTGTTTCAAGCAATGCAAGCTGAATCTCTCTCCCACTTTAATATTGCAGTCTGTGCATGAATAAAACCTATTTTGCAACACAGAGAAACATATCTGAAGGTGTTAGAAGTGTTTTGCATGATTTTTGAAGTTAGAGCCTGAAATGTCAGAAAACAGCGTTTCAGCGCAGAACAAACTTGGTTCCAGCAATGCAAGCTGAATCTTGGTCCCACTTTAAAATATCAGTCTGTGCATGAATAAAACCTATTTTGCAACACAGAGAAACATATCTGAAGGTGTTAGAAGTGTTTTGCATGATTTTTGAAGTTAGAGCCTGAAATGTCAGGAAACAGCGTTTCAGTGCAGAACAAACTTGTTTCAAGCATTGCAAGCTGAATCTTGGTCCCACTTTAATATTGCAGTCTGTGCATGAATAAAACCTATTTTGCAACACAGAGAAACATATCTGAAGGTGTTAGAAGTGTTTTGCATGATTTTTGAAGTTAGAGCCTGAAAAATGTCAGAAAACAGCGTTTCAGCGCAGAACAAACTTGGTTCCAGCAATGCAAGCTGAATCTTGGTCCCACTTTAAAATATCAGTCTGTGCATGAATAAAACCTATTTTGCAACACAGAGAAACATATCTGAAGGTGTTAGAAGTGTTTTGCATGATTTTTGAAGTTAGAGCCTGAAGTGTCAGAAAACAGCGTTTCAGCGCAGAACAAACTTGGTTCCAGCAATGCAAGCTGAATCTTGGTCCAAAATTAAAATTGCAGTCTGTGCCTGAATAAAACCTATTTTGCAACACAGAGAAACATATCTGAAGGTGTTAGAAGTGTTTTGCATGATTTTTGAAGTTAGAGCCTGAAATGTCAGAAAAAGGCGTTTCAGCACATAACAAACTTGGTTCAGGCAATGCAAGCTGAAACTCGGTCCAAAATTAAAATTGCAGTCTGTGCATGAATAAAACCTATTTTGCAACACAGAGAAACATATCTGAAGGTGTTAGAAGTGTTTTGCATGATTTTTGAAGTTAGAGCCTGAAATGTCAGAAAACAGCGTTTCAGCGCAGAACAAACTTGGTTCCAGCACTGCAAGCTGAATCTTGGTCCCACTTTAAAATATCAGTCTGTGCATGAATAAAACCTATTTTGCAACACAGAGAAACATATCTGAACGTGTTAGAAGTGTTTTGCATGATTTTTGAAGTTAGAGCCTGAAATGTCAGGAAACAGCGTTTCAGTGCAGAACAAAGTTGGTTCAGGCAATGCAAGCTGAATCTCTGTCCCACTTTAAATTTACACTCTTTGCATGACTAAAACCTATTTTGCAACACAGAGAAACATATCTGAAGTTGTTAGAAGTGTTTTGCATGATTTTTGAAGTTAGAGCCTGAAATGTCAGAAAACGGCTTTTCAGCACATAACAAACTTGGTTCAGGCAATGCAAGCTGAAACTTGGTCCAAAATTAAAATTGCAGTCTGTGCATGAATAAAACCTATTTTGCAACACAGAGAAACATATTTGAAGGTGTTAGAAGTGTTTTGCATGATTTTTGAAGTTAGAGCCTGAAATGTCAGAAAACGGCTTTTCAGCACATAACAAACTTGGTTCAGGCAATGCAAGCTGAAACTCGGTCCAATATTAAAATTGCAGTCTGTGCATGAATAAAACCTATTTTGCAACACAGAGAAACATATCTGAAGGTGTTAGAAGTGTTTTGCATGATTTTTGAAGTTAGAGCCTGAAATGTCAGGAAACAGCGTTTCAGTGCAGAACAAACTTGTTTCAAGCAATGCAAGCTGAATCTCTGTCCCACTTTAATATTGCAGTCTGTGCATGAATAAAACCTATTTTGCAACACAGAGAAACATATCTGAAGGTGTTAGAAGTGTTTTGCATGATTTTTGAAGTTAGAGCCTGAAATGTCAGAAAACAGCGTTTCAGCGCAGAACAAACTTGGTTCCAGCAATGCAAGCTAAATCTTGGTCCCACTTTAAAATATCAGTCTGTGCATGAATAAAACCTATTTTGCAACACAGAGAAACATATCTGAAGGTGTTAGAAGTGTTTTGCATGATTTTTGAAGTTAGAGCCTGAAATGTCAGAAAACAGCGTTTCAGCGCAGAAGAAACTTGGTTCCAGCAATGCAAGCTGAATCTTGGTCCCACTTTAAAATATCAGTCTGTGCATGAATAAAACCTATTTTGCAACACAGAGAAACATATCTGAAGGTGTTAGAAGTGTTTTGCATGATTTTTGAAGTTAGAGCCTGAAATGTCAGAAAACAGCGTTTCAGCGCAGAACAAACTTGGTTCCAGCAATGCAAGATGAATCTTGGTCCCAATTTAAAATATCAGTCTGTGCATGAATAAAACCTATTTTGCAACACAGAGAAACATATCTGAAGGTGTTAGAAGTGTTTTGCATGATTTTTGAAGTTAGAGCCTGAAGTGTCAGAAAACAGCGTTTCAGCGCAGATAAAACTTGGTTCCAGCAATGCAAGCTGAATCTTGGTCCCACTTTAAAATATCAGTCTGTGCATGAATAAAACCTATTTTGCAACACAGAGAAACATATCTGAATGTGTTAGAAGTGTTTTGCATGATTTTTGAAGTTAGAGCCTGAAATGTCAGGAAACAGCGTTTCAGTGCAGAACAAACTTGTTTCAAGCAATGCAAGCTGAATCTCTCTCCCACTTTAATATTGCAGTCTGTGCATGAATAAAACCTATTTTGCAACACAGAGAAACATATCTGAAGGTGTTAGAAGTGTTTTGCATGATTTTTGAAGTTAGAGCCTGAAATGTCAGAAAACAGCGTTTCAGCGCAGAACAAACTTGGTTCCAGCAATGCAAGCTGAATCTTGGTCCCACTTTAATATTGCAGTCTGTGCATGAATAAAACCTATTTTGCAACACAGAGAAACATATCTGAAGGTGTTAGAAGTGTTTTGCATGATTTTTGAAGTTAGAGCCTGAAATGTCAGAAAACAGCGTTTCAGCGCAGAACAAACTTGGTTCCAGCAATGCAAGCTGAATCTTGGTCCCACTTTAAAATATCAGTCTGTGCATGAATAAAACCTATTTTGCAACACAGAGAAACATATCTGAAGGTGTTAGAAGTGTTTTGCATGATTTTTGAAGTTAGAGCCTGAAGTGTCAGAAAACAGCGTTTCAGCGCAGAACAAACTTGGTTCCAGCAATGCAAGCTGAATCTTGGTCCAAAATTAAAATTGCAGTCTGTGCATGAATAAAACCTATTTTGCAACACAGAGAAACATATCTGAAGGTGTTAGAAGTGTTTTGCATGATTTTTGAAGTTAGAGCCTGAAATGTCAGAAAACAGCGTTTCAGCCCATAACAAACTTGGTTCTGGCAATGCAGGCTGAAACTCGGTCCAAAATTAAAATTGCAGCCTGTGCATGAATAAAACCTATTTTGCAACACAGAGAAACAAGTCTTAAGGTGTTAGAAGTGTTTTGCATGATTTTTTAAGTTAGAGCCTGAAATGTCAGAAAACAGCGTTTCAGCGCAGAACAAACTTGCTTCTGGCAATGCAGGCTGAAACTCGGTCCAATATTAAAATTGCAGTCTGTGCATGAATAAAACCTATTTTGCAACACAGAGAAACATATCTGAAGGTGTTAGAAGTGTTTTGCATGATTTTTGAAGTTAGAGCCTGAAATGTCAGAAAACGGCTTTTCAGCACATAACAAACTTGGTTCAGACAATGCAGGCTGAAACTCGGTCCAAAATTAAAATTGCAGCCTGTGCATGAATAAAACCTATTTTGCAACACAGAGAAACATGTCTTAAGGTGTTAGAAGTGTTTTGCATGATTTTTTAAGTTAGAGCCTGAAATTTTAGAAAACAGCGTTTCAGCGCAGAACAAACTTGCTTCTGGCAATGCAGGCTGAAACTCGGTCCAATATTAAAATTGCAGTCTGTGCATGAATAAAACCTATTTTGCAACACAGAGAAACATATCTGAAGGTGTTAGAAGTGTTTTGCATGATTTTTGAAGTTAGAGCCTGAAATGTCAGAAAACAGCGTTTCAGCCCATAACAAACTTGGTTCTGGCAATGCAGGCTGAAACTCGGTCCAAAATTAAAATTGCAGCCTGTGCATGAATAAAACCTATTTTGCAACACAGAGAAACATGTCTTAAGGTGTTAGAAGTGTTTTGCATGATTTTTTAAGTTAGAGCCTGAAATTTTAGAAAACAGCGTTTCAGCGCAGAACAAACTTGCTTCTGGCAATGCAGGCTGAAACTCGGTCCAATATTAAAATTGCAGTCTGTGCATGAATAAAACCTATTTTGCAACACAGAGAAACATATCTGAAGGTGTTAGAAGTGTTTTGCATGATTTTTGAAGTTAGAGCCTGAAATGTCAGAAAACGGCTTTTCAGCACATAACAAACTTGGTTCAGGCAATGCAAGCTGAAACTCGTTCCAATATTAAAATTGCAGTCTGTGCATGAATAAAACCGATTTTGCAACACAGAGAAACATATCTGAAGGTGTTAGAAGTGTTTTGCATGATTTTTGAAGTTAGAGCCTGAAATGTCAGAAAACAGCGTTTCAGCGCAGAACAAACTTTGTTCCAGCAATGCAAGCTGAATCTTGGTCCCACTTTAAAATATCAGTCTGTGCATGAATAAAACCTATTTTGCAACACAGAGAAACATATCTGAAGGTGTTAGAAGTGTTTGGCATGATTTTTGAAGTTAGAGCCTGAAATGTCAGAAAACAGCGTTTCAGCCCATAACAAACTTGTTTCAAGCATTGCAAGCTGAATCTTGGTCCCACTTTAAAATATCAGTCTGTGCATGAATAAAACCTATTTTGCAACACAGAGAAACATATCTGAAGGTGTTAGAAGTGTTTTGCATGATTTTTGAAGTTAGAGCCTGAAATGTCAGAAAACAGCGTTTCAGCACATAACAAACTTGGTTCAGGCAATGCAAGCTGAAACTCGGTCCAAAATTAAAATTGCAGTCTGTGCATGAATAAAACCTATTTTGCAACACAGAGAAACATATCTGAAGGTGTTAGAAGTGTTTTGCATGATTTTTGAAGTTAGAGCCTGAAATGTCAGAAAACAGCGTTTCAGCGCAGAACAAACTTGGTTCCAGCACTGCAAGCTGAATCTTGGTCCCACTTTAAAATATCAGTCTGTGCATGAATAAAACCTATTTTGCAACACAGAGAAACATATCTGAAGGTGTTAGAAGTGTTTTGCATGATTTTTGAAGTTAGAGCCTGAAATGTCAGAAAACAGCGTTTCAGCGCAGAAGAAACTTGGTTCCAGCAATGCAAGCTGAATCTTGGTCCCACTTTAAAATATCAGTCTGTGCATGAATAAAACCTATTTTGCAACACAGAGAAACATATCTGAACGTGTTAGAAGTGTTTTGCATGATTTTTGAAGTTAGAGCCTGAAATGTCAGGAAACAGCGTTTCAGTGCAGAACAAACTTGTTTCAAGCAATGCAAGCTGAATCTCTCTCCCACTTTAATATTGCAGTCTGTGCATGAATAAAACCTATTTTGCAACACAGAGAAACATATCTGAAGGTGTTAGAAGTGTTTTGCATGATTTTTGAAGTTAGAGCCTGAAATGTCAGAAAACAGCGTTTCAGCGCAGAACAAACTTGGTTCCAGCAATGCAAGCTGAATCTTGGTCCCACTTTAAAATATCAGTCTGTGCATGAATAAAACCTATTTTGCAACACAGAGAAACATATCTGAAGGTGTTAGAAGTGTTTTGCATGATTTTTGAAGTTAGAGCCTGAAATGTCAGAAAACAGCGTTTCAGCCCATAACAAACTTGGTTCTGGCAATGCAGGCTGAAACTCGGTCCAAAATTAAAATTGCAGCCTGTGCATGAATAAAACCTATTTTGCAACACAGAGAAACATATCTGAAGGTGTTAGAAGTGTTTTGCATGATTTTTTAAGTTAGAGCCTGAAATGTCAGAAAACAGCGTTTCAGCGCAGAACAAACTTGGTTCCAGCAATGCAAGCTGAATCTTGGTCCCACTTTAAAATATCAGTCTGTGCATGAATAAAACCTATTTTGCAACACAGAGAAACATATCTGAAGGTGTTAGAAGTGTTTTGCATGATTTTTGAAGTTAGAGCCTGAAGTGTCAGAAAACAGCGTTTCAGCGCAGAACAAACTTGGTTCCAGCAATGCAAGCTGAATCTTGGTCCAAAATTAAAATTGCAGTCTGTGCCTGAATAAACCCTATTTTGCAACACAGAGAAACATATCTGAAGGTGTTAGAAGTGTTTTGCATGATTTTTGAAGTTAGAGCCTGAAATGTCAGAAAAAGGCGTTTCAGCACATAACAAACTTGGTTCAGGCAATGCAAGCTGAAACTCGGTCCAAAATTAAAATTGCAGTCTGTGCATGAATAAAACCTATTTTGCAACACAGAGAAACATATCTGAAGGTGTTAGAAGTGTTTTGCATGATTTTTGAAGTTAGAGCCTGAAATGTCAGAAAACAGCGTTTCAGCGCAGAACAAACTTGGTTCCAGCACTGCAAGCTGAATCTTGGTCCCACTTTAAAATATCAGTCTGTGCATGAATAAAACCTATTTTGCAACACAGAGAAACATATCTGAACGTGTTAGAAGTGTTTTGCATGATTTTTGAAGTTAGAGCCTGAAATGTCAGGAAACAGCGTTTCAGTGCAGAACAAAGTTGGTTCAGGCAATGCAAGCTGAATCTCTGTCCCACTTTAAATTTACACTCTTTGCATGACTAAAACCTATTTTGCAACACAGAGAAACATATCTGAAGTTGTTAGAAGTGTTTTGCATGATTTTTGAAGTTAGAGCCTGAAATGTCAGAAAACGGCTTTTCAGCACATAACAAACTTGGTTCAGGCAATGCAAGCTGAAACTTGGTCCAAAATTAAAATTGCAGTCTGTGCATGAATAAAACCTATTTTGCAACACAGAGAAACATATTTGAAGGTGTTAGAAGTGTTTTGCATGATTTTTGAAGTTAGAGCCTGAAATGTCAGAAAACGGCTTTTCAGCACATAACAAACTTGGTTCAGGCAATGCAAGCTGAAACTCGGTCCAATATTAAAATTGCAGTCTGTGCATGAATAAAACCTATTTTGCAACACAGAGAAACATATCTGAAGGTGTTAGAAGTGTTTTGCATGATTTTTGAAGTTAGAGCCTGAAATGTCAGGAAACAGCGTTTCAGTGCAGAACAAACTTGTTTCAAGCAATGCAAGCTGAATCTCTGTCCCACTTTAATATTGCAGTCTGTGCATGAATAAAACCTATTTTGCAACACAGAGAAACATATCTGAAGGTGTTAGAAGTGTTTTGCATGATTTTTGAAGTTAGAGCCTGAAATGTCAGAAAACAGCGTTTCAGCGCAGAACAAACTTGGTTCCAGCAATGCAAGCTAAATCTTGGTCCCACTTTAAAATATCAGTCTGTGCATGAATAAAACCTATTTTGCAACACAGAGAAACATATCTGAAGGTGTTAGAAGTGTTTTGCATGATTTTTGAAGTTAGAGCCTGAAATGTCAGAAAACAGCGTTTCAGCGCAGAAGAAACTTGGTTCCAGCAATGCAAGCTGAATCTTGGTCCCACTTTAAAATATCAGTCTGTGCATGAATAAAACCTATTTTGCAACACAGAGAAACATATCTGAAGGTGTTAGAAGTGTTTTGCATGATTTTTGAAGTTAGAGCCTGAAATGTCAGAAAACAGCGTTTCAGCGCAGAACAAACTTGGTTCCAGCAATGCAAGATGAATCTTGGTCCCAATTTAAAATATCAGTCTGTGCATGAATAAAACCTATTTTGCAACACAGAGAAACATATCTGAAGGTGTTAGAAGTGTTTTGCATGATTTTTGAAGTTAGAGCCTGAAGTGTCAGAAAACAGCGTTTCAGCGCAGATAAAACTTGGTTCCAGCAATGCAAGCTGAATCTTGGTCCCACTTTAAAATATCAGTCTGTGCATGAATAAAACCTATTTTGCAACACAGAGAAACATATCTGAATGTGTTAGAAGTGTTTTGCATGATTTTTGAAGTTAGAGCCTGAAATGTCAGGAAACAGCGTTTCAGTGCAGAACAAACTTGTTTCAAGCAATGCAAGCTGAATCTCTCTCCCACTTTAATATTGCAGTCTGTGCATGAATAAAACCTATTTTGCAACACAGAGAAACATATCTGAAGGTGTTAGAAGTGTTTTGCATGATTTTTGAAGTTAGAGCCTGAAATGTCAGAAAACAGCGTTTCAGCGCAGAACAAACTTGGTTCCAGCAATGCAAGCTGAATCTTGGTCCCACTTTAAAATATCAGTCTGTGCATGAATAAAACCTATTTTGCAACACAGAGAAACATATCTGAAGGTGTTAGAAGTGTTTTGCATGATTTTTGAAGTTAGAGCCTGAAATGTCAGGAAACAGCGTTTCAGTGCAGAACAAACTTGTTTCAAGCATTGCAAGCTGAATCTTGGTCCCACTTTAATATTGCAGTCTGTGCATGAATAAAACCTATTTTGCAACACAGAGAAACATATCTGAAGGTGTTAGAAGTGTTTTGCATGATTTTTGAAGTTAGAGCCTGAAATGTCAGAAAACAGCGTTTCAGCGCAGAACAAACTTGGTTCCAGCAATGCAAGCTGAATCTTGGTCCCACTTTAAAATATCAGTCTGTGCATGAATAAAACCTATTTTGCAACACAGAGAAACATATCTGAAGGTGTTAGAAGTGTTTTGCATGATTTTTGAAGTTAGAGCCTGAAGTGTCAGAAAACAGCGTTTCAGCGCAGAACAAACTTGGTTCCAGCAATGCAAGCTGAATCTTGGTCCAAAATTAAAATTGCAGTCTGTGCATGAATAAAACCTATTTTGCAACACAGAGAAACATATCTGAAGGTGTTAGAAGTGTTTTGCATGATTTTTGAAGTTAGAGCCTGAAATGTCAGAAAACAGCGTTTCAGCCCATAACAAACTTGGTTCTGGCAATGCAGGCTGAAACTCGGTCCAAAATTAAAATTGCAGCCTGTGCATGAATAAAACCTATTTTGCAACACAGAGAAACAAGTCTTAAGGTGTTAGAAGTGTTTTGCATGATTTTTTAAGTTAGAGCCTGAAATGTCAGAAAACAGCGTTTCAGCGCAGAACAAACTTGCTTCTGGCAATGCAGGCTGAAACTCGGTCCAATATTAAAATTGCAGTCTGTGCATGAATAAAACCTATTTTGCAACACAGAGAAACATATCTGAAGGTGTTAGAAGTGTTTTGCATGATTTTTGAAGTTAGAGCCTGAAATGTCAGAAAACGGCTTTTCAGCACATAACAAACTTGGTTCAGGCAATGCAGGCTGAAACTCGGTCCAAAATTAAAATTGCAGCCTGTGCATGAATAAAACCTATTTTGCAACACAGAGAAACATGTCTTAAGGTGTTAGAAGTGTTTTGCATGATTTTTTAAGTTAGAGCCTGAAATTTTAGAAAACAGCGTTTCAGCGCAGAACAAACTTGCTTCTGGCAATGCAGGCTGAAACTCGGTCCAATATTAAAATTGCAGTCTGTGCATGAATAAAACCTATTTTGCAACACAGAGAAACATATCTGAAGGTGTTAGAAGTGTTTTGCATGATTTTTGAAGTTAGAGCCTGAAATGTCAGAAAACAGCGTTTCAGCCCATAACAAACTTGGTTCTGGCAATGCAGGCTGAAACTCGGTCCAAAATTAAAATTGCAGCCTGTGCATGAATAAAACCTATTTTGCAACACAGAGAAACATGTCTTAAGGTGTTAGAAGTGTTTTGCATGATTTTTTAAGTTAGAGCCTGAAATTTTAGAAAACAGCGTTTCAGCGCAGAACAAACTTGCTTCTGGCAATGCAGGCTGAAACTCGGTCCAATATTAAAATTGCAGTCTGTGCATGAATAAAACCTATTTTGCAACACAGAGAAACATATCTGAAGGTGTTAGAAGTGTTTTGCATGATTTTTGAAGTTAGAGCCTGAAATGTCAGAAAACGGCTTTTCAGCACATAACAAACTTGGTTCAGGCAATGCAAGCTGAAACTCGTTCCAATATTAAAATTGCAGTCTGTGCATGAATAAAACCGATTTTGCAACACAGAGAAACATATCTGAAGGTGTTAGAAGTGTTTTGCATGATTTTTGAAGTTAGAGCCTGAAATGTCAGAAAACAGCGTTTCAGCGCAGAACAAACTTTGTTCCAGCAATGCAAGCTGAATCTTGGTCCCACTTTAAAATATCAGTCTGTGCATGAATAAAACCTATTTTGCAACACAGAGAAACATATCTGAAGGTGTTAGAAGTGTTTGGCATGATTTTTGAAGTTAGAGCCTGAAATGTCAGAAAACAGCGTTTCAGCCCATAACAAACTTGTTTCAAGCATTGCAAGCTGAATCTTGGTCCCACTTTAAAATATCAGTCTGTGCATGAATAAAACCTATTTTGCAACACAGAGAAACATATCTGAAGGTGTTAGAAGTGTTTTGCATGATTTTTGAAGTTAGAGCCTGAAATGTCAGAAAACAGCGTTTCAGCACATAACAAACTTGGTTCAGGCAATGCAAGCTGAAACTCGGTCCAAAATTAAAATTGCAGTCTGTGCATGAATAAAACCTATTTTGCAACACAGAGAAACATATCTGAAGGTGTTAGAAGTGTTTTGCATGATTTTTGAAGTTAGAGCCTGAAATGTCAGAAAACAGCGTTTCAGCGCAGAACAAACTTGGTTCCAGCACTGCAAGCTGAATCTTGGTCCCACTTTAAAATATCAGTCTGTGCATGAATAAAACCTATTTTGCAACACAGAGAAACATATCTGAAGGTGTTAGAAGTGTTTTGCATGATTTTTGAAGTTAGAGCCTGAAATGTCAGAAAACAGCGTTTCAGCGCAGAAGAAACTTGGTTCCAGCAATGCAAGCTGAATCTTGGTCCCACTTTAAAATATCAGTCTGTGCATGAATAAAACCTATTTTGCAACACAGAGAAACATATCTGAACGTGTTAGAAGTGTTTTGCATGATTTTTGAAGTTAGAGCCTGAAATGTCAGGAAACAGCGTTTCAGTGCAGAACAAACTTGTTTCAAGCAATGCAAGCTGAATCTCTCTCCCACTTTAATATTGCAGTCTGTGCATGAATAAAACCTATTTTGCAACACAGAGAAACATATCTGAAGGTGTTAGAAGTGTTTTGCATGATTTTTGAAGTTAGAGCCTGAAATGTCAGAAAACAGCGTTTCAGCGCAGAACAAACTTGGTTCCAGCAATGCAAGCTGAATCTTGGTCCCACTTTAAAATATCAGTCTGTGCATGAATAAAACCTATTTTGCAACACAGAGAAACATATCTGAAGGTGTTAGAAGTGTTTTGCATGATTTTTGAAGTTAGAGCCTGAAATGTCAGAAAACAGCGTTTCAGCCCATAACAAACTTGGTTCTGGCAATGCAGGCTGAAACTCGGTCCAAAATTAAAATTGCAGCCTGTGCATGAATAAAACCTATTTTGCAACACAGAGAAACATGTCTTAAGGTGTTAGAAGTGTTTTGCATGATTTTTTAAGTTAGAGCCTGAAATGTCAGAAAACAGCGTTTCAGCGCAGAACAAACTTGCTTCTGGCAATGCAGGCTGAAACTCGGTCCAATATTAAAATTGCAGTCTGTGCATGAATAAAACCTATTTTGCAACACAGAGAAACATATCTGAAGGTGTTAGAAGTGTTTTGCATGATTTTTGAAGTTAGAGCCTGAAATGTCAGAAAACGGCTTTTCAGCACATAACAAACTTGGTTCAGGCAATGCAAGCTGAAACTCGGTCCAATATTAAAATTGCAGTCTGTGCATGAATAAAACCTATTTTGCAACACAGAGAAACATATCTGAAGGTGTTAGAAGTGTTTTGCATGATTTTTGAAGTTAGAGCCTGAAATGTCAGAAAACAGCGTTTCAGCCCATAACAAACTTGGTTCTGGCAATGCAGGCTGAAACTCGGTCCAAAATTAAAATTGCAGCCTGTGCATGAATAAAACCTATTTTGCAACACAGAGAAACATGTCTTAAGGTGTTAGAAGTGTTTTGCATGATTTTTTAAGTTAGAGCCTGAAATGTCAGGAAACAGCGTTTCAGTGCAGAACAAACTTGTTTCAAGCAATGCAAGCTGAATCTCTGTCCCACTTTAATATTGCAGTCTGTGCATGAATAAAACCTATTTTGCAACACAGGGAAACATATCTGAAGGTGTTAGAAGTGTTTTGCATGATTTTTGAAGTTAGAGCCTGTAATGTCAGAAAACAGCGTTTCAGCGCAGAACAAACTTGGTTCCAGCAATGCAAGCTGAATCTTGGTCCCACTTTAAAATATCAGTCTGTGCATGAATAAAACCTATTTTGCAACACAGAGAAACATATCTGAAGGTGTTAGAAGTGTTTTGCATGATTTTTGAAGTTAGAGCCTGAAATGTCAGAAAACAGCGTTTCAGCGCAGAAGAAACTTGGTTCCAGCAATGCAAGCTGAATCTTGGTCCCACTTTAAAATATCAGTCTGTGCATGAATAAAACCTATTTTGCAACACAGAGAAACATATCTGAAGGTGTTAGAAGTGTTTTGCATGATTTTTGAAGTTAGAGCCTGAAATGTCAGCAAACAGCGTTTCAGCGCAGAACAAACTTGGTTCCAGCAATGCAAGATGAATCTTGGTCCCAATTTAAAATATCAGTCTGTGCATGAATAAAACCTATTTTGCAACACAAAGAAACATATCTGAAGGTGTTAGAAGTGTTTTGCATGATTTTTGAAGTTAGAGCCTGAAGTGTCAGAAAACAGCGTTTCAGCGCAGATAAAACTTGGTTCCAGCAATGCAAGCTGAATCTTGGTCCCACTTTAAAATATCAGTCTGTGCATGAATAAAACCTATTTTGCAACACAGAGAAACATATCTGAACTTGTTAGAAGTGTTTTGCATGATTTTTGAAGTTAGAGCCTGAAATGTCAGGAAACAGCGTTTCAGTGCAGAACAAACTTGTTTCAAGCAATGCAAGCTGAATCTCTCTCCCACTTTAATATTGCAGTCTGTGCATGAATAAAACCTATTTTGCAACACAGAGAAACATATCTGAAGGTGTTAGAAGTGTTTTGCATGATTTTTGAAGTTAGAGCCTGAAATGTCAGAAAACGGCTTTTCAGCACATAACAAACTTGGTTCAGGCAATGCAAGCTGAAACTTGGTCCAAAATTAAAATTGCAGTCTGTGCATGAATAAAACCTATTTTGCAACACAGAGAAACATATCTGAAGGTGTTAGAAGTGTTTTGCATGATTTTTGAAGTTAGAGCCTGAAATGTCAGAAAACGGCGTTTCAGCACATAACAAACTTGGTTCAGGCAATGCAAGCTGAAACTCGGTCCAAAATTAAAATTGCAGTCTGTGCATGAATAAAACCTATTTTGCAACACAGAGAAACATATTTGAAGGTGTTAGAAGTGTTTTGCATGATTTTTGAAGTTAGAGCCTGAAATGTCAGAAAACGGCTTTTCAGCACATAACAAACTTGGTTCAGGCAATGCAAGCTGAAACTCGGTCCAATATTAAAATTGCAGTCTGTGCATGAATAAAACCTATTTTGCAACACAGAGAAACATATCTGAAGGTGTTAGAAGTTTTTTGCATGATTTTTGAAGTTAGAGCCTGAAATGTCAGGAAACAGCGTTTCAGTGCAGAACAAACTTGTTTCAAGCAATGCAAGCTGAATCTCTGTCCCACTTTAATATTGCAGTCTGTGCATGAATAAAACCTATTTTGCAACACAGAGAAACATATCTGAAGGTGTTAGAAGTGTTTTGCATGATTTTTGAAGTTAGAGCCTGAAATGTCAGAAAACAGCGTTTCAGCGCAGAACAAACTTGGTTCCAGCAATGCAAGCTAAATCTTGGTCCCACTTTAAAATATCAGTCGGTGCAAGAATAAAACCTATTTTGCAACACAGAGAAACATATCTGAAGGTGTTAGAAGTGTTTTGCATGATTTTTGAAGTTAGAGCCTGAAATGTCAGAAAACAGCGTTTCAGCGCAGAACAAACTTGGTTCCAGCAATGCAAGATGAATCTTGGTCCCAATTTAAAATATCAGTCTGTGCATGAATAAAACCTATTTTGCAACACAGAGAAACATATCTGAAGGTGTTAGAAGTGTTTTGCATGATTTTTGAAGTTAGAGCCTGAAGTGTCAGAAAACAGCGTTTCAGCGCAGATAAAACTTGGTTCCAGCAATGCAAGCTGAATCTTGGTCCCACTTTAAAATATCAGTCTGTGCATGAATAAAACCTATTTTGCAACACAGAGAAACATATCTGAATGTGTTAGAAGTGTTTTGCATGATTTTTGAAGTTAGAGCCTGAAATGTCAGGAAACAGCGTTTCAGTGCAGAACAAACTTGTTTCAAGCAATGCAAGCTGAATCTCTCTCCCACTTTAATATTGCAGTCTGTGCATGAATAAAACCTATTTTGCAACACAGAGAAACATATCTGAAGGTGTTAGAAGTGTTTTGCATGATTTTTGAAGTTAGAGCCTGAAATGTCAGAAAACAGCGTTTCAGCGCAGAACAAACTTGGTTCCAGCAATGCAAGCTGAATCTTGGTCCCACTTTAAAATATCAGTCTGTGCATGAATAAAACCTATTTTGCAACACAGAGAAACATATCTGAAGGTGTTAGAAGTGTTTTGCATGATTTTTGAAGTTAGAGCCTGAAATGTCAGGAAACAGCGTTTCAGTGCAGAACAAACTTGTTTCAAGCATTGCAAGCTGAATCTTGGTCCCACTTTAATATTGCAGTCTGTGCATGAATAAAACCTATTTTGCAACACAGAGAAACATATCTGAAGGTGTTAGAAGTGTTTTGCATGATTTTTGAAGTTAGAGCCTGAAATGTCAGAAAACAGCGTTTCAGCGCAGAACAAACTTGGTTCCAGCAATGCAAGCTGAATCTTGGTCCCACTTTAAAATATCAGTCTGTGCATGAATAAAACCTATTTTGCAACACAGAGAAACATATCTGAAGGTGTTAGAAGTGTTTTGCATGATTTTTGAAGTTAGAGCCTGAAGTGTCAGAAAACAGCGTTTCAGCGCAGAACAAACTTGGTTCCAGCAATGCAAGCTGAATCTTGGTCCAAAATTAAAATTGCAGTCTGTGCCTGAATAAAACCTATTTTGCAACACAGAGAAACATATCTGAAGGTGTTAGAAGTGTTTTGCATGATTTTTGAAGTTAGAGCCTGAAATGTCAGAAAAAGGCGTTTCAGCACATAACAAACTTGGTTCAGGCAATGCAAGCTGAAACTCGGTCCAAAATTAAAATTGCAGTCTGTGCATGAATAAAACCTATTTTGCAACACAGAGAAACATATCTGAAGGTGTTAGAAGTGTTTTGCATGATTTTTGAAGTTAGAGCCTGAAATGTCAGAAAACAGCGTTTCAGCGCAGAACAAACTTGGTTCCAGCACTGCAAGCTGAATCTTGGTCCCACTTTAAAATATCAGTCTGTGCATGAATAAAACCTATTTTGCAACACAGAGAAACATATCTGAACGTGTTAGAAGTGTTTTGCATGATTTTTGAAGTTAGAGCCTGAAATGTCAGGAAACAGCGTTTCAGTGCAGAACAAAGTTGGTTCAGGCAATGCAAGCTGAATCTCTGTCCCACTTTAAATTTACACTCTTTGCATGACTAAAACCTATTTTGCAACACAGAGAAACATATCTGAAGTTGTTAGAAGTGTTTTGCATGATTTTTGAAGTTAGAGCCTGAAATGTCAGAAAACGGCTTTTCAGCACATAACAAACTTGGTTCAGGCAATGCAAGCTGAAACTTGGTCCAAAATTAAAATTGCAGTCTGTGCATGAATAAAACCTATTTTGCAACACAGAGAAACATATTTGAAGGTGTTAGAAGTGTTTTGCATGATTTTTGAAGTTAGAGCCTGAAATGTCAGAAAACGGCTTTTCAGCACATAACAAACTTGGTTCAGGCAATGCAAGCTGAAACTCGGTCCAATATTAAAATTGCAGTCTGTGCATGAATAAAACCTATTTTGCAACACAGAGAAACATATCTGAAGGTGTTAGAAGTGTTTTGCATGATTTTTGAAGTTAGAGCCTGAAATGTCAGGAAACAGCGTTTCAGTGCAGAACAAACTTGTTTCAAGCAATGCAAGCTGAATCTCTGTCCCACTTTAATATTGCAGTCTGTGCATGAATAAAACCTATTTTGCAACACAGAGAAACATATCTGAAGGTGTTAGAAGTGTTTTGCATGATTTTTGAAGTTAGAGCCTGAAATGTCAGAAAACAGCGTTTCAGCGCAGAACAAACTTGGTTCCAGCAATGCAAGCTAAATCTTGGTCCCACTTTAAAATATCAGTCTGTGCATGAATAAAACCTATTTTGCAACACAGAGAAACATATCTGAAGGTGTTAGAAGTGTTTTGCATGATTTTTGAAGTTAGAGCCTGAAATGTCAGAAAACGTCTAGGTTACGAAGGTAACCCTCGTTCCCCGAAGGAGGGAACGGAGACGTTACATTGGGATCTCGCCTGAGAGACCGATCACCTCTGAGCCTTATTAAAAAGGCCAATTGAAAATTGGCGAGTGGACGTGCGCGCCGGCCACGCCCCCGTACATACGGGTATATAAGATGGCTGCGCGCACCACTCAGTCAGGCTTTTGCTGAAGAGCCGGGAGAGCCCGGCGTCAGCGCGACGCCAGGGGCGTGGCAGGGGAATGTAACGTCTCCGTTCCCTCCTTCGGGGAACGAGGGTTACCTTCGTAACCTAGACGTTACCCCTTCAGTCGAATCACTTCGACGTTACATTGGGAACAAACCCATGGAAAAGGCCACGACCCTGACGCCGCGTTACGCAACAGCTTCACGTGCTGACAAGTATACGTGCCGGCAGGCGAAGTGTAACGTAACCTTCCCAACGCCCTGGGGCCCAATAAGGGGGCCCCTCCAGGGATGCCAGTTGTACTGAAGCATGGGTTGGGGGGGCGGAGCACATGAAATTTTACATGTGGAAATAAGAATAATTCAATATATCCATAAAAAGTTTTTTGGGGATATACGAGGGAAACAGCGGTCTCCTCCGCTGGAATAATAAAAAAACTAAGCCACAACCTGCGGGGCGAAGGAAACCCAGGCAGGATCACAGTGCAGGACTACTCCGCGCCTAGCCCTGACTGCGGGGCAGGAGGACCCAGGGTTCGCCGGAGGGAACATTCTGGGAAATAGCGCACGGATCCACGTGGGAATGGCGCAGCAAGCCGACACCAGCCGGTCTTCCCGCTCGCCTGAGAGTCCCTAAGTTAGGACACGGGAGAACGGCCTCTACGCAAGGTTGGAGAACCAAGCGAAGGTAGGGTGTCGCCCAGCCCGCAGCTTCCGATTTTTACATCTGCTGGTGAGGTGCCATGAACCAAGGATCACGGCTGTCCCTGGGTATAACAGGGAGGGGCATCTACCACCATTTAGCCAACCTCAGTTCGGGGAGCATTCCCTTTCTGCGAATCCCGAGGCAGAAGCTGCTGGTGCGGCTGAAGTGCCGAGTGATTCAGTCTCACATATTTAACGACACAACATCGCACGACTGGGTCTGCCTCCTCCAGAGCAGAGCTTGCAGGTCTACCACCTGGTCGCGGAAAGGCGTGGTGGGGACCTTGGGCACCGAGCCGGGGTCTCGACGGTAACGTGGAGAACGCCGGGCCCGAATTCTCGACACACTTTGCTGGCAGAGAAGCTTATAGGCCCTCTTGATGGGAGCCAGGGCAGTCAGGAGCGCTGTCTTAATGACAGGAACTTTAGCTCGACTGAGGCCCGTGGCTCCAACGGAGCGACCCGCGGCCCTGAAAGGCGACGGGGAGGCCCACGAGGTATGAGGTGCGTGCTAAGCACCTCTGAGGAACCTGAGCTTGTCGGTAACTTACCCTCTTAAGGAAGCCGGGGCAGTCAGGAGTGCTGTCTTAATGACAGAAATTCTAGCTCGACTGAGGCCCGAGGCTCCTGAGGAGCACCCCGCGGCCCCGAAGGCGACGGGGGGGTCCCAGAGGGTATGAGGCGTTACTTGACAGAGAAAACTTTTAGGTCTCCTGCCCTCTTAACGGGAGCCAGGGCGGTCAGGAGCGCTGTCTTGATGACAGGAATGCTAGCTCGACTGAGGCCAGTGGCTCAATTGGAGCGTCCCGCGGCTCTGAAGGCGACGGAAAGGCCCCAAGAGGGTGTGGGGTGCGTTCTGGGCACCTCTGGGAAACCTCACGGCCAGTGAATGCTTACCTACTTAGCTCCATCTACTGCATGTGATACGCGGCGAAGCAGCTGCATATACTTAGAGTGAGGGGACAGTCTGCGCTCAACTCTCCTGCAGGAAGGGAAGCATACTGCAACCGTGTAACTCTGTGGAAAGCCAGCAAATAGACCTCATCTCAGTGCGAGCCTGCCTAGTCAAGGGAGCTCGGTACTGAGTGATAATTGTATCACGGCCTGCGAAGGCCGGAGAGGTCTGGGTGTCATCCCGTGCCCTACAGGGAGGGACTGCCGCGAGGGAACGGTTACTAGACCTGAGTCTGGGTGGGCCATTCTTGTAGCGCAACCAACAGACTTACTCCTCGTCCTCCCTGGACTTGCACAGAGTCTGTGCAAGGAGGCTCGCTGGGGAAGGGCGTACTTGGGCCCCGGAGGACAGCTGAGTGCCAGCGCTGCTCTGAAAGAGGCAGCTGGTAATGGGAGCAATCGGGGGCGAGCGGATGTGGCTGGCCTACCGATATGCTCCAAACTAGCTGCGTCACGGGGTGGAGTCGCCATCCTGCAGGTGGTGGACTGCCGTGAGAGCCGATAGGCTGCACGGTTGAGTTTACCTGCTTCGAGTGAATGGCCAGTAGCAAAATCTGCCACATACTCCCTGGGAGCAGATGGAGAGGCTGTAAGCCTCTGTCGTACATGGCAACCCAACCCGTGGTGAGCCACGGGCTGGCTTGTCGGCCAAACTGCGGGAAAACGCCAGTCCGGAGTGGGCCGAGATGCCATGCCCATCATGGGACTCGATCGTGCTGAAGCGGTCTCACATGAACAAGCTTAGCGGCTCTTAGCGGCTAGAGCTGTCATGTGCCCCAGGAGCCTCAGTTTGAGAGAACCGCTGTGTTGTGCCTGATTGATTCAGGAACTACAGCACTGACTGCGCGCTCTTGGTAGTAAGGCGGGCTGTCTTGAGGACCGAGTCGGGCTCCCGACCGAGGAAACGAATTTCCTCGGTTGGCCTGAAGGACCAGATGGCGGGGGTGCCGAGGCACCAGGTCCCAATGTTCGCACAACGGAACTCACGAGTGGGCTGGTAAAGCACCAGTCGAAGAGACGGTTGAAGACGCGAATACCTGTCTGCCGAAGAGGGGACAGGGGAGCTCCCATGGCCTAAGAAGGCAGGAAGGAGAGGGACTAGCCAAATGGAAGCACCTCGCGCTGAGCGCTCGATCCCCGGGGCAGACCGCCGAAGGGGTGTGCGCCGGGGAGATCGAGACGCGACAGCGGGTGCCCTTCAGGCAGATGGCTGCAACCCAGCCCTGGAGACGGAACATACTTGTATGTGCGTCGTCGTGAGCATGTGAGCCGACAGCCTAAGAAGGGATCGGAACAGAGCTCCATCCAGGGCGGATGTTAACCCACCACTCTAACTGGACACGTGAAGTCAGGACTCTTATCAAACCCCGACCTCGTCCCGGCTGGAGAGACAGGCTGGATCGCGTCCTTCGCCAGTAGGAACGCGACCTCCGCAGGCAGAACAGAGGCACGCCTGTTTCTGAATAAAGAATGTAAGGGGTACCTGTGAGTCTGGGCGGACGCCTGGAGCCGGGCCGTACCGTCCGTATCAACCAGTGTAGTGGTATCAAGGGAACGTTGACCGGCGTGACCGTGGTGGGGCAGCCTGGGGAAAGACAGGGAAGGAGACAAAACCCAGAAGGATAACGTCCTGGAGAAGTGTCTAACTGCACTAAGCAGTGCTTACCTACTTCCCTGGTTCCCGCGCTGGCGACATCCGGTCCCGAGTCTGGTTCCGAGGAGTGGAAGTGCTGCTCAGGAAGGAAACTCGGGGCCGGGGCCCCAGAGGTGAGAAGGCTGGGTCTTTCTGTGATTTCAAATGACCGGCTAAGTCCCGCTTCCAGCGGGAGTGCCGACAGAGTAGCTCTCTCCACCTCCGGGGGTGCTCGCATCAGGGACGCTTCGAAGCTCGCCTGCGAGGGTCTTCCGTCGCAGGACCCTGAGAGGCGAGCGGCGTCCCTCTCCCACGGGCGGCTCGACGTCGGCTGCGAGCCTGGATCGTGTGGCTCAGCAGGGGACGGAGCTGCGGGGGGACGCCCTCGGCGACGGGCAGGCGGAGGCGGGGGCCCAGGCGGCGGAATGGTAACTTCGCGGCGGGGCAGGATATGTTGGACGGCCTCCGTCTGCCTCTGGACCGTTGGAGCGCCAGAGGAGATGCCCAGCCCGAACGACGGGGAGGCGTACTGCTCTGGCATCTCGACGGGGTATGCTGATGGGCGGAGGATCGCAGGCTTTTGGGGGCCGGCGATACGTTCGACGCCGCTGAGCAAAAACCCTTCACGGTGTCGCCGAATAGGCCGCTCTGGGGAATGGGAGAGTCGAGAAAGCGAACTTTGTCGGCCTCTGCCATCCGGGCCAGAGTCAGCCATAGGTGGCGTTCCTGGACCACACAGGTGGACATCACCTGACCAAGGGGACACGCCGCGACCTAGTAGCCCGAAGGGCGAAGTCAGTGGCGGCGCGGAGTTCTTCAAGTACCCCCTGGTCAGGACCACTCTCGTGCAGGCCTTAAGGTGCCTGCACCTGGCACTTTTGCAGTGTTGCCATGGCCTGCAGGGCGGGGCAGCGTGTCGGGGGGCGCAGAAAAGGCCCAGCCGATGAGGGCGGAAGAATTTCACATGCCCAAAAAGGGAGACGCGGAGGGCCCCACCAGGCGGCCGCGCCTGCGGGCAAAGGTGCACCGCGATGGCGCGCCCGACCCGGGGGACCGCCACGTACCCCTTGGCTGCCCCGCCATGGAGAGTGGCGAGGGGAGAGGAGCTGGAAGCGCGTCAAATGAATAGGGCGCCGTAGATTTTGTCAGCTCCTCATGCACATCCGGTCAGAACGGGACCGGGGGGGAGCGCGGCGCTGCCGCCGGGCCCCCCCCAGGAACCAGTCGTCCAGCCTAGAAGGATCGGCCGGGCCCCCTGAGGAACCTTCAAACCGATCCCCCCCGGCCGCCCGGAGAAGCATAGCCTACAGTTCGACATCAACCTCCGGGGGGGCAGCGACCATGGGTGGGCGCCGCGCCGCGGGAAGAGATGTGTCACCGTCTGACTCTCCCTCTGATGCTGTGACAGACATCTCATCCTCTGCAGGAGCACCGAAGGAGACGCTCAGCCCGCCAGGCGGGGAAGCGTCTGCTGCGGAAACTCAACGGGACCGCGCTGAGATAGAGAGGTCCGCAGGGCTTTTTGAGCCGGCGGAATGCTGTCTATCGTAATTTGAATGTCCCCCCCCGCGCCCCACCGCGGTGGCCGAAGAGCATAGGCGGCTCAACGGCTGACCACGGGAGGGAGGCGGGGGGAGCCAGCTCGCGAACGAGCGGCGGGACTTCAGCGTGGTCATGGTCATGCTTTCACCGCATGAACCATTCATGAGCACCACCCCAGTGTGCTCAAAGCCTAAACACGTGAGGCAGCGCTCATGTCCGTTTGCTGAGGAGAGGAAACTACCACATCCAGAAACGCACGGCCGAAAAGACATCCTGAAAAGAACGTCTAAAACGGCCGCTAGAAATTGCTCTTTTGTGATCCCGGTTTGCCCAGGGAGGCGCCGCGGGGCAATGCACTCGCCGGGGCTGCTCGCTGGAATGCAAAAAGGCTTTATATGGCCGTGAAAACGGCCGCCCGCGGGACCGCGCTGGCGGCTGCCAAACAATGCTCTTTCTGTGAAACACTCTTTTAGTTATGGCAGCGCAGCAGCAGGAGGGAGCATGAACTCTGAAGAACTCTTCTCGGCTGTTTAGAGGCTCGACACATCGGCTCTGAAAGCAAAAGTCTGACTGAGTGGTGCGCGCAGCCATCTTATATACCCGTATGTACGGGGGCGTGGCCGGCGCGCACGTCCACTCGCCAATTTTCAATTGGCCTTTTTAATAAGGCTCAGAGGTGATCGGTCTCTCAGGCGAGATCCCAATGTAACGTCGAAGTGATTCGACTGAAGGGGTAACAGCGTTTCAGCGCAGAAGAAACTTGGTTCCAGCAATGCAAGCTGAATCTTGGTCCCACTTTAAAATATCAGTCTGTGCATGAATAAAACCTATTTTGCAACACAGAGAAACATATCTGAACGTGTTAGAAGTGTTTTGCATGATTTTTGAAGTTAGAGCCTGAAATGTCAGGAAACAGCGTTTCAGTGCAGAACAAACTTGTTTCAAGCAATGCAAGCTGAATCTCTCTCCCACTTTAATATTGCAGTCTGTGCATGAATAAAACCTATTTTGCAACACAGAGAAACATATCTGAAGGTGTTAGAAGTGTTTTGCATGATTTTTGAAGTTAGAGCCTGAAATGTCAGAAAACAGCGTTTCAGCGCAGAACAAACTTGGTTCCAGCAATGCAAGCTGAATCTTGGTCCCACTTTAAAATATCAGTCTGTGCATGAATAAAACCTATTTTGCAACACAGAGAAACATATCTGAAGGTGTTAGAAGTGTTTTGCATGATTTTTGAAGTTAGAGCCTGAAATGTCAGAAAACAGCGTTTCAGCCCATAACAAACTTGGTTCTGGCAATGCAGGCTGAAACTCGGTCCAAAATTAAAATTGCAGCCTGTGCATGAATAAAACCTATTTTGCAACACAGAGAAACATGTCTTAAGGTGTTAGAAGTGTTTTGCATGATTTTTTAAGTTAGAGCCTGAAATGTCAGAAAACAGCGTTTCAGCGCAGAACAAACTTGCTTCTGGCAATGCAGGCTGAAACTCGGTCCAATATTAAAATTGCAGTCTGTGCATGAATAAAACCTATTTTGCAACACAGAGAAACATATCTGAAGGTGTTAGAAGTGTTTTGCATGATTTTTGAAGTTAGAGCCTGAAATGTCAGAAAACGGCTTTTCAGCACATAACAAACTTGGTTCAGGCAATGCAAGCTGAAACTCGGTCCAATATTAAAATTGCAGTCTGTGCATGAATAAAACCTATTTTGCAACACAGAGAAACATATCTGAAGGTGTTAGAAGTGTTTTGCATGATTTTTGAAGTTAGAGCCTGAAATGTCAGAAAACAGCGTTTCAGCCCATAACAAACTTGGTTCTGGCAATGCAGGCTGAAACTCGGTCCAAAATTAAAATTGCAGCCTGTGCATGAATAAAACCTATTTTGCAACACAGAGAAACATGTCTTAAGGTGTTAGAAGTGTTTTGCATGATTTTTTAAGTTAGAGCCTGAAATGTCAGGAAACAGCGTTTCAGTGCAGAACAAACTTGTTTCAAGCAATGCAAGCTGAATCTCTGTCCCACTTTAATATTGCAGTCTGTGCATGAATAAAACCTATTTTGCAACACAGAGAAACATATCTGAAGGTGTTAGAAGTGTTTTGCATGATTTTTGAAGTTAGAGCCTGTAATGTCAGAAAACAGCGTTTCAGCGCAGAACAAACTTGGTTCCAGCAATGCAAGCTGAATCTTGGTCCCACTTTAAAATATCAGTCTGTGCATGAATAAAACCTATTTTGCAACACAGAGAAACATATCTGAAGGTGTTAGAAGTGTTTTGCATGATTTTTGAAGTTAGAGCCTGAAATGTCAGAAAACAGCGTTTCAGCGCAGAAGAAACTTGGTTCCAGCAATGCAAGCTGAATCTTGGTCCCACTTTAAAATATCAGTCTGTGCATGAATAAAACCTATTTTGCAACACAGAGAAACATATCTGAAGGTGTTAGAAGTGTTTTGCATGATTTTTGAAGTTAGAGCCTGAAATGTCAGCAAACAGCGTTTCAGCGCAGAACAAACTTGGTTCCAGCAATGCAAGATGAATCTTGGTCCCAATTTAAAATATCAGTCTGTGCATGAATAAAACCTATTTTGCAACACAAAGAAACATATCTGAAGGTGTTAGAAGTGTTTTGCATGATTTTTGAAGTTAGAGCCTGAAGTGTCAGAAAACAGCGTTTCAGCGCAGATAAAACTTGGTTCCAGCAATGCAAGCTGAATCTTGGTCCCACTTTAAAATATCAGTCTGTGCATGAATAAAACCTATTTTGCAACACAGAGAAACATATCTGAACTTGTTAGAAGTGTTTTGCATGATTTTTGAAGTTAGAGCCTGAAATGTCAGGAAACAGCGTTTCAGTGCAGAACAAACTTGTTTCAAGCAATGCAAGCTGAATCTCTCTCCCACTTTAATATTGCAGTCTGTGCATGAATAAAACCTATTTTGCAACACAGAGAAACATATCTGAAGGTGTTAGAAGTGTTTTGCATGATTTTTGAAGTTAGAGCCTGAAATGTCAGAAAACGGCTTTTCAGCACATAACAAACTTGGTTCAGGCAATGCAAGCTGAAACTTGGTCCAAAATTAAAATTGCAGTCTGTGCATGAATAAAACCTATTTTGCAACACAGAGAAACATATCTGAAGGTGTTAGAAGTGTTTTGCATGATTTTTGAAGTTAGAGCCTGAAATGTCAGAAAACGGCGTTTCAGCACATAACAAACTTGGTTCAGGCAATGCAAGCTGAAACTCGGTCCAAAATTAAAATTGCAGTCTGTGCATGAATAAAACCTATTTTGCAACACAGAGAAACATATTTGAAGGTGTTAGAAGTGTTTTGCATGATTTTTGAAGTTAGAGCCTGAAATGTCAGAAAACGGCTTTTCAGCACATAACAAACTTGGTTCAGGCAATGCAAGCTGAAACTCGGTCCAATATTAAAATTGCAGTCTGTGCATGAATAAAACCTATTTTGCAACACAGAGAAACATATCTGAAGGTGTTAGAAGTTTTTTGCATGATTTTTGAAGTTAGAGCCTGAAATGTCAGGAAACAGCGTTTCAGTGCAGAACAAACTTGTTTCAAGCAATGCAAGCTGAATCTCTGTCCCACTTTAATATTGCAGTCTGTGCATGAATAAAACCTATTTTGCAACACAGAGAAACATATCTGAAGGTGTTAGAAGTGTTTTGCATGATTTTTGAAGTTAGAGCCTGAAATGTCAGAAAACAGCGTTTCAGCGCAGAACAAACTTGGTTCCAGCAATGCAAGCTAAATCTTGGTCCCACTTTAAAATATCAGTCGGTGCAAGAATAAAACCTATTTTGCAACACAGAGAAACATATCTGAAGGTGTTAGAAGTGTTTTGCATGATTTTTGAAGTTAGAGCCTGAAATGTCAGAAAACAGCGTTTCAGCGCAGAACAAACTTGGTTCCAGCAATGCAAGATGAATCTTGGTCCCAATTTAAAATATCAGTCTGTGCATGAATAAAACCTATTTTGCAACACAGAGAAACATATCTGAAGGTGTTAGAAGTGTTTTGCATGATTTTTGAAGTTAGAGCCTGAAGTGTCAGAAAACAGCGTTTCAGCGCAGATAAAACTTGGTTCCAGCAATGCAAGCTGAATCTTGGTCCCACTTTAAAATATCAGTCTGTGCATGAATAAAACCTATTTTGCAACACAGAGAAACATATCTGAACGTGTTAGAAGTGTTTTGCATGATTTTTGAAGTTAGAGCCTGAAATGTCAGGAAACAGCGTTTCAGTGCAGAACAAACTTGTTTCAAGCAATGCAAGCTGAATCTCTCTCCCACTTTAATATTGCAGTCTGTGCATGAATAAAACCTATTTTGCAACACAGAGAAACATATCTGAAGGTGTTAGAAGTGTTTTGCATGATTTTTGAAGTTAGAGCCTGAAATGTCAGAAAACAGCGTTTCAGCGCAGAACAAACTTGGTTCCAGCAATGCAAGCTGAATCTTGGTCCCACTTTAAAATATCAGTCTGTGCATGAATAAAACCTATTTTGCAACACAGAGAAACATATCTGAAGGTGTTAGAAGTGTTTTGCATGATTTTTGAAGTTAGAGCCTGAAATGTCAGGAAACAGCGTTTCAGTGCAGAACAAACTTGTTTCAAGCATTGCAAGCTGAATCTTGGTCCCACTTTAATATTGCAGTCTGTGCATGAATAAAACCTATTTTGCAACACAGAGAAACATATCTGAAGGTGTTAGAAGTGTTTTGCATGATTTTTGAAGTTAGAGCCTGAAATGTCAGAAAACAGCGTTTCAGCGCAGAACAAACTTGGTTCCAGCAATGCAAGCTGAATCTTGGTCCCACTTTAAAATATCAGTCTGTGCATGAATAAAACCTATTTTGCAACACAGAGAAACATATCTGAAGGTGTTAGAAGTGTTTTGCATGATTTTTGAAGTTAGAGCCTGAAGTGTCAGAAAACAGCGTTTCAGCGCAGAACAAACTTGGTTCCAGCAATGCAAGCTGAATCTTGGTCCAAAATTAAAATTGCAGTCTGTGCCTGAATAAAACCTATTTTGCAACACAGAGAAACATATCTGAAGGTGTTAGAAGTGTTTTGCATGATTTTTGAAGTTAGAGCCTGAAATGTCAGAAAAAGGCGTTTCAGCACATAACAAACTTGGTTCAGGCAATGCAAGCTGAAACTCGGTCCAAAATTAAAATTGCAGTCTGTGCATGAATAAAACCTATTTTGCAACACAGAGAAACATATCTGAAGGTGTTAGAAGTGTTTTGCATGATTTTTGAAGTTAGAGCCTGAAATGTCAGAAAACAGCGTTTCAGCGCAGAACAAACTTGGTTCCAGCACTGCAAGCTGAATCTTGGTCCCACTTTAAAATATCAGTCTGTGCATGAATAAAACCTATTTTGCAACACAGAGAAACATATCTGAACGTGTTAGAAGTGTTTTGCATGATTTTTGAAGTTAGAGCCTGAAATGTCAGGAAACAGCGTTTCAGTGCAGAACAAAGTTGGTTCAGGCAATGCAAGCTGAATCTCTGTCCCACTTTAAATTTACACTCTTTGCATGACTAAAACCTATTTTGCAACACAGAGAAACATATCTGAAGTTGTTAGAAGTGTTTTGCATGATTTTTGAAGTTAGAGCCTGAAATGTCAGAAAACGGCTTTTCAGCACATAACAAACTTGGTTCAGGCAATGCAAGCTGAAACTTGGTCCAAAATTAAAATTGCAGTCTGTGCATGAATAAAACCTATTTTGCAACACAGAGAAACATATTTGAAGGTGTTAGAAGTGTTTTGCATGATTTTTGAAGTTAGAGCCTGAAATGTCAGAAAACGGCTTTTCAGCACATAACAAACTTGGTTCAGGCAATGCAAGCTGAAACTCGGTCCAATATTAAAATTGCAGTCTGTGCATGAATAAAACCTATTTTGCAACACAGAGAAACATATCTGAAGGTGTTAGAAGTGTTTTGCATGATTTTTGAAGTTAGAGCCTGAAATGTCAGGAAACAGCGTTTCAGTGCAGAACAAACTTGTTTCAAGCAATGCAAGCTGAATCTCTGTCCCACTTTAATATTGCAGTCTGTGCATGAATAAAACCTATTTTGCAACACAGAGAAACATATCTGAAGGTGTTAGAAGTGTTTTGCATGATTTTTGAAGTTAGAGCCTGAAATGTCAGAAAACAGCGTTTCAGCGCAGAACAAACTTGGTTCCAGCAATGCAAGCTAAATCTTGGTCCCACTTTAAAATATCAGTCTGTGCATGAATAAAACCTATTTTGCAACACAGAGAAACATATCTGAAGGTGTTAGAAGTGTTTTGCATGATTTTTGAAGTTAGAGCCTGAAATGTCAGAAAACAGCGTTTCAGCGCAGAAGAAACTTGGTTCCAGCAATGCAAGCTGAATCTTGGTCCCACTTTAAAATATCAGTCTGTGCATGAATAAAACCTATTTTGCAACACAGAGAAACATATCTGAAGGTGTTAGAAGTGTTTTGCATGATTTTTGAAGTTAGAGCCTGAAATGTCAGAAAACAGCGTTTCAGCGCAGAACAAACTTGGTTCCAGCAATGCAAGATGAATCTTGGTCCCAATTTAAAATATCAGTCTGTGCATGAATAAAACCTATTTTGCAACACAGAGAAACATATCTGAAGGTGTTAGAAGTGTTTTGCATGATTTTTGAAGTTAGAGCCTGAAGTGTCAGAAAACAGCGTTTCAGCGCAGATAAAACTTGGTTCCAGCAATGCAAGCTGAATCTTGGTCCCACTTTAAAATATCAGTCTGTGCATGAATAAAACCTATTTTGCAACACAGAGAAACATATCTGAATGTGTTAGAAGTGTTTTGCATGATTTTTGAAGTTAGAGCCTGAAATGTCAGGAAACAGCGTTTCAGTGCAGAACAAACTTGTTTCAAGCAATGCAAGCTGAATCTCTCTCCCACTTTAATATTGCAGTCTGTGCATGAATAAAACCTATTTTGCAACACAGAGAAACATATCTGAAGGTGTTAGAAGTGTTTTGCATGATTTTTGAAGTTAGAGCCTGAAATGTCAGAAAACAGCGTTTCAGCGCAGAACAAACTTGGTTCCAGCAATGCAAGCTGAATCTTGGTCCCACTTTAAAATATCAGTCTGTGCATGAATAAAACCTATTTTGCAACACAGAGAAACATATCTGAAGGTGTTAGAAGTGTTTTGCATGATTTTTGAAGTTAGAGCCTGAAATGTCAGGAAACAGCGTTTCAGTGCAGAACAAACTTGTTTCAAGCATTGCAAGCTGAATCTTGGTCCCACTTTAATATTGCAGTCTGTGCATGAATAAAACCTATTTTGCAACACAGAGAAACATATCTGAAGGTGTTAGAAGTGTTTTGCATGATTTTTGAAGTTAGAGCCTGAAATGTCAGAAAACAGCGTTTCAGCGCAGAACAAACTTGGTTCCAGCAATGCAAGCTGAATCTTGGTCCCACTTTAAAATATCAGTCTGTGCATGAATAAAACCTATTTTGCAACACAGAGAAACATATCTGAAGGTGTTAGAAGTGTTTTGCATGATTTTTGAAGTTAGAGCCTGAAGTGTCAGAAAACAGCGTTTCAGCGCAGAACAAACTTGGTTCCAGCAATGCAAGCTGAATCTTGGTCCAAAATTAAAATTGCAGTCTGTGCATGAATAAAACCTATTTTGCAACACAGAGAAACATATCTGAAGGTGTTAGAAGTGTTTTGCATGATTTTTGAAGTTAGAGCCTGAAATGTCAGAAAACAGCGTTTCAGCCCATAACAAACTTGGTTCTGGCAATGCAGGCTGAAACTCGGTCCAAAATTAAAATTGCAGCCTGTGCATGAATAAAGCCTATTTTGCAACACAGAGAAACAAGTCTTAAGGTGTTAGAAGTGTTTTGCATGATTTTTTAAGTTAGAGCCTGAAATGTCAGAAAACAGCGTTTCAGCGCAGAACAAACTTGCTTCTGGCAATGCAGGCTGAAACTCGGTCCAATATTAAAATTGCAGTCTGTGCATGAATAAAACCTATTTTGCAACACAGAGAAACATATCTGAAGGTGTTAGAAGTGTTTTGCATGATTTTTGAAGTTAGAGCCTGAAATGTCAGAAAACGGCTTTTCAGCACATAACAAACTTGGTTCAGGCAATGCAGGCTGAAACTCGGTCCAAAATTAAAATTGCAGCCTGTGCATGAATAAAACCTATTTTGCAACACAGAGAAACATGTCTTAAGGTGTTAGAAGTGTTTTGCATGATTTTTTAAGTTAGAGCCTGAAATTTTAGAAAACAGCGTTTCAGCGCAGAACAAACTTGCTTCTGGCAATGCAGGCTGAAACTCGGTCCAATATTAAAATTGCAGTCTGTGCATGAATAAAACCTATTTTGCAACACAGAGAAACATATCTGAAGGTGTTAGAAGTGTTTTGCATGATTTTTGAAGTTAGAGCCTGAAATGTCAGAAAACAGCGTTTCAGCCCATAACAAACTTGGTTCTGGCAATGCAGGCTGAAACTCGGTCCAAAATTAAAATTGCAGCCTGTGCATGAATAAAACCTATTTTGCAACACAGAGAAACATGTCTTAAGGTGTTAGAAGTGTTTTGCATGATTTTTTAAGTTAGAGCCTGAAATTTTAGAAAACAGCGTTTCAGCGCAGAACAAACTTGCTTCTGGCAATGCAGGCTGAAACTCGGTCCAATATTAAAATTGCAGTCTGTGCATGAATAAAACCTATTTTGCAACACAGAGAAACATATCTGAAGGTGTTAGAAGTGTTTTGCATGATTTTTGAAGTTAGAGCCTGAAATGTCAGAAAACGGCTTTTCAGCACATAACAAACTTGGTTCAGGCAATGCAAGCTGAAACTCGTTCCAATATTAAAATTGCAGTCTGTGCATGAATAAAACCGATTTTGCAACACAGAGAAACATATCTGAAGGTGTTAGAAGTGTTTTGCATGATTTTTGAAGTTAGAGCCTGAAATGTCAGAAAACAGCGTTTCAGCGCAGAACAAACTTTGTTCCAGCAATGCAAGCTGAATCTTGGTCCCACTTTAAAATATCAGTCTGTGCATGAATAAAACCTATTTTGCAACACAGAGAAACATATCTGAAGGTGTTAGAAGTGTTTGGCATGATTTTTGAAGTTAGAGCCTGAAATGTCAGAAAACAGCGTTTCAGCCCATAACAAACTTGTTTCAAGCATTGCAAGCTGAATCTTGGTCCCACTTTAAAATATCAGTCTGTGCATGAATAAAACCTATTTTGCAACACAGAGAAACATATCTGAAGGTGTTAGAAGTGTTTTGCATGATTTTTGAAGTTAGAGCCTGAAATGTCAGAAAACAGCGTTTCAGCACATAACAAACTTGGTTCAGGCAATGCAAGCTGAAACTCGGTCCAAAATTAAAATTGCAGTCTGTGCATGAATAAAACCTATTTTGCAACACAGAGAAACATATCTGAAGGTGTTAGAAGTGTTTTGCATGATTTTTGAAGTTAGAGCCTGAAATGTCAGAAAACAGCGTTTCAGCGCAGAACAAACTTGGTTCCAGCACTGCAAGCTGAATCTTGGTCCCACTTTAAAATATCAGTCTGTGCATGAATAAAACCTATTTTGCAACACAGAGAAACATATCTGAAGGTGTTAGAAGTGTTTTGCATGATTTTTGAAGTTAGAGCCTGAAATGTCAGAAAACAGCGTTTCAGCGCAGAAGAAACTTGGTTCCAGCAATGCAAGCTGAATCTTGGTCCCACTTTAAAATATCAGTCTGTGCATGAATAAAACCTATTTTGCAACACAGAGAAACATATCTGAACGTGTTAGAAGTGTTTTGCATGATTTTTGAAGTTAGAGCCTGAAATGTCAGGAAACAGCGTTTCAGTGCAGAACAAACTTGTTTCAAGCAATGCAAGCTGAATCTCTCTCCCACTTTAATATTGCAGTCTGTGCATGAATAAAACCTATTTTGCAACACAGAGAAACATATCTGAAGGTGTTAGAAGTGTTTTGCATGATTTTTGAAGTTAGAGCCTGAAATGTCAGAAAACAGCGTTTCAGCGCAGAACAAACTTGGTTCCAGCAATGCAAGCTGAATCTTGGTCCCACTTTAAAATATCAGTCTGTGCATGAATAAAACCTATTTTGCAACACAGAGAAACATATCTGAAGGTGTTAGAAGTGTTTTGCATGATTTTTGAAGTTAGAGCCTGAAATGTCAGAAAACAGCGTTTCAGCCCATAACAAACTTGGTTCTGGCAATGCAGGCTGAAACTCGGTCCAAAATTAAAATTGCAGCCTGTGCATGAATAAAACCTATTTTGCAACACAGAGAAACATGTCTTAAGGTGTTAGAAGTGTTTTGCATGATTTTTTAAGTTAGAGCCTGAAATGTCAGAAAACAGCGTTTCAGCGCAGAACAAACTTGCTTCTGGCAATGCAGGCTGAAACTCGGTCCAATATTAAAATTGCAGTCTGTGCATGAATAAAACCTATTTTGCAACACAGAGAAACATATCTGAAGGTGTTAGAAGTGTTTTGCATGATTTTTGAAGTTAGAGCCTGAAATGTCAGAAAACGGCTTTTCAGCACATAACAAACTTGGTTCAGGCAATGCAAGCTGAAACTCGGTCCAATATTAAAATTGCAGTCTGTGCATGAATAAAACCTATTTTGCAACACAGAGAAACATATCTGAAGGTGTTAGAAGTGTTTTGCATGATTTTTGAAGTTAGAGCCTGAAATGTCAGAAAACAGCGTTTCAGCCCATAACAAACTTGGTTCTGGCAATGCAGGCTGAAACTCGGTCCAAAATTAAAATTGCAGCCTGTGCATGAATAAAACCTATTTTGCAACACAGAGAAACATGTCTTAAGGTGTTAGAAGTGTTTTGCATGATTTTTTAAGTTAGAGCCTGAAATGTCAGGAAACAGCGTTTCAGTGCAGAACAAACTTGTTTCAAGCAATGCAAGCTGAATCTCTGTCCCACTTTAATATTGCAGTCTGTGCATGAATAAAACCTATTTTGCAACACAGAGAAACATATCTGAAGGTGTTAGAAGTGTTTTGCATGATTTTTGAAGTTAGAGCCTGTAATGTCAGAAAACAGCGTTTCAGCGCAGAACAAACTTGGTTCCAGCAATGCAAGCTGAATCTTGGTCCCACTTTAAAATATCAGTCTGTGCATGAATAAAACCTATTTTGCAACACAGAGAAACATATCTGAAGGTGTTAGAAGTGTTTTGCATGATTTTTGAAGTTAGAGCCTGAAATGTCAGAAAACAGCGTTTCAGCGCAGAAGAAACTTGGTTCCAGCAATGCAAGCTGAATCTTGGTCCCACTTTAAAATATCAGTCTGTGCATGAATAAAACCTATTTTGCAACACAGAGAAACATATCTGAAGGTGTTAGAAGTGTTTTGCATGATTTTTGAAGTTAGAGCCTGAAATGTCAGCAAACAGCGTTTCAGCGCAGAACAAACTTGGTTCCAGCAATGCAAGATGAATCTTGGTCCCAATTTAAAATATCAGTCTGTGCATGAATAAAACCTATTTTGCAACACAAAGAAACATATCTGAAGGTGTTAGAAGTGTTTTGCATGATTTTTGAAGTTAGAGCCTGAAGTGTCAGAAAACAGCGTTTCAGCGCAGATAAAACTTGGTTCCAGCAATGCAAGCTGAATCTTGGTCCCACTTTAAAATATCAGTCTGTGCATGAATAAAACCTATTTTGCAACACAGAGAAACATATCTGAACTTGTTAGAAGTGTTTTGCATGATTTTTGAAGTTAGAGCCTGAAATGTCAGGAAACAGCGTTTCAGTGCAGAACAAACTTGTTTCAAGCAATGCAAGCTGAATCTCTCTCCCACTTTAATATTGCAGTCTGTGCATGAATAAAACCTATTTTGCAACACAGAGAAACATATCTGAAGGTGTTAGAAGTGTTTTGCATGATTTTTGAAGTTAGAGCCTGAAATGTCAGAAAACGGCTTTTCAGCACATAACAAACTTGGTTCAGGCAATGCAAGCTGAAACTTGGTCCAAAATTAAAATTGCAGTCTGTGCATGAATAAAACCTATTTTGCAACACAGAGAAACATATCTGAAGGTGTTAGAAGTGTTTTGCATGATTTTTGAAGTTAGAGCCTGAAATGTCAGAAAACGGCGTTTCAGCACATAACAAACTTGGTTCAGGCAATGCAAGCTGAAACTCGGTCCAAAATTAAAATTGCAGTCTGTGCATGAATAAAACCTATTTTGCAACACAGAGAAACATATTTGAAGGTGTTAGAAGTGTTTTGCATGATTTTTGAAGTTAGAGCCTGAAATGTCAGAAAACGGCTTTTCAGCACATAACAAACTTGGTTCAGGCAATGCAAGCTGAAACTCGGTCCAATATTAAAATTGCAGTCTGTGCATGAATAAAACCTATTTTGCAACACAGAGAAACATATCTGAAGGTGTTAGAAGTTTTTTGCATGATTTTTGAAGTTAGAGCCTGAAATGTCAGGAAACAGCGTTTCAGTGCAGAACAAACTTGTTTCAAGCAATGCAAGCTGAATCTCTGTCCCACTTTAATATTGCAGTCTGTGCATGAATAAAACCTATTTTGCAACACAGAGAAACATATCTGAAGGTGTTAGAAGTGTTTTGCATGATTTTTGAAGTTAGAGCCTGAAATGTCAGAAAACAGCGTTTCAGCGCAGAACAAACTTGGTTCCAGCAATGCAAGCTAAATCTTGGTCCCACTTTAAAATATCAGTCGGTGCAAGAATAAAACCTATTTTGCAACACAGAGAAACATATCTGAAGGTGTTAGAAGTGTTTTGCATGATTTTTGAAGTTAGAGCCTGAAATGTCAGAAAACAGCGTTTCAGCGCAGAACAAACTTGGTTCCAGCAATGCAAGATGAATCTTGGTCCCAATTTAAAATATCAGTCTGTGCATGAATAAAACCTATTTTGCAACACAGAGAAACATATCTGAAGGTGTTAGAAGTGTTTTGCATGATTTTTGAAGTTAGAGCCTGAAGTGTCAGAAAACAGCGTTTCAGCGCAGATAAAACTTGGTTCCAGCAATGCAAGCTGAATCTTGGTCCCACTTTAAAATATCAGTCTGTGCATGAATAAAACCTATTTTGCAACACAGAGAAACATATCTGAACGTGTTAGAAGTGTTTTGCATGATTTTTGAAGTTAGAGCCTGAAATGTCAGGAAACAGCGTTTCAGTGCAGAACAAACTTGTTTCAAGCAATGCAAGCTGAATCTCTCTCCCACTTTAATATTGCAGTCTGTGCATGAATAAAACCTATTTTGCAACACAGAGAAACATATCTGAAGGTGTTAGAAGTGTTTTGCATGATTTTTGAAGTTAGAGCCTGAAATGTCAGAAAACAGCGTTTCAGCGCAGAACAAACTTGGTTCCAGCAATGCAAGCTGAATCTTGGTCCCACTTTAAAATATCAGTCTGTGCATGAATAAAACCTATTTTGCAACACAGAGAAACATATCTGAAGGTGTTAGAAGTGTTTTGCATGATTTTTGAAGTTAGAGCCTGAAATGTCAGGAAACAGCGTTTCAGTGCAGAACAAACTTGTTTCAAGCATTGCAAGCTGAATCTTGGTCCCACTTTAATATTGCAGTCTGTGCATGAATAAAACCTATTTTGCAACACAGAGAAACATATCTGAAGGTGTTAGAAGTGTTTTGCATGATTTTTGAAGTTAGAGCCTGAAATGTCAGAAAACAGCGTTTCAGCGCAGAACAAACTTGGTTCCAGCAATGCAAGCTGAATCTTGGTCCCACTTTAAAATATCAGTCTGTGCATGAATAAAACCTATTTTGCAACACAGAGAAACATATCTGAAGGTGTTAGAAGTGTTTTGCATGATTTTTGAAGTTAGAGCCTGAAGTGTCAGAAAACAGCGTTTCAGCGCAGAACAAACTTGGTTCCAGCAATGCAAGCTGAATCTTGGTCCAAAATTAAAATTGCAGTCTGTGCCTGAATAAAACCTATTTTGCAACACAGAGAAACATATCTGAAGGTGTTAGAAGTGTTTTGCATGATTTTTGAAGTTAGAGCCTGAAATGTCAGAAAAAGGCGTTTCAGCACATAACAAACTTGGTTCAGGCAATGCAAGCTGAAACTCGGTCCAAAATTAAAATTGCAGTCTGTGCATGAATAAAACCTATTTTGCAACACAGAGAAACATATCTGAAGGTGTTAGAAGTGTTTTGCATGATTTTTGAAGTTAGAGCCTGAAATGTCAGAAAACAGCGTTTCAGCGCAGAACAAACTTGGTTCCAGCACTGCAAGCTGAATCTTGGTCCCACTTTAAAATATCAGTCTGTGCATGAATAAAACCTATTTTGCAACACAGAGAAACATATCTAAACGTGTTAGAAGTGTTTTGCATGATTTTTGAAGTTAGAGCCTGAAATGTCAGGAAACAGCGTTTCAGTGCAGAACAAAGTTGGTTCAGGCAATGCAAGCTGAATCTCTGTCCCACTTTAAATTTACACTCTTTGCATGACTAAAACCTATTTTGCAACACAGAGAAACATATCTGAAGTTGTTAGAAGTGTTTTGCATGATTTTTGAAGTTAGAGCCTGAAATGTCAGAAAACGGCTTTTCAGCACATAACAAACTTGGTTCAGGCAATGCAAGCTGAAACTTGGTCCAAAATTAAAATTGCAGTCTGTGCATGAATAAAACCTATTTTGCAACACAGAGAAACATATTTGAAGGTGTTAGAAGTGTTTTGCATGATTTTTGAAGTTAGAGCCTGAAATGTCAGAAAACGGCTTTTCAGCACATAACAAACTTGGTTCAGGCAATGCAAGCTGAAACTCGGTCCAATATTAAAATTGCAGTCTGTGCATGAATAAAACCTATTTTGCAACACAGAGAAACATATCTGAAGGTGTTAGAAGTGTTTTGCATGATTTTTGAAGTTAGAGCCTGAAATGTCAGGAAACAGCGTTTCAGTGCAGAACAAACTTGTTTCAAGCAATGCAAGCTGAATCTCTGTCCCACTTTAATATTGCAGTCTGTGCATGAATAAAACCTATTTTGCAACACAGAGAAACATATCTGAAGGTGTTAGAAGTGTTTTGCATGATTTTTGAAGTTAGAGCCTGAAATGTCAGAAAACAGCGTTTCAGCGCAGAACAAACTTGGTTCCAGCAATGCAAGCTAAATCTTGGTCCCACTTTAAAATATCAGTCTGTGCATGAATAAAACCTATTTTGCAACACAGAGAAACATATCTGAAGGTGTTAGAAGTGTTTTGCATGATTTTTGAAGTTAGAGCCTGAAATGTCAGAAAACAGCGTTTCAGCGCAGAAGAAACTTGGTTCCAGCAATGCAAGCTGAATCTTGGTCCCACTTTAAAATATCAGTCTGTGCATGAATAAAACCTATTTTGCAACACAGAGAAACATATCTGAAGGTGTTAGAAGTGTTTTGCATGATTTTTGAAGTTAGAGCCTGAAATGTCAGAAAACAGCGTTTCAGCGCAGAACAAACTTGGTTCCAGCAATGCAAGATGAATCTTGGTCCCAATTTAAAATATCAGTCTGTGCATGAATAAAACCTATTTTGCAACACAGAGAAACATATCTGAAGGTGTTAGAAGTGTTTTGCATGATTTTTGAAGTTAGAGCCTGAAGTGTCAGAAAACAGCGTTTCAGCGCAGATAAAACTTGGTTCCAGCAATGCAAGCTGAATCTTGGTCCCACTTTAAAATATCAGTCTGTGCATGAATAAAACCTATTTTGCAACACAGAGAAACATATCTGAATGTGTTAGAAGTGTTTTGCATGATTTTTGAAGTTAGAGCCTGAAATGTCAGGAAACAGCGTTTCAGTGCAGAACAAACTTGTTTCAAGCAATGCAAGCTGAATCTCTCTCCCACTTTAATATTGCAGTCTGTGCATGAATAAAACCTATTTTGCAACACAGAGAAACATATCTGAAGGTGTTAGAAGTGTTTTGCATGATTTTTGAAGTTAGAGCCTGAAATGTCAGAAAACAGCGTTTCAGCGCAGAACAAACTTGGTTCCAGCAATGCAAGCTGAATCTTGGTCCCACTTTAAAATATCAGTCTGTGCATGAATAAAACCTATTTTGCAACACAGAGAAACATATCTGAAGGTGTTAGAAGTGTTTTGCATGATTTTTGAAGTTAGAGCCTGAAATGTCAGGAAACAGCGTTTCAGTGCAGAACAAACTTGTTTCAAGCATTGCAAGCTGAATCTTGGTCCCACTTTAATATTGCAGTCTGTGCATGAATAAAACCTATTTTGCAACACAGAGAAACATATCTGAAGGTGTTAGAAGTGTTTTGCATGATTTTTGAAGTTAGAGCCTGAAATGTCAGAAAACAGCGTTTCAGCGCAGAACAAACTTGGTTCCAGCAATGCAAGCTGAATCTTGGTCCCACTTTAAAATATCAGTCTGTGCATGAATAAAACCTATTTTGCAACACAGAGAAACATATCTGAAGGTGTTAGAAGTGTTTTGCATGATTTTTGAAGTTAGAGCCTGAAGTGTCAGAAAACAGCGTTTCAGCCCATAACAAACTTGGTTCTGGCAATGCAGGCTGAAACTCGGTCCAAAATTAAAATTGCAGCCTGTGCATGAATAAAACCTATTTTGCAACACAGAGAAACAAGTCTTAAGGTGTTAGAAGTGTTTTGCATGATTTTTTAAGTTAGAGCCTGAAATGTCAGAAAACAGCGTTTCAGCGCAGAACAAACTTGCTTCTGGCAATGCAGGCTGAAACTCGGTCCAATATTAAAATTGCAGTCTGTGCATGAATAAAACCTATTTTGCAACACAGAGAAACATATCTGAAGGTGTTAGAAGTGTTTTGCATGATTTTTGAAGTTAGAGCCTGAAATGTCAGAAAACGGCTTTTCAGCACATAACAAACTTGGTTCAGGCAATGCAGGCTGAAACTCGGTCCAAAATTAAAATTGCAGCCTGTGCATGAATAAAACCTATTTTGCAACACAGAGAAACATGTCTTAAGGTGTTAGAAGTGTTTTGCATGATTTTTTAAGTTAGAGCCTGAAATTTTAGAAAACAGCGTTTCAGCGCAGAACAAACTTGCTTCTGGCAATGCAGGCTGAAACTCGGTCCAATATTAAAATTGCAGTCTGTGCATGAATAAAACCTATTTTGCAACACAGAGAAACATATCTGAAGGTGTTAGAAGTGTTTTGCATGATTTTTGAAGTTAGAGCCTGAAATGTCAGAAAACAGCGTTTCAGCCCATAACAAACTTGGTTCTGGCAATGCAGGCTGAAACTCGGTCCAAAATTAAAATTGCAGCCTGTGCATGAATAAAACCTATTTTGCAACACAGAGAAACATGTCTTAAGGTGTTAGAAGTGTTTTGCATGATTTTTTAAGTTAGAGCCTGAAATTTTAGAAAACAGCGTTTCAGCGCAGAACAAACTTGCTTCTGGCAATGCAGGCTGAAACTCGGTCCAATATTAAAATTGCAGTCTGTGCATGAATAAAACCTATTTTGCAACACAGAGAAACATATCTGAAGGTGTTAGAAGTGTTTTGCATGATTTTTGAAGTTAGAGCCTGAAATGTCAGAAAACGGCTTTTCAGCACATAACAAACTTGGTTCAGGCAATGCAAGCTGAAACTCGTTCCAATATTAAAATTGCAGTCTGTGCATGAATAAAACCTATTTTGCAACACAGAGAAACATATCTGAAGGTGTTAGAAGTGTTTTGCATGATTTTTGAAGTTAGAGCCTGAAATGTCAGAAAACAGCGTTTCAGCCCATAACAAACTTGGTTCTGGCAATGCAGGCTGAAACTCGGTCCAAAATTAAAATTGCAGCCTGTGCATGAATAAAACCTATTTTGCAACACAGAGAAACATGTCTTAAGGTGTTAGAAGTGTTTTGCATGATTTTTTAAGTTAGAGCCTGAAATTTTAGAAAACAGCGTTTCAGCGCAGAACAAACTTGCTTCTGGCAATGCAGGCTGAAACTCGGTCCAATATTAAAATTGCAGTCTGTGCATGAATAAAACCTATTTTGCAACACAGAGAAACATATCTGAAGGTGTTAGAAGTGTTTTGCATGATTTTTGAAGTTAGAGCCTGAAATGTCAGAAAACGGCTTTTCAGCACATAACAAACTTGGTTCAGGCAATGCAAGCTGAAACTTGGTCCAAAATTAAAATTGCAGTCTGTGCATGAATAAAACCTATTTTGCAACACAGAGAAACATATCTGAAGGTGTTAGAAGTGTTTTGCATGATTTTTGAAGTTAGAGCCTGAAATGTCAGAAAACAGCGTTTCAGCGCAGAACAAACTTGGTTCCAGCAATGCAAGCTAAATCTTGGTCCCACTTTAAAATATCAGTCTGTGCATGAATAAAACCTATTTTGCAACACAGAGAAACATATCTGAAGGTGTTAGAAGTGTTTTGCATGATTTTTGAAGTTAGAGCCTGAAATGTCAGAAAACAGCGTTTCAGCGCAGAAGAAACTTGGTTCCAGCAATGCAAGCTGAATCTTGGTCCCACTTTAAAATATCAGTCTGTGCATGAATAAAACCTATTTTGCAACACAGAGAAACATATCTGAAGGTGTTAGAAGTGTTTTGCATGATTTTTGAAGTTAGAGCCTGAAATGTCAGAAAACAGCGTTTCAGCGCAGAACAAACTTGGTTCCAGCAATGCAAGATGAATCTTGGTCCCAATTTAAAATATCAGTCTGTGCATGAATAAAACCTATTTTGCAACACAGAGAAACATATCTGAAGGTGTTAGAAGTGTTTTGCATGATTTTTGAAGTTAGAGCCTGAAGTGTCAGAAAACAGCGTTTCAGCGCAGATAAAACTTGGTTCCAGCAATGCAAGCTGAATCTTGGTCCCACTTTAAAATATCAGTCTGTGCATGAATAAAACCTATTTTGCAACACAGAGAAACATATCTGAACGTGTTAGAAGTGTTTTGCATGATTTTTGAAGTTAGAGCCTGAAATGTCAGGAAACAGCGTTTCAGTGCAGAACAAACTTGTTTCAAGCAATGCAAGCTGAATCTCTCTCCCACTTTAATATTGCAGTCTGTGCATGAATAAAACCTATTTTGCAACACAGAGAAACATATCTGAAGGTGTTAGAAGTGTTTTGCATGATTTTTGAAGTTAGAGCCTGAAATGTCAGAAAACAGCGTTTCAGCGCAGAACAAACTTGGTTCCAGCAATGCAAGCTGAATCTTGGTCCCACTTTAAAATATCAGTCTGTGCATGAATAAAACCTATTTTGCAACACAGAGAAACATATCTGAAGGTGTTAGAAGTGTTTTGCATGATTTTTGAAGTTAGAGCCTGAAATGTCAGGAAACAGCGTTTCAGTGCAGAACAAACTTGTTTCAAGCATTGCAAGCTGAATCTTGGTCCCACTTTAATATTGCAGTCTGTGCATGAATAAAACCTATTTTGCAACACAGAGAAACATATCTGAAGGTGTTAGAAGTGTTTTGCATGATTTTTGAAGTTAGAGCCTGAAATGTCAGAAAAAGGCGTTTCAGCACATAACAAACTTGGTTCAGGCAATGCAAGCTGAAACTCGGTCCAAAATTAAAATTGCAGTCTGTGCATGAATAAAACCTATTTTGCAACACAGAGAAACATATCTGAAGGTGTTAGAAGTGTTTTGCATGATTTTTGAAGTTAGAGCCTGAAATGTCAGAAAACAGCGTTTCAGCGCAGAACAAACTTGGTTCCAGCAATGCAAGATGAATCTTGGTCCCAATTTAAAATATCAGTCTGTGCATGAATAAAACCTATTTTGCAACACAGAGAAACATATCTGAAGGTGTTAGAAGTGTTTTGCATGATTTTTGAAGTTAGAGCCTGAAGTGTCAGAAAACAGCGTTTCAGCGCAGATAAAACTTGGTTCCAGCAATGCAAGCTGAATCTTGGTCCCACTTTAAAATATCAGTCTGTGCATGAATAAAACCTATTTTGCAACACAGAGAAACATATCTGAACGTGTTAGAAGTGTTTTGCATGATTTTTGAAGTTAGAGCCTGAAATGTCAGGAAACAGCGTTTCAGTGCAGAACAAACTTGTTTCAAGCAATGCAAGCTGAATCTCTCTCCCACTTTAATATTGCAGTCTGTGCATGAATAAAACCTATTTTGCAACACAGAGAAACATATCTGAAGGTGTTAGAAGTGTTTTGCATGATTTTTGAAGTTAGAGCCTGAAATGTCAGAAAACAGCGTTTCAGCGCAGAACAAACTTGGTTCCAGCAATGCAAGCTGAATCTTGGTCCCACTTTAAAATATCAGTCTGTGCATGAATAAAACCTATTTTGCAACACAGAGAAACATATCTGAAGGTGTTAGAAGTGTTTTGCATGATTTTTGAAGTTAGAGCCTGAAATGTCAGGAAACAGCGTTTCAGTGCAGAACAAACTTGTTTCAAGCATTGCAAGCTGAATCTTGGTCCCACTTTAATATTGCAGTCTGTGCATGAATAAAACCTATTTTGCAACACAGAGAAACATATCTGAAGGTGTTAGAAGTGTTTTGCATGATTTTTGAAGTTAGAGCCTGAAATGTCAGAAAAAGGCGTTTCAGCACATAACAAACTTGGTTCAGGCAATGCAAGCTGAAACTCGGTCCAAAATTAAAATTGCAGTCTGTGCATGAATAAAACCTATTTTGCAACACAGAGAAACATATCTGAAGGTGTTAGAAGTGTTTTGCATGATTTTTGAAGTTAGAGCCTGAAATGTCAGAAAACAGCGTTTCAGCGCAGAACAAACTTGGTTCCAGCACTGCAAGCTGAATCTTGGTCCCACTTTAAAATATCAGTCTGTGCATGAATAAAACCTATTTTGCAACACAGAGAAACATATCTGAACGTGTTAGAAGTGTTTTGCATGATTTTTGAAGTTAGAGCCTGAAATGTCAGGAAACAGCGTTTCAGTGCAGAACAAAGTTGGTTCAGGCAATGCAAGCTGAATCTCTGTCCCACTTTAAATTTACACTCTTTGCATGACTAAAACCTATTTTGCAACACAGAGAAACATATCTGAAGTTGTTAGAAGTGTTTTGCATGATTTTTGAAGTTAGAGCCTGAAATGTCAGAAAACGGCTTTTCAGCACATAACAAACTTGGTTCAGGCAATGCAAGCTGAAACTTGGTCCAAAATTAAAATTGCAGTCTGTGCATGAATAAAACCTATTTTGCAACACAGAGAAACATATTTGAAGGTGTTAGAAGTGTTTTGCATGATTTTTGAAGTTAGAGCCTGAAATGTCAGAAAACGGCTTTTCAGCACATAACAAACTTGGTTCAGGCAATGCAAGCTGAAACTCGGTCCAATATTAAAATTGCAGTCTGTGCATGAATAAAACCTATTTTGCAACACAGAGAAACATATCTGAAGGTGTTAGAAGTGTTTTGCATGATTTTTGAAGTTAGAGCCTGAAATGTCAGGAAACAGCGTTTCAGTGCAGAACAAACTTGTTTCAAGCAATGCAAGCTGAATCTCTGTCCCACTTTAATATTGCAGTCTGTGCATGAATAAAACCTATTTTGCAACACAGAGAAACATATCTGAAGGTGTTAGAAGTGTTTTGCATGATTTTTGAAGTTAGAGCCTGAAATGTCAGAAAACAGCGTTTCAGCGCAGAACAAACTTGGTTCCAGCAATGCAAGCTAAATCTTGGTCCCACTTTAAAATATCAGTCTGTGCATGAATAAAACCTATTTTGCAACACAGAGAAACATATCTGAAGGTGTTAGAAGTGTTTTGCATGATTTTTGAAGTTAGAGCCTGAAATGTCAGAAAACAGCGTTTCAGCGCAGAAGAAACTTGGTTCCAGCAATGCAAGCTGAATCTTGGTCCCACTTTAAAATATCAGTCTGTGCATGAATAAAACCTATTTTGCAACACAGAGAAACATATCTGAAGGTGTTAGAAGTGTTTTGCATGATTTTTGAAGTTAGAGCCTGAAATGTCAGAAAACAGCGTTTCAGCGCAGAACAAACTTGGTTCCAGCAATGCAAGATGAATCTTGGTCCCAATTTAAAATATCAGTCTGTGCATGAATAAAACCTATTTTGCAACACAGAGAAACATATCTGAAGGTGTTAGAAGTGTTTTGCATGATTTTTGAAGTTAGAGCCTGAAGTGTCAGAAAACAGCGTTTCAGCGCAGATAAAACTTGGTTCCAGCAATGCAAGCTGAATCTTGGTCCCACTTTAAAATATCAGTCTGTGCATGAATAAAACCTATTTTGCAACACAGAGAAACATATCTGAACGTGTTAGAAGTGTTTTGCATGATTTTTGAAGTTAGAGCCTGAAATGTCAGGAAACAGCGTTTCAGTGCAGAACAAACTTGTTTCAAGCAATGCAAGCTGAATCTCTCTCCCACTTTAATATTGCAGTCTGTGCATGAATAAAACCTATTTTGCAACACAGAGAAACATATCTGAAGGTGTTAGAAGTGTTTTGCATGATTTTTGAAGTTAGAGCCTGAAATGTCAGAAAACAGCGTTTCAGCGCAGAACAAACTTGGTTCCAGCAATGCAAGCTGAATCTTGGTCCCACTTTAAAATATCAGTCTGTGCATGAATAAAACCTATTTTGCAACACAGAGAAACATATCTGAAGGTGTTAGAAGTGTTTTGCATGATTTTTGAAGTTAGAGCCTGAAATGTCAGGAAACAGCGTTTCAGTGCAGAACAAACTTGTTTCAAGCATTGCAAGCTGAATCTTGGTCCCACTTTAATATTGCAGTCTGTGCATGAATAAAACCTATTTTGCAACACAGAGAAACATATCTGAAGGTGTTAGAAGTGTTTTGCATGATTTTTGAAGTTAGAGCCTGAAATGTCAGAAAACAGCGTTTCAGCGCAGAACAAACTTGGTTCCAGCAATGCAAGCTGAATCTTGGTCCCACTTTAAAATATCAGTCTGTGCATGAATAAAACCTATTTTGCAACACAGAGAAACATATCTGAAGGTGTTAGAAGTGTTTTGCATGATTTTTGAAGTTAGAGCCTGAAGTGTCAGAAAACAGCGTTTCAGCGCAGAACAAACTTGGTTCCAGCAATGCAAGCTGAATCTTGGTCCAAAATTAAAATTGCAGTCTGTGCCTGAATAAAACCTATTTTGCAACACAGAGAAACATATCTGAAGGTGTTAGAAGTGTTTTGCATGATTTTTGAAGTTAGAGCCTGAAATGTCAGAAAAAGGCGTTTCAGCACATAACAAACTTGGTTCAGGCAATGCAAGCTGAAACTCGGTCCAAAATTAAAATTGCAGTCTGTGCATGAATAAAACCTATTTTGCAACACAGAGAAACATATCTGAAGGTGTTAGAAGTGTTTTGCATGATTTTTGAAGTTAGAGCCTGAAATGTCAGAAAACAGCGTTTCAGCGCAGAACAAACTTGGTTCCAGCACTGCAAGCTGAATCTTGGTCCCACTTTAAAATATCAGTCTGTGCATGAATAAAACCTATTTTGCAACACAGAGAAACATATCTGAACGTGTTAGAAGTGTTTTGCATGATTTTTGAAGTTAGAGCCTGAAATGTCAGGAAACAGCGTTTCAGTGCAGAACAAAGTTGGTTCAGGCAATGCAAGCTGAATCTCTGTCCCACTTTAAATTTACACTCTTTGCATGACTAAAACCTATTTTGCAACACAGAGAAACATATCTGAAGTTGTTAGAAGTGTTTTGCATGATTTTTGAAGTTAGAGCCTGAAATGTCAGAAAACGGCTTTTCAGCACATAACAAACTTGGTTCAGGCAATGCAAGCTGAAACTTGGTCCAAAATTAAAATTGCAGTCTGTGCATGAATAAAACCTATTTTGCAACACAGAGAAACATATTTGAAGGTGTTAGAAGTGTTTTGCATGATTTTTGAAGTTAGAGCCTGAAATGTCAGAAAACGGCTTTTCAGCACATAACAAACTTGGTTCAGGCAATGCAAGCTGAAACTCGGTCCAATATTAAAATTGCAGTCTGTGCATGAATAAAACCTATTTTGCAACACAGAGAAACATATCTGAAGGTGTTAGAAGTGTTTTGCATGATTTTTGAAGTTAGAGCCTGAAATGTCAGGAAACAGCGTTTCAGTGCAGAACAAACTTGTTTCAAGCAATGCAAGCTGAATCTCTGTCCCACTTTAATATTGCAGTCTGTGCATGAATAAAACCTATTTTGCAACACAGAGAAACATATCTGAAGGTGTTAGAAGTGTTTTGCATGATTTTTGAAGTTAGAGCCTGAAATGTCAGAAAACAGCGTTTCAGCGCAGAACAAACTTGGTTCCAGCAATGCAAGCTAAATCTTGGTCCCACTTTAAAATATCAGTCTGTGCATGAATAAAACCTATTTTGCAACACAGAGAAACATATCTGAAGGTGTTAGAAGTGTTTTGCATGATTTTTGAAGTTAGAGCCTGAAATGTCAGAAAACAGCGTTTCAGCGCAGAAGAAACTTGGTTCCAGCAATGCAAGCTGAATCTTGGTCCCACTTTAAAATATCAGTCTGTGCATGAATAAAACCTATTTTGCAACACAGAGAAACATATCTGAAGGTGTTAGAAGTGTTTTGCATGATTTTTGAAGTTAGAGCCTGAAATGTCAGAAAACAGCGTTTCAGCGCAGAACAAACTTGGTTCCAGCAATGCAAGATGAATCTTGGTCCCAATTTAAAATATCAGTCTGTGCATGAATAAAACCTATTTTGCAACACAGAGAAACATATCTGAAGGTGTTAGAAGTGTTTTGCATGATTTTTGAAGTTAGAGCCTGAAGTGTCAGAAAACAGCGTTTCAGCGCAGATAAAACTTGGTTCCAGCAATGCAAGCTGAATCTTGGTCCCACTTTAAAATATCAGTCTGTGCATGAATAAAACCTATTTTGCAACACAGAGAAACATATCTGAATGTGTTAGAAGTGTTTTGCATGATTTTTGAAGTTAGAGCCTGAAATGTCAGGAAACAGCGTTTCAGTGCAGAACAAACTTGTTTCAAGCAATGCAAGCTGAATCTCTCTCCCACTTTAATATTGCAGTCTGTGCATGAATAAAACCTATTTTGCAACACAGAGAAACATATCTGAAGGTGTTAGAAGTGTTTTGCATGATTTTTGAAGTTAGAGCCTGAAATGTCAGAAAACAGCGTTTCAGCCCATAACAAACTTGGTTCTGGCAATGCAGGCTGAAACTCGGTCCAAAATTAAAATTGCAGCCTGTGCATGAATAAAACCTATTTTGCAACACAGAGAAACAAGTCTTAAGGTGTTAGAAGTGTTTTGCATGATTTTTTAAGTTAGAGCCTGAAATGTCAGAAAACAGCGTTTCAGCGCAGAACAAACTTGCTTCTGGCAATGCAGGCTGAAACTCGGTCCAATATTAAAATTGCAGTCTGTGCATGAATAAAACCTATTTTGCAACACAGAGAAACATATCTGAAGGTGTTAGAAGTGTTTTGCATGATTTTTGAAGTTAGAGCCTGAAATGTCAGAAAACGGCTTTTCAGCACATAACAAACTTGGTTCAGGCAATGCAGGCTGAAACTCGGTCCAAAATTAAAATTGCAGCCTGTGCATGAATAAAACCTATTTTGCAACACAGAGAAACATGTCTTAAGGTGTTAGAAGTGTTTTGCATGATTTTTTAAGTTAGAGCCTGAAATTTTAGAAAACAGCGTTTCAGCGCAGAACAAACTTGCTTCTGGCAATGCAGGCTGAAACTCGGTCCAATATTAAAATTGCAGTCTGTGCATGAATAAAACCTATTTTGCAACATAGAGAAACATATCTGAAGGTGTTAGAAGTGTTTTGCATGATTTTTGAAGTTAGAGCCTGAAATGTCAGAAAACAGCGTTTCAGCCCATAACAAACTTGGTTCTGGCAATGCAGGCTGAAACTCGGTCCAAAATTAAAATTGCAGCCTGTGCATGAATAAAACCTATTTTGCAACACAGAGAAACATGTCTTAAGGTGTTAGAAGTGTTTTGCATGATTTTTTAAGTTAGAGCCTGAAATTTTAGAAAACAGCGTTTCAGCGCAGAACAAACTTGCTTCTGGCAATGCAGGCTGAAACTCGGTCCAATATTAAAATTGCAGTCTGTGCATGAATAAAACCTATTTTGCAACACAGAGAAACATATCTGAAGGTGTTAGAAGTGTTTTGCATGATTTTTGAAGTTAGAGCCTGAAATGTCAGAAAACGGCTTTTCAGCACATAACAAACTTGGTTCAGGCAATGCAAGCTGAAACTCGTTCCAATATTAAAATTGCAGTCTGTGCATGAATAAAACCTATTTTGCAACACAGAGAAACATATCTGAAGGTGTTAGAAGTGTTTTGCATGATTTTTGAAGTTAGAGCCTGAAATGTCAGAAAACAGCGTTTCAGCCCATAACAAACTTGGTTCTGGCAATGCAGGCTGAAACTCGGTCCAAAATTAAAATTGCAGCCTGTGCATGAATAAAACCTATTTTGCAACACAGAGAAACATGTCTTAAGGTGTTAGAAGTGTTTTGCATGATTTTTTAAGTTAGAGCCTGAAATTTTAGAAAACAGCGTTTCAGCGCAGAACAAACTTGCTTCTGGCAATGCAGGCTGAAACTCGGTCCAATATTAAAATTGCAGTCTGTGCATGAATAAAACCTATTTTGCAACACAGAGAAACATATCTGAAGGTGTTAGAAGTGTTTTGCATGATTTTTGAAGTTAGAGCCTGAAATGTCAGAAAACGGCTTTTCAGCACATAACAAACTTGGTTCAGGCAATGCAAGCTGAAACTTGGTCCAAAATTAAAATTGCAGTCTGTGCATGAATAAAACCTATTTTGCAACACAGAGAAACATATCTGAAGGTGTTAGAAGTGTTTTGCATGATTTTTGAAGTTAGAGCCTGAAATGTCAGAAAACAGCGTTTCAGCGCAGAACAAACTTGGTTCCAGCAATGCAAGCTAAATCTTGGTCCCACTTTAAAATATCAGTCTGTGCATGAATAAAACCTATTTTGCAACACAGAGAAACATATCTGAAGGTGTTAGAAGTGTTTTGCATGATTTTTGAAGTTAGAGCCTGAAATGTCAGAAAACAGCGTTTCAGCGCAGAAGAAACTTGGTTCCAGCAATGCAAGCTGAATCTTGGTCCCACTTTAAAATATCAGTCTGTGCATGAATAAAACCTATTTTGCAACACAGAGAAACATATCTGAAGGTGTTAGAAGTGTTTTGCATGATTTTTGAAGTTAGAGCCTGAAATGTCAGAAAACAGCGTTTCAGCGCAGAACAAACTTGGTTCCAGCAATGCAAGATGAATCTTGGTCCCAATTTAAAATATCAGTCTGTGCATGAATAAAACCTATTTTGCAACACAGAGAAACATATCTGAAGGTGTTAGAAGTGTTTTGCATGATTTTTGAAGTTAGAGCCTGAAGTGTCAGAAAACAGCGTTTCAGCGCAGATAAAACTTGGTTCCAGCAATGCAAGCTGAATCTTGGTCCCACTTTAAAATATCAGTCTGTGCATGAATAAAACCTATTTTGCAACACAGAGAAACATATCTGAACGTGTTAGAAGTGTTTTGCATGATTTTTGAAGTTAGAGCCTGAAATGTCAGGAAACAGCGTTTCAGTGCAGAACAAACTTGTTTCAAGCAATGCAAGCTGAATCTCTCTCCCACTTTAATATTGCAGTCTGTGCATGAATAAAACCTATTTTGCAACACAGAGAAACATATCTGAAGGTGTTAGAAGTGTTTTGCATGATTTTTGAAGTTAGAGCCTGAAATGTCAGAAAACAGCGTTTCAGCGCAGAACAAACTTGGTTCCAGCAATGCAAGCTGAATCTTGGTCCCACTTTAAAATATCAGTCTGTGCATGAATAAAACCTATTTTGCAACACAGAGAAACATATCTGAAGGTGTTAGAAGTGTTTTGCATGATTTTTGAAGTTAGAGCCTGAAATGTCAGGAAACAGCGTTTCAGTGCAGAACAAACTTGTTTCAAGCATTGCAAGCTGAATCTTGGTCCCACTTTAATATTGCAGTCTGTGCATGAATAAAACCTATTTTGCAACACAGAGAAACATATCTGAAGGTGTTAGAAGTGTTTTGCATGATTTTTGAAGTTAGAGCCTGAAATTTTAGAAAACAGCGTTTCAGCGCAGAACAAACTTGCTTCTGGCAATGCAGGCTGAAACTCGGTCCAATATTAAAATTGCAGTCTGTGCATGAATAAAACCTATTTTGCAACACAGAGAAACATATCTGAAGGTGTTAGAAGTGTTTTGCATGATTTTTGAAGTTAGAGCCTGAAATGTCAGAAAACAGCGTTTCAGCGCAGAACAAACTTGGTTCCAGCAATGCAAGCTGAATCTTGGTCCCACTTTAAAATATCAGTCTGTGCATGAATAAAACCTATTTTGCAACACAGAGAAACATATCTGAAGGTGTTAGAAGTGTTTTGCATGATTTTTGAAGTTAGAGCCTGAAATGTCAGGAAACAGCGTTTCAGTGCAGAACAAACTTGTTTCAAGCATTGCAAGCTGAATCTTGGTCCCACTTTAATATTGCAGTCTGTGCATGAATAAAACCTATTTTGCAACACAGAGAAACATATCTGAAGGTGTTAGAAGTGTTTTGCATGATTTTTGAAGTTAGAGCCTGAAATTTTAGAAAACAGCGTTTCAGCGCAGAACAAACTTGCTTCTGGCAATGCAGGCTGAAACTCGGTCCAATATTAAAATTGCAGTCTGTGCATGAATAAAACCTATTTTGCAACACAGAGAAACATATCTGAAGGTGTTAGAAGTGTTTTGCATGATTTTTGAAGTTAGAGCCTGAAATGTCAGAAAACGGCTTTTCAGCACATAACAAACTTGGTTCAGGCAATGCAAGCTGAAACTTGGTCCAAAATTAAAATTGCAGTCTGTGCATGAATAAAACCTATTTTGCAACACAGAGAAACATATCTGAAGGTGTTAGAAGTGTTTTGCATGATTTTTGAAGTTAGAGCCTGAAATGTCAGAAAACAGCGTTTCAGCGCAGAACAAACTTGGTTCCAGCAATGCAAGCTAAATCTTGGTCCCACTTTAAAATATCAGTCTGTGCATGAATAAAACCTATTTTGCAACACAGAGAAACATATCTGAAGGTGTTAGAAGTGTTTTGCATGATTTTTGAAGTTAGAGCCTGAAATGTCAGAAAACAGCGTTTCAGCGCAGAAGAAACTTGGTTCCAGCAATGCAAGCTGAATCTTGGTCCCACTTTAAAATATCAGTCTGTGCATGAATAAAACCTATTTTGCAACACAGAGAAACATATCTGAAGGTGTTAGAAGTGTTTTGCATGATTTTTGAAGTTAGAGCCTGAAATGTCAGAAAACAGCGTTTCAGCGCAGAACAAACTTGGTTCCAGCAATGCAAGATGAATCTTGGTCCCAATTTAAAATATCAGTCTGTGCATGAATAAAACCTATTTTGCAACACAGAGAAACATATCTGAAGGTGTTAGAAGTGTTTTGCATGATTTTTGAAGTTAGAGCCTGAAGTGTCAGAAAACAGCGTTTCAGCGCAGATAAAACTTGGTTCCAGCAATGCAAGCTGAATCTTGGTCCCACTTTAAAATATCAGTCTGTGCATGAATAAAACCTATTTTGCAACACAGAGAAACATATCTGAACGTGTTAGAAGTGTTTTGCATGATTTTTGAAGTTAGAGCCTGAAATGTCAGAAAACAGCGTTTCAGCGCAGAACAAACTTGGTTCCAGCAATGCAAGCTGAATCTTGGTCCCACTTTAAAATATCAGTCTGTGCATGAATAAAACCTATTTTGCAACACAGAGAAACATATCTGAAGGTGTTAGAAGTGTTTTGCATGATTTTTGAAGTTAGAGCCTGAAATGTCAGGAAACAGCGTTTCAGTGCAGAACAAACTTGTTTCAAGCAATGCAAGCTGAATCTCTCTCCCACTTTAATATTGCAGTCTGTGCATGAATAAAACCTATTTTGCAACAGAGAAACATATCTGAAGGTGTTAGAAGTGTTTTGCATGATTTTTGAAGTTAGAGCCTGAAATGTCAGAAAACAGCGTTTCAGCCCATAACAAACTTGGTTCAGGCAATGCAAGCTGAAACTTGGTCCAAAATTAAAATTGCAGTCTGTGCATGAATAAAACCTATTTTGCAACACAGAGAAACATATCTGAAGGTGTTAGAAGTGTTTTGCATGATTTTTGAAGTTAGAGCCTGAAATGTCAGAAAACGGCTTTTCAGCACATAACAAACTTGGTTCAGGCAATGCAAGCTGAAACTCGTTCCAATATTAAAATTGCAGTCTGTGCATGAATAAAACCTATTTTGCAACACAGAGAAACATATCTGAAGGTGTTAGAAGTGTTTTGCATGATTTTTGAAGTTAGAGCCTGAAATGTCAGAAAACAGCGTTTCAGCCCATAACAAACTTGGTTCTGGCAATGCAGGCTGAAACTCGGTCCAAAATTAAAATTGCAGCCTGTGCATGAATAAAACCTATTTTGCAACACAGAGAAACATGTCTTAAGGTGTTAGAAGTGTTTTGCATGATTTTTTAAGTTAGAGCCTGAAATTTTAGAAAACAGCGTTTCAGCGCAGAACAAACTTGCTTCTGGCAATGCAGGCTGAAACTCGGTCCAATATTAAAATTGCAGTCTGTGCATGAATAAAACCTATTTTGCAACACAGAGAAACATATCTGAAGGTGTTAGAAGTGTTTTGCATGATTTTTGAAGTTAGAGCCTGAAATGTCAGAAAACGGCTTTTCAGCACATAACAAACTTGGTTCAGGCAATGCAAGCTGAAACTCGGTCCAATATTAAAATTGCAGTCTGTGCATGAATAAAACCTATTTTGCAACACAGAGAAACATATCTGAAGGTGTTAGAAGTGTTTTGCATGATTTTTGAAGTTAGAGCCTGAAATGTCAGAAAACGGCTTTTCAGCACATAACAAACTTGGTTCAGGCAATGCAAGCTGAAACTTGGTCCAAAATTAAAATTGCAGTCTGTGCATGAATAAAACCTATTTTGCAACACAGAGAAACATATCTGAACGTGTTAGAAGTGTTTTGCATGATTTTTGAAGTTAGAGCCTGAAATGTCAGAAAACAGCGTTTCAGCGCAGAACAAACTTGGTTCCAGCAATGCAAGCTAAATCTTGGTCCCACTTTAAAATATCAGTCTGTGCATGAATAAAACCTATTTTGCAACACAGAGAAACATATCTGAAGGTGTTAGAAGTGTTTTGCATGATTTTTGAAGTTAGAGACTGAAATGTCAGAAAACAGCGTTTCAGCGCAGAAGAAACTTGGTTCCAGCAATGCAAGCTGAATCTTGGTCCCACTTTAAAATATCAGTCTGTGCATGAATAAAACCTATTTTGCAACACAGAGAAACATATCTGAAGGTGTTAGAAGTGTTTTGCATGATTTTTGAAGTTAGAGCCTGAAATGTCAGAAAACAGCGTTTCAGCGCAGAACAAACTTGGTTCCAGCAATGCAAGATGAATCTTGGTCCCAATTTAAAATATCAGTCTGTGCATGAATAAAACCTATTTTGCAACACAGAGAAACATATCTGAAGGTGTTAGAAGTGTTTTGCATGATTTTTGAAGTTAGAGCCTGAAGTGTCAGAAAACAGCGTTTCAGCGCAGATAAAACTTGGTTCCAGCAATGCAAGCTGAATCTTGGTCCCACTTTAAAATATCAGTCTGTGCATGAATAAAACCTATTTTGCAACACAGAGAAACATATCTGAACGTGTTAGAAGTGTTTTGCATGATTTTTGAAGTTAGAGCCTGAAATGTCAGGAAACAGCGTTTCAGTGCAGAACAAACTTGTTTCAAGCAATGCAAGCTGAATCTCTCTCCCACTTTAATATTGCAGTCTGTGCATGAATAAAACCTATTTTGCAACACAGAGAAACATATCTGAAGGTGTTAGAAGTGTTTTGCATGATTTTTGAAGTTAGAGCCTGAAATGTCAGAAAACAGCGTTTCAGCGCAGAACAAACTTGGTTCCAGCAATGCAAGCTGAATCTTGGTCCCACTTTAAAATATCAGTCTGTGCATGAATAAAACCTATTTTGCAACACAGAGAAACATATCTGAAGGTGTTAGAAGTGTTTTGCATGATTTTTGAAGTTAGAGCCTGAAATGTCAGGAAACAGCGTTTCAGTGCAGAACAAACTTGTTTCAAGCATTGCAAGCTGAATCTTGGTCCCACTTTAATATTGCAGTCTGTGCATGAATAAAACCTATTTTGCAACACAGAGAAACATATCTGAAGGTGTTAGAAGTGTTTTGCATGATTTTTGAAGTTAGAGCCTGAAATTTTAGAAAACAGCGTTTCAGCGCAGAACAAACTTGCTTCTGGCAATGCAGGCTGAAACTCGGTCCAATATTAAAATTGCAGTCTGTGCATGAATAAAACCTATTTTGCAACACAGAGAAACATATCTGAAGGTGTTAGAAGTGTTTTGCATGATTTTTGAAGTTAGAGCCTGAAATGTCAGAAAACAGCGTTTCAGCGCAGAACAAACTTGGTTCCAGCAATGCAAGCTGAATCTTGGTCCCACTTTAAAATATCAGTCTGTGCATGAATAAAACCTATTTTGCAACACAGAGAAACATATCTGAAGGTGTTAGAAGTGTTTTGCATGATTTTTGAAGTTAGAGCCTGAAATGTCAGGAAACAGCGTTTCAGTGCAGAACAAACTTGTTTCAAGCATTGCAAGCTGAATCTTGGTCCCACTTTAATATTGCAGTCTGTGCATGAATAAAACCTATTTTGCAACACAGAGAAACATATCTGAAGGTGTTAGAAGTGTTTTGCATGATTTTTGAAGTTAGAGCCTGAAATTTTAGAAAACAGCGTTTCAGCGCAGAACAAACTTGCTTCTGGCAATGCAGGCTGAAACTCGGTCCAATATTAAAATTGCAGTCTGTGCATGAATAAAACCTATTTTGCAACACAGAGAAACATATCTGAAGGTGTTAGAAGTGTTTTGCATGATTTTTGAAGTTAGAGCCTGAAATGTCAGAAAACGGCTTTTCAGCACATAACAAACTTGGTTCAGGCAATGCAAGCTGAAACTTGGTCCAAAATTAAAATTGCAGTCTGTGCATGAATAAAACCTATTTTGCAACACAGAGAAACATATCTGAAGGTGTTAGAAGTGTTTTGCATGATTTTTGAAGTTAGAGCCTGAAATGTCAGAAAACAGCGTTTCAGCGCAGAACAAACTTGGTTCCAGCAATGCAAGCTAAATCTTGGTCCCACTTTAAAATATCAGTCTGTGCATGAATAAAACCTATTTTGCAACACAGAGAAACATATCTGAAGGTGTTAGAAGTGTTTTGCATGATTTTTGAAGTTAGAGCCTGAAATGTCAGAAAACAGCGTTTCAGCGCAGAAGAAACTTGGTTCCAGCAATGCAAGCTGAATCTTGGTCCCACTTTAAAATATCAGTCTGTGCATGAATAAAACCTATTTTGCAACACAGAGAAACATATCTGAAGGTGTTAGAAGTGTTTTGCATGATTTTTGAAGTTAGAGCCTGAAATGTCAGAAAACAGCGTTTCAGCGCAGAACAAACTTGGTTCCAGCAATGCAAGATGAATCTTGGTCCCAATTTAAAATATCAGTCTGTGCATGAATAAAACCTATTTTGCAACACAGAGAAACATATCTGAAGGTGTTAGAAGTGTTTTGCATGATTTTTGAAGTTAGAGCCTGAAGTGTCAGAAAACAGCGTTTCAGCGCAGATAAAACTTGGTTCCAGCAATGCAAGCTGAATCTTGGTCCCACTTTAAAATATCAGTCTGTGCATGAATAAAACCTATTTTGCAACACAGAGAAACATATCTGAACGTGTTAGAAGTGTTTTGCATGATTTTTGAAGTTAGAGCCTGAAATGTCAGGAAACAGCGTTTCAGTGCAGAACAAACTTGTTTCAAGCAATGCAAGCTGAATCTCTCTCCCACTTTAATATTGCAGTCTGTGCATGAATAAAACCTATTTTGCAACACAGAGAAACATATCTGAAGGTGTTAGAAGTGTTTTGCATGATTTTTGAAGTTAGAGCCTGAAATGTCAGAAAACAGCGTTTCAGCGCAGAACAAACTTGGTTCCAGCAATGCAAGCTGAATCTTGGTCCCACTTTAAAATATCAGTCTGTGCATGAATAAAACCTATTTTGCAACACAGAGAAACATATCTGAAGGTGTTAGAAGTGTTTTGCATGATTTTTGAAGTTAGAGCCTGAAATGTCAGGAAACAGCGTTTCAGTGCAGAACAAACTTGTTTCAAGCATTGCAAGCTGAATCTTGGTCCCACTTTAATATTGCAGTCTGTGCATGAATAAAACCTATTTTGCAACACAGAGAAACATATCTGAAGGTGTTAGAAGTGTTTTGCATGATTTTTGAAGTTAGAGCCTGAAATGTCAGAAAACAGCGTTTCAGCGCAGAACAAACTTGGTTCCAGCAATGCAAGCTGAATCTTGGTCCCACTTTAAAATATCAGTCTGTGCATGAATAAAACCTATTTTGCAACACAGAGAAACATATCTGAAGGTGTTAGAAGTGTTTTGCATGATTTTTTAAGTTAGAGCCTGAAATGTCAGAAAACAGCGTTTCAGCGCAGAAGAAACTTGCTTCTGGCAATGCAGGCTGAAACTCGGTCCAATATTAAAATTGCAGTCTGTGCATGAATAAAACCTATTTTGCAACACAGAGAAACATATCTGAAGGTGTTAGAAGTGTTTTGCATGATTTTTGAAGTTAGAGCCTGAAATGTCAGAAAACGGCTTTTCAGCACATAACAAACTTGGTTCAGGCAATGCAAGCTGAAACTCGTTCCAATATTAAAATTGCAGTCTGTGCATGAATAAAACCTATTTTGCAACACAGAGAAACATATCTGAAGGTGTTAGAAGTGTTTTGCATGATTTTTGAAGTTAGAGCCTGAAATGTCAGAAAACAGCGTTTCAGCCCATAACAAACTTGGTTCTGGCAATGCAGGCTGAAACTCGGTCCAAAATTAAAATAGCAGCCTGTGCATGAATAAAACCTATTTTGCAACACAGAGAAACATGTCTTAAGGTGTTAGAAGTGTTTTGCATGATTTTTTAAGTTAGAGCCTGAAATTTTAGAAAACAGCGTTTCAGCGCAGAAGAAACTTGGTTCCAGCAATGCAAGCTGAATCTTGGTCCCAATTTAAAATATCAGTCTGTGCATGAATAAAACCTATTTTGCAACACAGAGAAACATATCTGAAGGTGTTAGAAGTGTTTTGCATGATTTTTGAAGTTAGAGCCTGAAGTGTCAGAAAACAGCGTTTCAGCGCAGATAAAACTTGGTTCCAGCAATGCAAGCTGAATCTTGGTCCCACTTTAAAATATCAGTCTGTGCATGAATAAAATCTATTTTGCAACACAGAGAAACATATCTGAACGTGTTAGAAGTGTTTTGCATGATTTTTGAAGTTAGAGCCTGAAATGTCAGGAAACAGCGTTTCAGTGCAGAACAAACTTGTTTCAAGCAATGCAAGCTGAATCTCTCTCCCACTTTAATATTGCAGTCTGTGCATGAATAAAACCTATTTTGCAACACAGAGAAACATATCTGAAGGTGTTAGAAGTGTTTTGCATGATTTTTGAAGTTAGAGCCTGAAATGTCAGAAAACAGCGTTTCAGCGCAGAACAAACTTGGTTCCAGCAATGCAAGCTGAATCTTGGTCCCACTTTAAAATATCAGTCTGTGCATGAATAAAACCTATTTTGCAACACAGAGAAACATATCTGAAGGTGTTAGAAGTGTTTTGCATGATTTTTGAAGTTAGAGCCTGAAATGTCAGGAAACAGCGTTTCAGTGCAGAACAAACTTGTTTCAAGCATTGCAAGCTGAATCTTGGTCCCACTTTAATATTGCAGTCTGTGCATGAATAAAACCTATTTTGCAACACAGAGAAACATATCTGAAGGTGTTAGAAGTGTTTTGCATGATTTTTGAAGTTAGAGCCTGAAATGTCAGAAAACAGCGTTTCAGCGCAGAACAAACTTGGTTCCAGCAATGCAAGCTGAATCTTGGTCCCACTTTAAAATATCAGTCTGTGCATGAATAAAACCTATTTTGCAACACAGAGAAACATATCTGAAGGTGTTAGAAGTGTTTTGCATGATTTTTGAAGTTAGAGCCTGAAGTGTCAGAAAACAGCGTTTCAGCGCAGAACAAACTTGGTTCCAGCAATGCAAGCTGAATCTTGGTCCAAAATTAAAATTGCAGTCTGTGCATGAATAAAACCTATTTTGCAACACAGAGAAACATATCTGAAGGTGTTAGAAGTGTTTTGCATGATTTTTGAAGTTAGAGCCTGAAATGTCAGAAAAAGGCGTTTCAGCACATAACAAACTTGGTTCAGGCAATGCAAGCTGAAACTCGGTCCAAAATTAAAATTGCAGTCTGTGCATGAATAAAACCTATTTTGCAACACAGAGAAACATATCTGAAGGTGTTAGAAGTGTTTTGCATGATTTTTGAAGTTAGAGCCTGAAATGTCAGAAAACAGCGTTTCAGCGCAGAACAAACTTGGTTCCAGCACTGCAAGCTGAATCTTGGTCCCACTTTAAAATATCAGTCTGTGCATGAATAAAACCTATTTTGCAACACAGAGAAACATATCTGAACGTGTTAGAAGTGTTTTGCATGATTTTTGAAGTTAGAGCCTGAAATGTCAGGAAACAGCGTTTCAGTGCAGAACAAACTTGTTTCAATCAATGCAAGCTGAATCTCTCTCCCACTTTAATATTGCAGTCTGTGCATGAATAAAACCTATTTTGCAACACAAGTGTTTTGCATGATTTTTTAAGTTAGAGCCTGAAATGTCAGAAAACAGCGTTTCAGCGCAGAAGAAACTTGCTTCTGGCAATGCAGGCTGAAACTCGGTCCAATATTAAAATTGCAGTCTGTGCATGAATAAAACCTATTTTGCAACACAGAGAAACATATCTGAAGGTGTTAGAAGTGTTTTGCATGATTTTTGAAGTTAGAGCCTGAAATGTCAGAAAACGGCTTTTCAGCACATAACAAACTTGGTTCAGGCAATGCAAGCTGAAACTCGTTCCAATATTAAAATTGCAGTCTGTGCATGAATAAAACCTATTTTGCAACACAGAGAAACATATCTGAAGGTGTTAGAAGTGTTTTGCATGATTTTTGAAGTTAGAGCCTGAAATGTCAGAAAACAGCGTTTCAGCCCATAACAAACTTGGTTCTGGCAATGCAGGCTGAAACTCGGTCCAAAATTAAAATTGCAGCCTGTGCATGAATAAAACCTATTTTGCAACACAGAGAAACATGTCTTAAGGTGTTAGAAGTGTTTTGCATGATTTTTTAAGTTAGAGCCTGAAATTTTAGAAAACAGCGTTTCAGCGCAGAACAAACTTGCTTCTGGCAATGCAGGCTGAAACTCGGTCCAATATTAAAATTGCAGTCTGTGCATGAATAAAACCTATTTTGCAACACAGAGAAACATATCTGAAGGTGTTAGAAGTGTTTTGCATGATTTTTGAAGTTAGAGCCTGAAATGTCAGAAAACGGCTTTTCAGCACATAACAAACTTGGTTCAGGCAATGCAAGCTGAAACTCGTTCCAATATTAAAATTGCAGTCTGTGCATGAATAAAACCTATTTTGCAACACAGAGAAACATATCTGAAGGTGTTAGAAGTGTTTTGCATGATTTTTGAAGTTAGAGCCTGAAATGTCAGAAAACAGCGTTTCAGCCCATAACAAACTTGGTTCTGGCAATGCAGGCTGAAACTCGGTCCAAAATTAAAATTGCAGCCTGTGCATGAATAAAACCTATTTTGCAACACAGAGAAACATGTCTTAAGGTGTTAGAAGTGTTTTGCATGATTTTTTAAGTTAGAGCCTGAAATTTTAGAAAACAGCGTTTCAGCGCAGAACAAACTTGCTTCTGGCAATGCAGGCTGAAACTCGGTCCAATATTAAAATTGCAGTCTGTGCATGAATAAAACCTATTTTGCAACACAGAGAAACATATCTGAAGGTGTTAGAAGTGTTTTGCATGATTTTTGAAGTTAGAGCCTGAAATGTCAGAAAACGGCTTTTCAGCACATAACAAACTTGGTTCAGGCAATGCAAGCTGAAACTTGGTCCAAAATTAAAATTGCAGTCTGTGCATGAATAAAACCTATTTTGCAACACAGAGAAACATATCTGAAGGTGTTAGAAGTGTTTTGCATGATTTTTTAAGTCAGAGCCTGAAATGTCAGAAAACAGCGTTTCAGCGCAGAACAAACTTGCTTCTGGCAATGCAGGCTGAAACTCGGTCCAATATTAAAATTGCAGTCTGTGCATGAATAAAACCTATTTTGCAACACAGAGAAACATATCTGAAGGTGTTAGAAGTGTTTTGCATGATTTTTGAAGTTAGAGCCTGAAATGTCAGAAAACGGCTTTTCAGCACATAACAAACTTGGTTCAGACAATGCAAGCTGAAACTCGGTCCAATATTAAAATTGCAGTCTGTGCATGAATAAAACCTATTTTGCAACACAGAGAAACATATCTGAAGGTGTTAGAAGTGTTTTGCATGATTTTTGAAGTTAGAGCCTGAAATGTCAGAAAACGGCTTTTCAGCACATAACAAACTTGGTTCAGGCAATGCAAGCTGAAACTCGGTCCAAAATTAAAATTGCAGTCTGTGCATGAATAAAACCTATTTTGCAACACAGAGAAACATATCTGAAGGTGTTAGAAGTGTTTTGCATGATTTTTTAAGTTAGAGCCTGAAATGTCAGAAAACAGCGTTTCAGCGCAGAACAAACTTCCTTCTGGCAATGCAGGCTGAAACTCGGTCCAATATTAAAATTGCAGTCTGTGCATGAATAAAACCTATTTTGCAACACAGAGAAACATATCTGAAGGTGTTAGAAGTGTTTTGCATGATTTTTGAAGTTAGAGCCTGAAATGTCAGAAAACGGCTTTTCAGCACATAACAAACTTGGTTCAGGCAATGCAAGCTGAAACTCGGTCCAAAATTAAAATTGAAGTCTGTGCATGAATAAAACCTATTTTGCAACACAGAGAAACATATCTGAAGGTGTTAGACGTGTTTTGCATGATTTTTGAAGTTAGAGCCTGAAATGTCAGAAAACGGCTTTTCAGCACATAACAAACTTGGTTCAGGCAATGCAAGCTGAAACTCGGTCCAATATTAAAATTGCAGTCTGTGCATGAATAAAACCTATTTTGCAACACAGAGAAACATATCTGAAGGTGTTAGAAGTGTTTTGCATGATTTTTGAAGTTAGAGCCTGAAATGTCAGGAAACAGCGTTTCAGTGCAGAACAAACTTGTTTCAAGCAATGCAAGCTGAATCTCTGTCCCACTTTAATATTGCAGTCTGTGCATGAATAAAACCTATTTTGCAACACAGAGAAACATATCTGAAGGTGTTAGAAGTGTTTTGCATGATTTTTGAAGTTAGAGCCTGTAATGTCAGAAAACAGCGTTTCAGCGCAGAACAAACTTGGTTCCAGCAATGCAAGCTGAATCTTGGTCCCACTTTAAAATATCAGTCTGTGCATGAATAAAACCTATTTTGCAACACAGAGAAACATATCTGAAGGTGTTAGAAGTGTTTTGCATGATTTTTGAAGTTAGAGCCTGAAATGTCAGAAAACAGCGTTTCAGCGCAGAAGAAACTTGGTTCCAGCAATGCAAGCTGAATCTTGGTCCCACTTTAAAATATCAGTCTGTGCATGAATAAAACCTATTTTGCAACACAGAGAAACATATCTGAAGGTGTTAGAAGTGTTTTGCATGATTTTTGAAGTTAGAGCCTGAAATGTCAGAAAACAGCGTTTCAGCGCAGAACAAACTTGGTTCCAGCAATGCAAGATGAATCTTGGTCCCAATTTAAAATATCAGTCTGTGCATGAATAAAACCTATTTTGCAACACAAAGAAACATATCTGAAGGTGTTAGAAGTGTTTTGCATGATTTTTGAAGTTAGAGCCTGAAGTGTCAGAAAACAGCGTTTCAGCGCAGATAAAACTTGGTTCCAGCAATGCAAGCTGAATCTTGGTCCCACTTTAAAATATCAGTCTGTGCATGAATAAAACCTATTTTGCAACACAGAGAAACATATCTGAACTTGTTAGAAGTGTTTTGCATGATTTTTGAAGTTAGAGCCTGAAATGTCAGGAAACAGCGTTTCAGTGCAGAACAAACTTGTTTCAAGCAATGCAAGCTGAATCTCTCTCCCACTTTAATATTGCAGTCTGTGCATGAATAAAACCTATTTTGCAACACAGAGAAACATATCTGAAGGTGTTAGAAGTGTTTTGCATGATTTTTGAAGTTAGAGCCTGAAATGTCAGAAAACAGCGTTTCAGCGCAGAACAAACTTGGTTCCAGCAATGCAAGCTGAATCTTGGTCCCACTTTAAAATATCAGTCTGTGCATGAATAAAACCTATTTTGCAACACAGAGAAACATATCTGAAGGTGTTAGAAGTGTTTTGCATGATTTTTGAAGTTAGAGCCTGAAATGTCAGGAAACAGCGTTTCAGTGCAGAACAAACTTGTTTCAAGCATTGCAAGCTGAATCTTGGTCCCACTTTAATATTGCAGTCTGTGCATGAATAAAACCTATTTTGCAACACAGAGAAACATATCTGAAGGTGTTAGAAGTGTTTTGCATGATTTTTGAAGTTAGAGCCTGAAATGTCAGAAAACAGCGTTTCAGCGCAGAACAAACTTGGTTCCAGCAATGCAAGCTGAATCTTGGTCCCACTTTAAAATATCAGTCTGTGCATGAATAAAACCTATTTTGCAACACAGAGAAACATATCTGAAGGTGTTAGAAGTGTTTTGCATGATTTTTGAAGTTAGAGCCTGAAATGTCAGAAAACAGCGTTTCAGCCCATAACAAACTTGGTTCTGGCAATGCAGGCTGAAACTCGGTCCAAAATTAAAATTGCAGCCTGTGCATGAATAAAACCTATTTTGCAACACAGAGAAACATGTCTTAAGGTGTTAGAAGTGTTTTGCATGATTTTTTAAGTTAGAGCCTGAAATGTCAGAAAACAGCGTTTCAGCGCAGAACAAACTTGCTTCTGGCAATGCAGGCTGAAACTCGGTCCAATATTAAAATTGCAGTCTGTGCATGAATAAAACCTATTTTGCAACACAGAGAAACATATCTGAAGGTGTTAGAAGTGTTTTGCATGATTTTTGAAGTTAGAGCCTGAAATGTCAGAAAACGGCTTTTCAGCACATAACAAACTTGGTTCAGGCAATGCAAGCTGAAACTTGGTCCAAAATTAAAATTGCAGTCTGTGCATGAATAAAACCTATTTTGCAACACAGAGAAACATATCTGAAGGTGTTAGAAGTGTTTTGCATGATTTTTTAAGTCAGAGCCTGAAATGTCAGAAAACAGCTTTCAGCGCAGAACAAACTTGCTTCTGGCAATGCAGGCTGAAACTCGGTCCAATATTAAAATTGCAGTCTGTGCATGAATAAAACCTATTTTGCAACACAGAGAAACATATCTGAAGGTGTTAGAAGTGTTTTGCATGATTTTTGAAGTTAGAGCCTGAAATGTCAGAAAACGGCTTTTCAGCACATAACAAACTTGGTTCAGACAATGCAAGCTGAAACTCGGTCCAATATTAAAATTGCAGTCTGTGCATGAATAAAACCTATTTTGCAACACAGAGAAACATATCTGAAGGTGTTAGAAGTGTTTTGCATGATTTTTGAAGTTAGAGCCTGAAATGTCAGAAAACGGCTTTTCAGCACATAACAAACTTGGTTCAGGCAATGCAAGCTGAAACTCGGTCCAAAATTAAAATTGCAGCCTGTGCATGAATAAAACCTATTTTGCAACACAGAGAAACATATCTGAAGGTGTTAGAAGTGTTTTGCATGATTTTTTAAGTTAGAGCCTGAAATGTCAGAAAACAGCGTTTCAGCGCAGAACAAACTTCCTTCTGGCAATGCAGGCTGAAACTCGGTCCAATATTAAAATTGCAGTCTGTGCATGAATAAAACCTATTTTGCAACACAGAGAAACATATCTGAAGGTGTTAGAAGTGTTTTGCATGATTTTTGAAGTTAGAGCCTGAAATGTCAGAAAACGGCTTTTCAGCACATAACAAACTTGGTTCAGGCAATGCAAGCTGAAACTCGGTCCAAAATTAAAATTGAAGTCTGTGCATGAATAAAACCTATTTTGCAACACAGAGAAACATATCTGAAGGTGTTAGACGTGTTTTGCATGATTTTTGAAGTTAGAGCCTGAAATGTCAGAAAACGGCTTTTCAGCACATAACAAACTTGGTTCAGGCAATGCAAGCTGAAACTCGGTCCAATATTAAAATTGCAGTCTGTGCATGAATAAAACCTATTTTGCAACACAGAGAAACATATCTGAACGTGTTAGAAGTGTTTTGCATGATTTTTGAAGTTAGAGCCTGAAATGTCAGGAAACAGCGTTTCAGTGCAGAACAAACTTGTTTCAAGCAATGCAAGCTGAATCTCTCTCCCACTTTAATATTGCAGTCTGTGCATGAATAAAACCTATTTTGCAACACAGAGAAACATATCTGAAGGTGTTAGAAGTGTTTTGCATGATTTTTGAAGTTAGAGCCTGAAATGTCAGAAAACAGCGTTTCAGCGCAGAACAAACTTGGTTCCAGCAATGCAAGCTGAATCTTGGTCCCACTTTAAAATATCAGTCTGTGCATGAATAAAACCTATTTTGCAACACAGAGAAACATATCTGAAGGTGTTAGAAGTGTTTTGCATGATTTTTGAAGTTAGAGCCTGAAATGTCAGAAAACAGCGTTTCAGCGCAGAAGAAACTTGGTTCCAGCAATGCAAGCTGAATCTTGGTCCCACTTTAAAATATCAGTCTGTGCATGAATAAAACCTATTTTGCAACACAGAGAAACATATCTGAAGGTGTTAGAAGTGTTTTGCATGATTTTTGAAGTTAGAGCCTGAAATGTCAGAAAACAGCGTTTCAGCGCAGAACAAACTTGGTTCCAGCAATGCAAGATGAATCTTGGTCCCAATTTAAAATATCAGTCTGTGCATGAATAAAACCTATTTTGCAACACAAAGAAACATATCTGAAGGTGTTAGAAGTGTTTTGCATGATTTTTGAAGTTAGAGCCTGAAATGTCAGAAAACAGCGTTTCAGCCCATAACAAACTTGGTTCTGGCAATGCAGGCTGAAACTCGGTCCAAAATTAAAATTGCAGCCTGTGCATGAATAAAACCTATTTTGCAACACAGAGAAACATATCTGAAGGTGTTAGAAGTGTTTTGCATGATTTTTGAAGTTAGAGCCTGAAATGTCAGAAAACAGCGTTTCAGCGCAGAACAAACTTGGTTCCAGCAATGCAAGCTGAATCTTGGTCCCACTTTAAAATATCAGTCTGTGCATGAATAAAACCTATTTTGCAACACAGAGAAACATATCTGAAGGTGTTAGAAGTGTTTTGCATGATTTTTGAAGTTAGAGCCTGAAATGTCAGGAAACAGCGTTTCAGTGCAGAACAAACTTGTTTCAAGCATTGCAAGCTGAATCTTGGTCCCACTTTAATATTGCAGTCTGTGCATGAATAAAACCTATTTTGCAACACAGAGAAACATATCTGAAGGTGTTAGAAGTGTTTTGCATGATTTTTGAAGTTAGAGCCTGAAATTTTAGAAAACAGCGTTTCAGCGCAGAACAAACTTGCTTCTGGCAATGCAGGCTGAAACTCGGTCCAATATTAAAATTGCAGTCTGTGCATGAATAAAACCTATTTTGCAACACAGAGAAACATATCTGAAGGTGTTAGAAGTGTTTTGCATGATTTTTGAAGTTAGAGCCTGAAATGTCAGAAAACGGCTTTTCAGCACATAACAAACTTGGTTCAGGCAATGCAAGCTGAAACTTGGTCCAAAATTAAAATTGCAGTCTGTGCATGAATAAAACCTATTTTGCAACACAGAGAAACATATCTGAAGGTGTTAGAAGTGTTTTGCATGATTTTTGAAGTTAGAGCCTGAAATGTCAGAAAACAGCGTTTCAGCGCAGAACAAACTTGGTTCCAGCAATGCAAGCTAAATCTTGGTCCCACTTTAAAATATCAGTCTGTGCATGAATAAAACCTATTTTGCAACACAGAGAAACATATCTGAAGGTGTTAGAAGTGTTTTGCATGATTTTTGAAGTTAGAGCCTGAAATGTCAGAAAACAGCGTTTCAGCGCAGAAGAAACTTGGTTCCAGCAATGCAAGCTGAATCTTGGTCCCACTTTAAAATATCAGTCTGTGCATGAATAAAACCTATTTTGCAACACAGAGAAACATATCTGAAGGTGTTAGAAGTGTTTTGCATGATTTTTGAAGTTAGAGCCTGAAATGTCAGAAAACAGCGTTTCAGCGCAGAACAAACTTGGTTCCAGCAATGCAAGATGAATCTTGGTCCCAATTTAAAATATCAGTCTGTGCATGAATAAAACCTATTTTGCAACACAGAGAAACATATCTGAAGGTGTTAGAAGTGTTTTGCATGATTTTTGAAGTTAGAGCCTGAAGTGTCAGAAAACAGCGTTTCAGCGCAGATAAAACTTGGTTCCAGCAATGCAAGCTGAATCTTGGTCCCACTTTAAAATATCAGTCTGTGCATGAATAAAACCTATTTTGCAACACAGAGAAACATATCTGAACGTGTTAGAAGTGTTTTGCATGATTTTTGAAGTTAGAGCCTGAAATGTCAGGAAACAGCGTTTCAGTGCAGAACAAACTTGTTTCAAGCAATGCAAGCTGAATCTCTCTCCCACTTTAATATTGCAGTCTGTGCATGAATAAAACCTATTTTGCAACACAGAGAAACATATCTGAAGGTGTTAGAAGTGTTTTGCATGATTTTTGAAGTTAGAGCCTGAAATGTCAGAAAACAGCGTTTCAGCGCAGAACAAACTTGGTTCCAGCAATGCAAGCTGAATCTTGGTCCCACTTTAAAATATCAGTCTGTGCATGAATAAAACCTATTTTGCAACACAGAGAAACATATCTGAAGGTGTTAGAAGTGTTTTGCATGATTTTTGAAGTTAGAGCCTGAAATGTCAGGAAACAGCGTTTCAGTGCAGAACAAACTTGTTTCAAGCATTGCAAGCTGAATCTTGGTCCCACTTTAATATTGCAGTCTGTGCATGAATAAAACCTATTTTGCAACACAGAGAAACATATCTGAAGGTGTTAGAAGTGTTTTGCATGATTTTTGAAGTTAGAGCCTGAAATGTCAGAAAACAGCGTTTCAGCGCAGAACAAACTTGGTTCCAGCAATGCAAGCTGAATCTTGGTCCCACTTTAAAATATCAGTCTGTGCATGAATAAAACCTATTTTGCAACACAGAGAAACATATCTGAAGGTGTTAGAAGTGTTTTGCATGATTTTTTAAGTTAGAGCCTGAAATGTCAGAAAACAGCGTTTCAGCGCAGAAGAAACTTGCTTCTGGCAATGCAGGCTGAAACTCGGTCCAATATTAAAATTGCAGTCTGTGCATGAATAAAACCTATTTTGCAACACAGAGAAACATATCTGAAGGTGTTAGAAGTGTTTTGCATGATTTTTGAAGTTAGAGCCTGAAATGTCAGAAAACGGCTTTTCAGCACATAACAAACTTGGTTCAGGCAATGCAAGCTGAAACTCGTTCCAATATTAAAATTGCAGTCTGTGCATGAATAAAACCTATTTTGCAACACAGAGAAACATATCTGAAGGTGTTAGAAGTGTTTTGCATGATTTTTGAAGTTAGAGCCTGAAATGTCAGAAAACAGCGTTTCAGCCCATAACAAACTTGGTTCTGGCAATGCAGGCTGAAACTCGGTCCAAAATTAAAATAGCAGCCTGTGCATGAATAAAACCTATTTTGCAACACAGAGAAACATGTCTTAAGGTGTTAGAAGTGTTTTGCATGATTTTTTAAGTTAGAGCCTGAAATTTTAGAAAACAGCGTTTCAGCGCAGAAGAAACTTGGTTCCAGCAATGCAAGCTGAATCTTGGTCCCAATTTAAAATATCAGTCTGTGCATGAATAAAACCTATTTTGCAACACAGAGAAACATATCTGAAGGTGTTAGAAGTGTTTTGCATGATTTTTGAAGTTAGAGCCTGAAGTGTCAGAAAACAGCGTTTCAGCGCAGATAAAACTTGGTTCCAGCAATGCAAGCTGAATCTTGGTCCCACTTTAAAATATCAGTCTGTGCATGAATAAAATCTATTTTGCAACACAGAGAAACATATCTGAACTTGTTAGAAGTGTTTTGCATGATTTTTGAAGTTAGAGCCTGAAATGTCAGGAAACAGCGTTTCAGTGCAGAACAAACTTGTTTCAAGCAATGCAAGCTGAATCTCTCTCCCACTTTAATATTGCAGTCTGTGCATGAATAAAACCTATTTTGCAACACAGAGAAACATATCTGAAGGTGTTAGAAGTGTTTTGCATGATTTTTGAAGTTAGAGCCTGAAATGTCAGAAAACAGCGTTTCAGCGCAGAACAAACTTGGTTCCAGCAATGCAAGCTGAATCTTGGTCCCACTTTAAAATATCAGTCTGTGCATGAATAAAACCTATTTTGCAACACAGAGAAACATATCTGAAGGTGTTAGAAGTGTTTTGCATGATTTTTGAAGTTAGAGCCTGAAATGTCAGGAAACAGCGTTTCAGTGCAGAACAAACTTGTTTCAAGCATTGCAAGCTGAATCTTGGTCCCACTTTAATATTGCAGTCTGTGCATGAATAAAACCTATTTTGCAACACAGAGAAACATATCTGAAGGTGTTAGAAGTGTTTTGCATGATTTTTGAAGTTAGAGCCTGAAATGTCAGAAAACAGCGTTTCAGCGCAGAACAAACTTGGTTCCAGCAATGCAAGCTGAATCTTGGTCCCACTTTAAAATATCAGTCTGTGCATGAATAAAACCTATTTTGCAACACAGAGAAACATATCTGAAGGTGTTAGAAGTGTTTTGCATGATTTTTGAAGTTAGAGCCTGAAATGTCAGAAAACAGCGTTTCAGCCCATAACAAACTTGGTTCTGGCAATGCAGGCTGAAACTCGGTCCAAAATTAAAATTGCAGCCTGTGCATGAATAAAACCTATTTTGCAACACAGAGAAACATGTCTTAAGGTGTTAGAAGTGTTTTGCATGATTTTTTAAGTTAGAGCCTGAAATGTCAGAAAACAGCGTTTCAGCGCAGAACAAACTTGCTTCTGGCAATGCAGGCTGAAACTCGGTCCAATATTAAAATTGCAGTCTGTGCATGAATAAAACCTATTTTGCAACACAGAGAAACATATCTGAAGGTGTTAGAAGTGTTTTGCATGATTTTTGAAGTTAGAGCCTGAAATGTCAGAAAACGGCTTTTCAGCACATAACAAACTTGGTTCAGGCAATGCAAGCTGAAACTTGGTCCAAAATTAAAATTGCAGTCTGTGCATGAATAAAACCTATTTTGCAACACAGAGAAACATATCTGAAGGTGTTAGAAGTGTTTTGCATGATTTTTTAAGTCAGAGCCTGAAATGTCAGAAAACAGCTTTCAGCGCAGAACAAACTTGCTTCTGGCAATGCAGGCTGAAACTCGGTCCAATATTAAAATTGCAGTCTGTGCATGAATAAAACCTATTTTGCAACACAGAGAAACATATCTGAAGGTGTTAGAAGTGTTTTGCATGATTTTTGAAGTTAGAGCCTGAAATGTCAGAAAACGGCTTTTCAGCACATAACAAACTTGGTTCAGACAATGCAAGCTGAAACTCGGTCCAATATTAAAATTGCAGTCTGTGCATGAATAAAACCTATTTTGCAACACAGAGAAACATATCTGAAGGTGTTAGAAGTGTTTTGCATGATTTTTGAAGTTAGAGCCTGAAATGTCAGAAAACGGCTTTTCAGCACATAACAAACTTGGTTCAGGCAATGCAAGCTGAAACTCGGTCCAAAATTAAAATTGCAGCCTGTGCATGAATAAAACCTATTTTGCAACACAGAGAAACATATCTGAAGGTGTTAGAAGTGTTTTGCATGATTTTTTAAGTTAGAGCCTGAAATGTCAGAAAACAGCGTTTCAGCGCAGAACAAACTTCCTTCTGGCAATGCAGGCTGAAACTCGGTCCAATATTAAAATTGCAGTCTGTGCATGAATAAAACCTATTTTGCAACACAGAGAAACATATCTGAAGGTGTTAGAAGTGTTTTGCATGATTTTTGAAGTTAGAGCCTGAAATGTCAGAAAACGGCTTTTCAGCACATAACAAACTTGGTTCAGGCAATGCAAGCTGAAACTCGGTCCAAAATTAAAATTGAAGTCTGTGCATGAATAAAACCTATTTTGCAACACAGAGAAACATATCTGAAGGTGTTAGACGTGTTTTGCATGATTTTTGAAGTTAGAGCCTGAAATGTCAGAAAACGGCTTTTCAGCACATAACAAACTTGGTTCAGGCAATGCAAGCTGAAACTCGGTCCAATATTAAAATTGCAGTCTGTGCATGAATAAAACCTATTTTGCAACACAGAGAAACATATCTGAACGTGTTAGAAGTGTTTTGCATGATTTTTGAAGTTAGAGCCTGAAATGTCAGGAAACAGCGTTTCAGTGCAGAACAAACTTGTTTCAAGCAATGCAAGCTGAATCTCTCTCCCACTTTAATATTGCAGTCTGTGCATGAATAAAACCTATTTTGCAACACAGAGAAACATATCTGAAGGTGTTAGAAGTGTTTTGCATGATTTTTGAAGTTAGAGCCTGAAATGTCAGAAAACAGCGTTTCAGCGCAGAACAAACTTGGTTCCAGCAATGCAAGCTGAATCTTGGTCCCACTTTAAAATATCAGTCTGTGCATGAATAAAACCTATTTTGCAACACAGAGAAACATATCTGAAGGTGTTAGAAGTGTTTTGCATGATTTTTGAAGTTAGAGCCTGAAATGTCAGAAAACAGCGTTTCAGCGCAGAAGAAACTTGGTTCCAGCAATGCAAGCTGAATCTTGGTCCCACTTTAAAATATCAGTCTGTGCATGAATAAAACCTATTTTGCAACACAGAGAAACATATCTGAAGGTGTTAGAAGTGTTTTGCATGATTTTTGAAGTTAGAGCCTGAAATGTCAGAAAACAGCGTTTCAGCGCAGAACAAACTTGGTTCCAGCAATGCAAGATGAATCTTGGTCCCAATTTAAAATATCAGTCTGTGCATGAATAAAACCTATTTTGCAACACAAAGAAACATATCTGAAGGTGTTAGAAGTGTTTTGCATGATTTTTGAAGTTAGAGCCTGAAATGTCAGAAAACAGCGTTTCAGCCCATAACAAACTTGGTTCTGGCAATGCAGGCTGAAACTCGGTCCAAAATTAAAATTGCAGCCTGTGCATGAATAAAACCTATTTTGCAACACAGAGAAACATATCTGAAGGTGTTAGAAGTGTTTTGCATGATTTTTGAAGTTAGAGCCTGAAATGTCAGAAAACAGCGTTTCAGCGCAGAACAAACTTGGTTCCAGCAATGCAAGCTGAATCTTGGTCCCACTTTAAAATATCAGTCTGTGCATGAATAAAACCTATTTTGCAACACAGAGAAACATATCTGAAGGTGTTAGAAGTGTTTTGCATGATTTTTGAAGTTAGAGCCTGAAATGTCAGGAAACAGCGTTTCAGTGCAGAACAAACTTGTTTCAAGCATTGCAAGCTGAATCTTGGTCCCACTTTAATATTGCAGTCTGTGCATGAATAAAACCTATTTTGCAACACAGAGAAACATATCTGAAGGTGTTAGAAGTGTTTTGCATGATTTTTGAAGTTAGAGCCTGAAATTTTAGAAAACAGCGTTTCAGCGCAGAACAAACTTGCTTCTGGCAATGCAGGCTGAAACTCGGTCCAATATTAAAATTGCAGTCTGTGCATGAATAAAACCTATTTTGCAACACAGAGAAACATATCTGAAGGTGTTAGAAGTGTTTTGCATGATTTTTGAAGTTAGAGCCTGAAATGTCAGAAAACGGCTTTTCAGCACATAACAAACTTGGTTCAGGCAATGCAAGCTGAAACTTGGTCCAAAATTAAAATTGCAGTCTGTGCATGAATAAAACCTATTTTGCAACACAGAGAAACATATCTGAAGGTGTTAGAAGTGTTTTGCATGATTTTTGAAGTTAGAGCCTGAAATGTCAGAAAACAGCGTTTCAGCGCAGAACAAACTTGGTTCCAGCAATGCAAGCTAAATCTTGGTCCCACTTTAAAATATCAGTCTGTGCATGAATAAAACCTATTTTGCAACACAGAGAAACATATCTGAAGGTGTTAGAAGTGTTTTGCATGATTTTTGAAGTTAGAGCCTGAAATGTCAGAAAACAGCGTTTCAGCGCAGAAGAAACTTGGTTCCAGCAATGCAAGCTGAATCTTGGTCCCACTTTAAAATATCAGTCTGTGCATGAATAAAACCTATTTTGCAACACAGAGAAACATATCTGAAGGTGTTAGAAGTGTTTTGCATGATTTTTGAAGTTAGAGCCTGAAATGTCAGAAAACAGCGTTTCAGCGCAGAACAAACTTGGTTCCAGCAATGCAAGATGAATCTTGGTCCCAATTTAAAATATCAGTCTGTGCATGAATAAAACCTATTTTGCAACACAGAGAAACATATCTGAAGGTGTTAGAAGTGTTTTGCATGATTTTTGAAGTTAGAGCCTGAAGTGTCAGAAAACAGCGTTTCAGCGCAGATAAAACTTGGTTCCAGCAATGCAAGCTGAATCTTGGTCCCACTTTAAAATATCAGTCTGTGCATGAATAAAACCTATTTTGCAACACAGAGAAACATATCTGAACGTGTTAGAAGTGTTTTGCATGATTTTTGAAGTTAGAGCCTGAAATGTCAGGAAACAGCGTTTCAGTGCAGAACAAACTTGTTTCAAGCAATGCAAGCTGAATCTCTCTCCCACTTTAATATTGCAGTCTGTGCATGAATAAAACCTATTTTGCAACACAGAGAAACATATCTGAAGGTGTTAGAAGTGTTTTGCATGATTTTTGAAGTTAGAGCCTGAAATGTCAGAAAACAGCGTTTCAGCGCAGAACAAACTTGGTTCCAGCAATGCAAGCTGAATCTTGGTCCCACTTTAAAATATCAGTCTGTGCATGAATAAAACCTATTTTGCAACACAGAGAAACATATCTGAAGGTGTTAGAAGTGTTTTGCATGATTTTTGAAGTTAGAGCCTGAAATGTCAGGAAACAGCGTTTCAGTGCAGAACAAACTTGTTTCAAGCATTGCAAGCTGAATCTTGGTCCCACTTTAATATTGCAGTCTGTGCATGAATAAAACCTATTTTGCAACACAGAGAAACATATCTGAAGGTGTTAGAAGTGTTTTGCATGATTTTTGAAGTTAGAGCCTGAAATGTCAGAAAACAGCGTTTCAGCGCAGAACAAACTTGGTTCCAGCAATGCAAGCTGAATCTTGGTCCCACTTTAAAATATCAGTCTGTGCATGAATAAAACCTATTTTGCAACACAGAGAAACATATCTGAAGGTGTTAGAAGTGTTTTGCATGATTTTTTAAGTTAGAGCCTGAAATGTCAGAAAACAGCGTTTCAGCGCAGAAGAAACTTGCTTCTGGCAATGCAGGCTGAAACTCGGTCCAATATTAAAATTGCAGTCTGTGCATGAATAAAACCTATTTTGCAACACAGAGAAACATATCTGAAGGTGTTAGAAGTGTTTTGCATGATTTTTGAAGTTAGAGCCTGAAATGTCAGAAAACGGCTTTTCAGCACATAACAAACTTGGTTCAGGCAATGCAAGCTGAAACTCGTTCCAATATTAAAATTGCAGTCTGTGCATGAATAAAACCTATTTTGCAACACAGAGAAACATATCTGAAGGTGTTAGAAGTGTTTTGCATGATTTTTGAAGTTAGAGCCTGAAATGTCAGAAAACAGCGTTTCAGCCCATAACAAACTTGGTTCTGGCAATGCAGGCTGAAACTCGGTCCAAAATTAAAATAGCAGCCTGTGCATGAATAAAACCTATTTTGCAACACAGAGAAACATGTCTTAAGGTGTTAGAAGTGTTTTGCATGATTTTTTAAGTTAGAGCCTGAAATTTTAGAAAACAGCGTTTCAGCGCAGAAGAAACTTGGTTCCAGCAATGCAAGCTGAATCTTGGTCCCAATTTAAAATATCAGTCTGTGCATGAATAAAACCTATTTTGCAACACAGAGAAACATATCTGAAGGTGTTAGAAGTGTTTTGCATGATTTTTGAAGTTAGAGCCTGAAGTGTCAGAAAACAGCGTTTCAGCGCAGATAAAACTTGGTTCCAGCAATGCAAGCTGAATCTTGGTCCCACTTTAAAATATCAGTCTGTGCATGAATAAAATCTATTTTGCAACACAGAGAAACATATCTGAACGTGTTAGAAGTGTTTTGCATGATTTTTGAAGTTAGAGCCTGAAATGTCAGGAAACAGCGTTTCAGTGCAGAACAAACTTGTTTCAAGCAATGCAAGCTGAATCTCTCTCCCACTTTAATATTGCAGTCTGTGCATGAATAAAACCTATTTTGCAACACAGAGAAACATATCTGAAGGTGTTAGAAGTGTTTTGCATGATTTTTGAAGTTAGAGCCTGAAATGTCAGAAAACAGCGTTTCAGCGCAGAACAAACTTGGTTCCAGCAATGCAAGCTGAATCTTGGTCCCACTTTAAAATATCAGTCTGTGCATGAATAAAACCTATTTTGCAACACAGAGAAACATATCTGAAGGTGTTAGAAGTGTTTTGCATGATTTTTGAAGTTAGAGCCTGAAATGTCAGGAAACAGCGTTTCAGTGCAGAACAAACTTGTTTCAAGCATTGCAAGCTGAATCTTGGTCCCACTTTAATATTGCAGTCTGTGCATGAATAAAACCTATTTTGCAACACAGAGAAACATATCTGAAGGTGTTAGAAGTGTTTTGCATGATTTTTGAAGTTAGAGCCTGAAATGTCAGAAAACAGCGTTTCAGCGCAGAACAAACTTGGTTCCAGCAATGCAAGCTGAATCTTGGTCCCACTTTAAAATATCAGTCTGTGCATGAATAAAACCTATTTTGCAACACAGAGAAACATATCTGAAGGTGTTAGAAGTGTTTTGCATGATTTTTGAAGTTAGAGCCTGAAGTGTCAGAAAACAGCGTTTCAGCGCAGAACAAACTTGGTTCCAGCAATGCAAGCTGAATCTTGGTCCAAAATTAAAATTGCAGTCTGTGCATGAATAAAACCTATTTTGCAACACAGAGAAACATATCTGAAGGTGTTAGAAGTGTTTTGCATGATTTTTGAAGTTAGAGCCTGAAATGTCAGAAAAAGGCGTTTCAGCACATAACAAACTTGGTTCAGGCAATGCAAGCTGAAACTCGGTCCAAAATTAAAATTGCAGTCTGTGCATGAATAAAACCTATTTTGCAACACAGAGAAACATATCTGAAGGTGTTAGAAGTGTTTTGCATGATTTTTGAAGTTAGAGCCTGAAATGTCAGAAAACAGCGTTTCAGCGCAGAACAAACTTGGTTCCAGCACTGCAAGCTGAATCTTGGTCCCACTTTAAAATATCAGTCTGTGCATGAATAAAACCTATTTTGCAACACAGAGAAACATATCTGAACGTGTTAGAAGTGTTTTGCATGATTTTTGAAGTTAGAGCCTGAAATGTCAGGAAACAGCGTTTCAGTGCAGAACAAACTTGTTTCAATCAATGCAAGCTGAATCTCTCTCCCACTTTAATATTGCAGTCTGTGCATGAATAAAACCTATTTTGCAACACAGAGAAACATATCTGAAGGTGTTAGAAGTGTTTTGCATGATTTTTTAAGTTAGAGCCTGAAATGTCAGAAAACAGCGTTTCAGCGCAGAAGAAACTTGCTTCTGGCAATGCAGGCTGAAACTCGGTCCAATATTAAAATTGCAGTCTGTGCATGAATAAAACCTATTTTGCAACACAGAGAAACATATCTGAAGGTGTTAGAAGTTTTTGAAGTTAGAGCCTGAAATGTCAGAAAACGGCTTTTCAGCACATAACAAACTTGGTTCAGGCAATGCAAGCTGAAACTCGTTCCAATATTAAAATTGCAGTCTGTGCATGAATAAAACCTATTTTGCAACACAGAGAAACATATCTGAAGGTGTTAGAAGTGTTTTGCATGATTTTTGAAGTTAGAGCCTGAAATGTCAGAAAACAGCGTTTCAGCCCATAACAAACTTGGTTCTGGCAATGCAGGCTGAAACTCGGTCCAAAATTAAAATTGCAGCCTGTGCATGAATAAAACCTATTTTGCAACACAGAGAAACATGTCTTAAGGTGTTAGAAGTGTTTTGCATGATTTTTTAAGTTAGAGCCTGAAATTTTAGAAAACAGCGTTTCAGCGCAGAACAAACTTGCTTCTGGCAATGCAGGCTGAAACTCGGTCCAATATTAAAATTGCAGTCTGTGCATGAATAAAACCTATTTTGCAACACAGAGAAACATATCTGAAGGTGTTAGAAGTGTTTTGCATGATTTTTGAAGTTAGAGCCTGAAATGTCAGAAAACGGCTTTTCAGCACATAACAAACTTGGTTCAGGCAATGCAAGCTGAAACTCGTTCCAATATTAAAATTGCAGTCTGTGCATGAATAAAACCTATTTTGCAACACAGAGAAACATATCTGAAGGTGTTAGAAGTGTTTTGCATGATTTTTGAAGTTAGAGCCTGAAATGTCAGAAAACAGCGTTTCAGCCCATAACAAACTTGGTTCTGGCAATGCAGGCTGAAACTCGGTCCAAAATTAAAATTGCAGCCTGTGCATGAATAAAACCTATTTTGCAACACAGAGAAACATGTCTTAAGGTGTTAGAAGTGTTTTGCATGATTTTTTAAGTTAGAGCCTGAAATTTTAGAAAACAGCGTTTCAGCGCAGAACAAACTTGCTTCTGGCAATGCAGGCTGAAACTCGGTCCAATATTAAAATTGCAGTCTGTGCATGAATAAAACCTATTTTGCAACACAGAGAAACATATCTGAAGGTGTTAGAAGTGTTTTGCATGATTTTTGAAGTTAGAGCCTGAAATGTCAGAAAACGGCTTTTCAGCACATAACAAACTTGGTTCAGGCAATGCAAGCTGAAACTTGGTCCAAAATTAAAATTGCAGTCTGTGCATGAATAAAACCTATTTTGCAACACAGAGAAACATATCTGAAGGTGTTAGAAGTGTTTTGCATGATTTTTTAAGTCAGAGCCTGAAATGTCAGAAAACAGCGTTTCAGCGCAGAACAAACTTGCTTCTGGCAATGCAGGCTGAAACTCGGTCCAATATTAAAATTGCAGTCTGTGCATGAATAAAACCTATTTTGCAACACAGAGAAACATATCTGAAGGTGTTAGAAGTGTTTTGCATGATTTTTGAAGTTAGAGCCTGAAATGTCAGAAAACGGCTTTTCAGCACATAACAAACTTGGTTCAGACAATGCAAGCTGAAACTCGGTCCAATATTAAAATTGCAGTCTGTGCATGAATAAAACCTATTTTGCAACACAGAGAAACATATCTGAAGGTGTTAGAAGTGTTTTGCATGATTTTTGAAGTTAGAGCCTGAAATGTCAGAAAACGGCTTTTCAGCACATAACAAACTTGGTTCAGGCAATGCAAGCTGAAACTCGGTCCAAAATTAAAATTGCAGTCTGTGCATGAATAAAACCTATTTTGCAACACAGAGAAACATATCTGAAGGTGTTAGAAGTGTTTTGCATGATTTTTTAAGTTAGAGCCTGAAATGTCAGAAAACAGCGTTTCAGCGCAGAACAAACTTCCTTCTGGCAATGCAGGCTGAAACTCGGTCCAATATTAAAATTGCAGTCTGTGCATGAATAAAACCTATTTTGCAACACAGAGAAACATATCTGAAGGTGTTAGAAGTGTTTTGCATGATTTTTGAAGTTAGAGCCTGAAATGTCAGAAAACGGCTTTTCAGCACATAACAAACTTGGTTCAGGCAATGCAAGCTGAAACTCGGTCCAAAATTAAAATTGAAGTCTGTGCATGAATAAAACCTATTTTGCAACACAGAGAAACATATCTGAAGGTGTTAGACGTGTTTTGCATGATTTTTGAAGTTAGAGCCTGAAATGTCAGAAAACGGCTTTTCAGCACATAACAAACTTGGTTCAGGCAATGCAAGCTGAAACTCGGTCCAATATTAAAATTGCAGTCTGTGCATGAATAAAACCTATTTTGCAACACAGAGAAACATATCTGAAGGTGTTAGAAGTGTTTTGCATGATTTTTGAAGTTAGAGCCTGAAATGTCAGGAAACAGCGTTTCAGTGCAGAACAAACTTGTTTCAAGCAATGCAAGCTGAATCTCTGTCCCACTTTAATATTGCAGTCTGTGCATGAATAAAACCTATTTTGCAACACAGAGAAACATATCTGAAGGTGTTAGAAGTGTTTTGCATGATTTTTGAAGTTAGAGCCTGTAATGTCAGAAAACAGCGTTTCAGCGCAGAACAAACTTGGTTCCAGCAATGCAAGCTGAATCTTGGTCCCACTTTAAAATATCAGTCTGTGCATGAATAAAACCTATTTTGCAACACAGAGAAACATATCTGAAGGTGTTAGAAGTGTTTTGCATGATTTTTGAAGTTAGAGCCTGAAATGTCAGAAAACAGCGTTTCAGCGCAGAAGAAACTTGGTTCCAGCAATGCAAGCTGAATCTTGGTCCCACTTTAAAATATCAGTCTGTGCATGAATAAAACCTATTTTGCAACACAGAGAAACATATCTGAAGGTGTTAGAAGTGTTTTGCATGATTTTTGAAGTTAGAGCCTGAAATGTCAGAAAACAGCGTTTCAGCGCAGAACAAACTTGGTTCCAGCAATGCAAGATGAATCTTGGTCCCAATTTAAAATATCAGTCTGTGCATGAATAAAACCTATTTTGCAACACAAAGAAACATATCTGAAGGTGTTAGAAGTGTTTTGCATGATTTTTGAAGTTAGAGCCTGAAGTGTCAGAAAACAGCGTTTCAGCGCAGATAAAACTTGGTTCCAGCAATGCAAGCTGAATCTTGGTCCCACTTTAAAATATCAGTCTGTGCATGAATAAAACCTATTTTGCAACACAGAGAAACATATCTGAACTTGTTAGAAGTGTTTTGCATGATTTTTGAAGTTAGAGCCTGAAATGTCAGGAAACAGCGTTTCAGTGCAGAACAAACTTGTTTCAAGCAATGCAAGCTGAATCTCTCTCCCACTTTAATATTGCAGTCTGTGCATGAATAAAACCTATTTTGCAACACAGAGAAACATATCTGAAGGTGTTAGAAGTGTTTTGCATGATTTTTGAAGTTAGAGCCTGAAATGTCAGAAAACAGCGTTTCAGCGCAGAACAAACTTGGTTCCAGCAATGCAAGCTGAATCTTGGTCCCACTTTAAAATATCAGTCTGTGCATGAATAAAACCTATTTTGCAACACAGAGAAACATATCTGAAGGTGTTAGAAGTGTTTTGCATGATTTTTGAAGTTAGAGCCTGAAATGTCAGGAAACAGCGTTTCAGTGCAGAACAAACTTGTTTCAAGCATTGCAAGCTGAATCTTGGTCCCACTTTAATATTGCAGTCTGTGCATGAATAAAACCTATTTTGCAACACAGAGAAACATATCTGAAGGTGTTAGAAGTGTTTTGCATGATTTTTGAAGTTAGAGCCTGAAATGTCAGAAAACAGCGTTTCAGCGCAGAACAAACTTGGTTCCAGCAATGCAAGCTGAATCTTGGTCCCACTTTAAAATATCAGTCTGTGCATGAATAAAACCTATTTTGCAACACAGAGAAACATATCTGAAGGTGTTAGAAGTGTTTTGCATGATTTTTGAAGTTAGAGCCTGAAATGTCAGAAAACAGCGTTTCAGCCCATAACAAACTTGGTTCTGGCAATGCAGGCTGAAACTCGGTCCAAAATTAAAATTGCAGCCTGTGCATGAATAAAACCTATTTTGCAACACAGAGAAACATGTCTTAAGGTGTTAGAAGTGTTTTGCATGATTTTTTAAGTTAGAGCCTGAAATGTCAGAAAACAGCGTTTCAGCGCAGAACAAACTTGCTTCTGGCAATGCAGGCTGAAACTCGGTCCAATATTAAAATTGCAGTCTGTGCATGAATAAAACCTATTTTGCAACACAGAGAAACATATCTGAAGGTGTTAGAAGTGTTTTGCATGATTTTTGAAGTTAGAGCCTGAAATGTCAGAAAACGGCTTTTCAGCACATAACAAACTTGGTTCAGGCAATGCAAGCTGAAACTTGGTCCAAAATTAAAATTGCAGTCTGTGCATGAATAAAACCTATTTTGCAACACAGAGAAACATATCTGAAGGTGTTAGAAGTGTTTTGCATGATTTTTTAAGTCAGAGCCTGAAATGTCAGAAAACAGCTTTCAGCGCAGAACAAACTTGCTTCTGGCAATGCAGGCTGAAACTCGGTCCAATATTAAAATTGCAGTCTGTGCATGAATAAAACCTATTTTGCAACACAGAGAAACATATCTGAAGGTGTTAGAAGTGTTTTGCATGATTTTTGAAGTTAGAGCCTGAAATGTCAGAAAACGGCTTTTCAGCACATAACAAACTTGGTTCAGACAATGCAAGCTGAAACTCGGTCCAATATTAAAATTGCAGTCTGTGCATGAATAAAACCTATTTTGCAACACAGAGAAACATATCTGAAGGTGTTAGAAGTGTTTTGCATGATTTTTGAAGTTAGAGCCTGAAATGTCAGAAAACGGCTTTTCAGCACATAACAAACTTGGTTCAGGCAATGCAAGCTGAAACTCGGTCCAAAATTAAAATTGCAGCCTGTGCATGAATAAAACCTATTTTGCAACACAGAGAAACATATCTGAAGGTGTTAGAAGTGTTTTGCATGATTTTTTAAGTTAGAGCCTGAAATGTCAGAAAACAGCGTTTCAGCGCAGAACAAACTTCCTTCTGGCAATGCAGGCTGAAACTCGGTCCAATATTAAAATTGCAGTCTGTGCATGAATAAAACCTATTTTGCAACACAGAGAAACATATCTGAAGGTGTTAGAAGTGTTTTGCATGATTTTTGAAGTTAGAGCCTGAAATGTCAGAAAACGGCTTTTCAGCACATAACAAACTTGGTTCAGGCAATGCAAGCTGAAACTCGGTCCAAAATTAAAATTGAAGTCTGTGCATGAATAAAACCTATTTTGCAACACAGAGAAACATATCTGAAGGTGTTAGACGTGTTTTGCATGATTTTTGAAGTTAGAGCCTGAAATGTCAGAAAACGGCTTTTCAGCACATAACAAACTTGGTTCAGGCAATGCAAGCTGAAACTCGGTCCAATATTAAAATTGCAGTCTGTGCATGAATAAAACCTATTTTGCAACACAGAGAAACATATCTGAACGTGTTAGAAGTGTTTTGCATGATTTTTGAAGTTAGAGCCTGAAATGTCAGGAAACAGCGTTTCAGTGCAGAACAAACTTGTTTCAAGCAATGCAAGCTGAATCTCTCTCCCACTTTAATATTGCAGTCTGTGCATGAATAAAACCTATTTTGCAACACAGAGAAACATATCTGAAGGTGTTAGAAGTGTTTTGCATGATTTTTGAAGTTAGAGCCTGAAATGTCAGAAAACAGCGTTTCAGCGCAGAACAAACTTGGTTCCAGCAATGCAAGCTGAATCTTGGTCCCACTTTAAAATATCAGTCTGTGCATGAATAAAACCTATTTTGCAACACAGAGAAACATATCTGAAGGTGTTAGAAGTGTTTTGCATGATTTTTGAAGTTAGAGCCTGAAATGTCAGAAAACAGCGTTTCAGCGCAGAAGAAACTTGGTTCCAGCAATGCAAGCTGAATCTTGGTCCCACTTTAAAATATCAGTCTGTGCATGAATAAAACCTATTTTGCAACACAGAGAAACATATCTGAAGGTGTTAGAAGTGTTTTGCATGATTTTTGAAGTTAGAGCCTGAAATGTCAGAAAACAGCGTTTCAGCGCAGAACAAACTTGGTTCCAGCAATGCAAGATGAATCTTGGTCCCAATTTAAAATATCAGTCTGTGCATGAATAAAACCTATTTTGCAACACAAAGAAACATATCTGAAGGTGTTAGAAGTGTTTTGCATGATTTTTGAAGTTAGAGCCTGAAATGTCAGAAAACAGCGTTTCAGCCCATAACAAACTTGGTTCTGGCAATGCAGGCTGAAACTCGGTCCAAAATTAAAATTGCAGCCTGTGCATGAATAAAACCTATTTTGCAACACAGAGAAACATATCTGAAGGTGTTAGAAGTGTTTTGCATGATTTTTGAAGTTAGAGCCTGAAATGTCAGAAAACAGCGTTTCAGCGCAGAACAAACTTGGTTCCAGCAATGCAAGCTGAATCTTGGTCCCACTTTAAAATATCAGTCTGTGCATGAATAAAACCTATTTTGCAACACAGAGAAACATATCTGAAGGTGTTAGAAGTGTTTTGCATGATTTTTGAAGTTAGAGCCTGAAATGTCAGGAAACAGCGTTTCAGTGCAGAACAAACTTGTTTCAAGCATTGCAAGCTGAATCTTGGTCCCACTTTAATATTGCAGTCTGTGCATGAATAAAACCTATTTTGCAACACAGAGAAACATATCTGAAGGTGTTAGAAGTGTTTTGCATGATTTTTGAAGTTAGAGCCTGAAATTTTAGAAAACAGCGTTTCAGCGCAGAACAAACTTGCTTCTGGCAATGCAGGCTGAAACTCGGTCCAATATTAAAATTGCAGTCTGTGCATGAATAAAACCTATTTTGCAACACAGAGAAACATATCTGAAGGTGTTAGAAGTGTTTTGCATGATTTTTGAAGTTAGAGCCTGAAATGTCAGAAAACGGCTTTTCAGCACATAACAAACTTGGTTCAGGCAATGCAAGCTGAAACTTGGTCCAAAATTAAAATTGCAGTCTGTGCATGAATAAAACCTATTTTGCAACACAGAGAAACATATCTGAAGGTGTTAGAAGTGTTTTGCATGATTTTTGAAGTTAGAGCCTGAAATGTCAGAAAACAGCGTTTCAGCGCAGAACAAACTTGGTTCCAGCAATGCAAGCTAAATCTTGGTCCCACTTTAAAATATCAGTCTGTGCATGAATAAAACCTATTTTGCAACACAGAGAAACATATCTGAAGGTGTTAGAAGTGTTTTGCATGATTTTTGAAGTTAGAGCCTGAAATGTCAGAAAACAGCGTTTCAGCGCAGAAGAAACTTGGTTCCAGCAATGCAAGCTGAATCTTGGTCCCACTTTAAAATATCAGTCTGTGCATGAATAAAACCTATTTTGCAACACAGAGAAACATATCTGAAGGTGTTAGAAGTGTTTTGCATGATTTTTGAAGTTAGAGCCTGAAATGTCAGAAAACAGCGTTTCAGCGCAGAACAAACTTGGTTCCAGCAATGCAAGATGAATCTTGGTCCCAATTTAAAATATCAGTCTGTGCATGAATAAAACCTATTTTGCAACACAGAGAAACATATCTGAAGGTGTTAGAAGTGTTTTGCATGATTTTTGAAGTTAGAGCCTGAAGTGTCAGAAAACAGCGTTTCAGCGCAGATAAAACTTGGTTCCAGCAATGCAAGCTGAATCTTGGTCCCACTTTAAAATATCAGTCTGTGCATGAATAAAACCTATTTTGCAACACAGAGAAACATATCTGAACGTGTTAGAAGTGTTTTGCATGATTTTTGAAGTTAGAGCCTGAAATGTCAGGAAACAGCGTTTCAGTGCAGAACAAACTTGTTTCAAGCAATGCAAGCTGAATCTCTCTCCCACTTTAATATTGCAGTCTGTGCATGAATAAAACCTATTTTGCAACACAGAGAAACATATCTGAAGGTGTTAGAAGTGTTTTGCATGATTTTTGAAGTTAGAGCCTGAAATGTCAGAAAACAGCGTTTCAGCGCAGAACAAACTTGGTTCCAGCAATGCAAGCTGAATCTTGGTCCCACTTTAAAATATCAGTCTGTGCATGAATAAAACCTATTTTGCAACACAGAGAAACATATCTGAAGGTGTTAGAAGTGTTTTGCATGATTTTTGAAGTTAGAGCCTGAAATGTCAGGAAACAGCGTTTCAGTGCAGAACAAACTTGTTTCAAGCATTGCAAGCTGAATCTTGGTCCCACTTTAATATTGCAGTCTGTGCATGAATAAAACCTATTTTGCAACACAGAGAAACATATCTGAAGGTGTTAGAAGTGTTTTGCATGATTTTTGAAGTTAGAGCCTGAAATGTCAGAAAACAGCGTTTCAGCGCAGAACAAACTTGGTTCCAGCAATGCAAGCTGAATCTTGGTCCCACTTTAAAATATCAGTCTGTGCATGAATAAAACCTATTTTGCAACACAGAGAAACATATCTGAAGGTGTTAGAAGTGTTTTGCATGATTTTTTAAGTTAGAGCCTGAAATGTCAGAAAACAGCGTTTCAGCGCAGAAGAAACTTGCTTCTGGCAATGCAGGCTGAAACTCGGTCCAATATTAAAATTGCAGTCTGTGCATGAATAAAACCTATTTTGCAACACAGAGAAACATATCTGAAGGTGTTAGAAGTGTTTTGCATGATTTTTGAAGTTAGAGCCTGAAATGTCAGAAAACGGCTTTTCAGCACATAACAAACTTGGTTCAGGCAATGCAAGCTGAAACTCGTTCCAATATTAAAATTGCAGTCTGTGCATGAATAAAACCTATTTTGCAACACAGAGAAACATATCTGAAGGTGTTAGAAGTGTTTTGCATGATTTTTGAAGTTAGAGCCTGAAATGTCAGAAAACAGCGTTTCAGCCCATAACAAACTTGGTTCTGGCAATGCAGGCTGAAACTCGGTCCAAAATTAAAATAGCAGCCTGTGCATGAATAAAACCTATTTTGCAACACAGAGAAACATGTCTTAAGGTGTTAGAAGTGTTTTGCATGATTTTTTAAGTTAGAGCCTGAAATTTTAGAAAACAGCGTTTCAGCGCAGAAGAAACTTGGTTCCAGCAATGCAAGCTGAATCTTGGTCCCAATTTAAAATATCAGTCTGTGCATGAATAAAACCTATTTTGCAACACAGAGAAACATATCTGAAGGTGTTAGAAGTGTTTTGCATGATTTTTGAAGTTAGAGCCTGAAGTGTCAGAAAACAGCGTTTCAGCGCAGATAAAACTTGGTTCCAGCAATGCAAGCTGAATCTTGGTCCCACTTTAAAATATCAGTCTGTGCATGAATAAAATCTATTTTGCAACACAGAGAAACATATCTGAACGTGTTAGAAGTGTTTTGCATGATTTTTGAAGTTAGAGCCTGAAATGTCAGGAAACAGCGTTTCAGTGCAGAACAAACTTGTTTCAAGCAATGCAAGCTGAATCTCTCTCCCACTTTAATATTGCAGTCTGTGCATGAATAAAACCTATTTTGCAACACAGAGAAACATATCTGAAGGTGTTAGAAGTGTTTTGCATGATTTTTGAAGTTAGAGCCTGAAATGTCAGAAAACAGCGTTTCAGCGCAGAACAAACTTGGTTCCAGCAATGCAAGCTGAATCTTGGTCCCACTTTAAAATATCAGTCTGTGCATGAATAAAACCTATTTTGCAACACAGAGAAACATATCTGAAGGTGTTAGAAGTGTTTTGCATGATTTTTGAAGTTAGAGCCTGAAATGTCAGGAAACAGCGTTTCAGTGCAGAACAAACTTGTTTCAAGCATTGCAAGCTGAATCTTGGTCCCACTTTAATATTGCAGTCTGTGCATGAATAAAACCTATTTTGCAACACAGAGAAACATATCTGAAGGTGTTAGAAGTGTTTTGCATGATTTTTGAAGTTAGAGCCTGAAATGTCAGAAAACAGCGTTTCAGCGCAGAACAAACTTGGTTCCAGCAATGCAAGCTGAATCTTGGTCCCACTTTAAAATATCAGTCTGTGCATGAATAAAACCTATTTTGCAACACAGAGAAACATATCTGAAGGTGTTAGAAGTGTTTTGCATGATTTTTGAAGTTAGAGCCTGAAGTGTCAGAAAACAGCGTTTCAGCGCAGAACAAACTTGGTTCCAGCAATGCAAGCTGAATCTTGGTCCAAAATTAAAATTGCAGTCTGTGCATGAATAAAACCTATTTTGCAACACAGAGAAACATATCTGAAGGTGTTAGAAGTGTTTTGCATGATTTTTGAAGTTAGAGCCTGAAATGTCAGAAAAAGGCGTTTCAGCACATAACAAACTTGGTTCAGGCAATGCAAGCTGAAACTCGGTCCAAAATTAAAATTGCAGTCTGTGCATGAATAAAACCTATTTTGCAACACAGAGAAACATATCTGAAGGTGTTAGAAGTGTTTTGCATGATTTTTGAAGTTAGAGCCTGAAATGTCAGAAAACAGCGTTTCAGCGCAGAACAAACTTGGTTCCAGCACTGCAAGCTGAATCTTGGTCCCACTTTAAAATATCAGTCTGTGCATGAATAAAACCTATTTTGCAACACAGAGAAACATATCTGAACGTGTTAGAAGTGTTTTGCATGATTTTTGAAGTTAGAGCCTGAAATGTCAGGAAACAGCGTTTCAGTGCAGAACAAACTTGTTTCAATCAATGCAAGCTGAATCTCTCTCCCACTTTAATATTGCAGTCTGTGCATGAATAAAACCTATTTTGCAACACAGAGAAACATATCTGAAGGTGTTAGAAGTGTTTTGCATGATTTTTTAAGTTAGAGCCTGAAATGTCAGAAAACAGCGTTTCAGCGCAGAAGAAACTTGCTTCTGGCAATGCAGGCTGAAACTCGGTCCAATATTAAAATTGCAGTCTGTGCATGAATAAAACCTATTTTGCAACACAGAGAAACATATCTGAAGGTGTTAGAAGTGTTTTGCATGATTTTTGAAGTTAGAGCCTGAAATGTCAGAAAACGGCTTTTCAGCACATAACAAACTTGGTTCAGGCAATGCAAGCTGAAACTCGTTCCAATATTAAAATTGCAGTCTGTGCATGAATAAAACCTATTTTGCAACACAGAGAAACATATCTGAAGGTGTTAGAAGTGTTTTGCATGATTTTTGAAGTTAGAGCCTGAAATGTCAGAAAACAGCGTTTCAGCCCATAACAAACTTGGTTCTGGCAATGCAGGCTGAAACTCGGTCCAAAATTAAAATTGCAGCCTGTGCATGAATAAAACCTATTTTGCAACACAGAGAAACATGTCTTAAGGTGTTAGAAGTGTTTTGCATGATTTTTTAAGTTAGAGCCTGAAATTTTAGAAAACAGCGTTTCAGCGCAGAACAAACTTGCTTCTGGCAATGCAGGCTGAAACTCGGTCCAATATTAAAATTGCAGTCTGTGCATGAATAAAACCTATTTTGCAACACAGAGAAACATATCTGAAGGTGTTAGAAGTGTTTTGCATGATTTTTGAAGTTAGAGCCTGAAATGTCAGAAAACGGCTTTTCAGCACATAACAAACTTGGTTCAGGCAATGCAAGCTGAAACTCGTTCCAATATTAAAATTGCAGTCTGTGCATGAATAAAACCTATTTTGCAACACAGAGAAACATATCTGAAGGTGTTAGAAGTGTTTTGCATGATTTTTGAAGTTAGAGCCTGAAATGTCAGAAAACAGCGTTTCAGCCCATAACAAACTTGGTTCTGGCAATGCAGGCTGAAACTCGGTCCAAAATTAAAATTGCAGCCTGTGCATGAATAAAACCTATTTTGCAACACAGAGAAACATGTCTTAAGGTGTTAGAAGTGTTTTGCATGATTTTTTAAGTTAGAGCCTGAAATTTTAGAAAACAGCGTTTCAGCGCAGAACAAACTTGCTTCTGGCAATGCAGGCTGAAACTCGGTCCAATATTAAAATTGCAGTCTGTGCATGAATAAAACCTATTTTGCAACACAGAGAAACATATCTGAAGGTGTTAGAAGTGTTTTGCATGATTTTTGAAGTTAGAGCCTGAAATGTCAGAAAACGGCTTTTCAGCACATAACAAACTTGGTTCAGGCAATGCAAGCTGAAACTTGGTCCAAAATTAAAATTGCAGTCTGTGCATGAATAAAACCTATTTTGCAACACAGAGAAACATATCTGAAGGTGTTAGAAGTGTTTTGCATGATTTTTTAAGTCAGAGCCTGAAATGTCAGAAAACAGCGTTTCAGCGCAGAACAAACTTGCTTCTGGCAATGCAGGCTGAAACTCGGTCCAATATTAAAATTGCAGTCTGTGCATGAATAAAACCTATTTTGCAACACAGAGAAACATATCTGAAGGTGTTAGAAGTGTTTTGCATGATTTTTGAAGTTAGAGCCTGAAATGTCAGAAAACGGCTTTTCAGCACATAACAAACTTGGTTCAGACAATGCAAGCTGAAACTCGGTCCAATATTAAAATTGCAGTCTGTGCATGAATAAAACCTATTTTGCAACACAGAGAAACATATCTGAAGGTGTTAGAAGTGTTTTGCATGATTTTTGAAGTTAGAGCCTGAAATGTCAGAAAACGGCTTTTCAGCACATAACAAACTTGGTTCAGGCAATGCAAGCTGAAACTCGGTCCAAAATTAAAATTGCAGTCTGTGCATGAATAAAACCTATTTTGCAACACAGAGAAACATATCTGAAGGTGTTAGAAGTGTTTTGCATGATTTTTTAAGTTAGAGCCTGAAATGTCAGAAAACAGCGTTTCAGCGCAGAACAAACTTCCTTCTGGCAATGCAGGCTGAAACTCGGTCCAATATTAAAATTGCAGTCTGTGCATGAATAAAACCTATTTTGCAACACAGAGAAACATATCTGAAGGTGTTAGAAGTGTTTTGCATGATTTTTGAAGTTAGAGCCTGAAATGTCAGAAAACGGCTTTTCAGCACATAACAAACTTGGTTCAGGCAATGCAAGCTGAAACTCGGTCCAAAATTAAAATTGAAGTCTGTGCATGAATAAAACCTATTTTGCAACACAGAGAAACATATCTGAAGGTGTTAGACGTGTTTTGCATGATTTTTGAAGTTAGAGCCTGAAATGTCAGAAAACGGCTTTTCAGCACATAACAAACTTGGTTCAGGCAATGCAAGCTGAAACTCGGTCCAATATTAAAATTGCAGTCTGTGCATGAATAAAACCTATTTTGCAACACAGAGAAACATATCTGAAGGTGTTAGAAGTGTTTTGCATGATTTTTGAAGTTAGAGCCTGAAATGTCAGGAAACAGCGTTTCAGTGCAGAACAAACTTGTTTCAAGCAATGCAAGCTGAATCTCTGTCCCACTTTAATATTGCAGTCTGTGCATGAATAAAACCTATTTTGCAACACAGAGAAACATATCTGAAGGTGTTAGAAGTGTTTTGCATGATTTTTGAAGTTAGAGCCTGTAATGTCAGAAAACAGCGTTTCAGCGCAGAACAAACTTGGTTCCAGCAATGCAAGCTGAATCTTGGTCCCACTTTAAAATATCAGTCTGTGCATGAATAAAACCTATTTTGCAACACAGAGAAACATATCTGAAGGTGTTAGAAGTGTTTTGCATGATTTTTGAAGTTAGAGCCTGAAATGTCAGAAAACAGCGTTTCAGCGCAGAAGAAACTTGGTTCCAGCAATGCAAGCTGAATCTTGGTCCCACTTTAAAATATCAGTCTGTGCATGAATAAAACCTATTTTGCAACACAGAGAAACATATCTGAAGGTGTTAGAAGTGTTTTGCATGATTTTTGAAGTTAGAGCCTGAAATGTCAGAAAACAGCGTTTCAGCGCAGAACAAACTTGGTTCCAGCAATGCAAGATGAATCTTGGTCCCAATTTAAAATATCAGTCTGTGCATGAATAAAACCTATTTTGCAACACAAAGAAACATATCTGAAGGTGTTAGAAGTGTTTTGCATGATTTTTGAAGTTAGAGCCTGAAGTGTCAGAAAACAGCGTTTCAGCGCAGATAAAACTTGGTTCCAGCAATGCAAGCTGAATCTTGGTCCCACTTTAAAATATCAGTCTGTGCATGAATAAAACCTATTTTGCAACACAGAGAAACATATCTGAACTTGTTAGAAGTGTTTTGCATGATTTTTGAAGTTAGAGCCTGAAATGTCAGGAAACAGCGTTTCAGTGCAGAACAAACTTGTTTCAAGCAATGCAAGCTGAATCTCTCTCCCACTTTAATATTGCAGTCTGTGCATGAATAAAACCTATTTTGCAACACAGAGAAACATATCTGAAGGTGTTAGAAGTGTTTTGCATGATTTTTGAAGTTAGAGCCTGAAATGTCAGAAAACAGCGTTTCAGCGCAGAACAAACTTGGTTCCAGCAATGCAAGCTGAATCTTGGTCCCACTTTAAAATATCAGTCTGTGCATGAATAAAACCTATTTTGCAACACAGAGAAACATATCTGAAGGTGTTAGAAGTGTTTTGCATGATTTTTGAAGTTAGAGCCTGAAATGTCAGGAAACAGCGTTTCAGTGCAGAACAAACTTGTTTCAAGCATTGCAAGCTGAATCTTGGTCCCACTTTAATATTGCAGTCTGTGCATGAATAAAACCTATTTTGCAACACAGAGAAACATATCTGAAGGTGTTAGAAGTGTTTTGCATGATTTTTGAAGTTAGAGCCTGAAATGTCAGAAAACAGCGTTTCAGCGCAGAACAAACTTGGTTCCAGCAATGCAAGCTGAATCTTGGTCCCACTTTAAAATATCAGTCTGTGCATGAATAAAACCTATTTTGCAACACAGAGAAACATATCTGAAGGTGTTAGAAGTGTTTTGCATGATTTTTGAAGTTAGAGCCTGAAATGTCAGAAAACAGCGTTTCAGCCCATAACAAACTTGGTTCTGGCAATGCAGGCTGAAACTCGGTCCAAAATTAAAATTGCAGCCTGTGCATGAATAAAACCTATTTTGCAACACAGAGAAACATGTCTTAAGGTGTTAGAAGTGTTTTGCATGATTTTTTAAGTTAGAGCCTGAAATGTCAGAAAACAGCGTTTCAGCGCAGAACAAACTTGCTTCTGGCAATGCAGGCTGAAACTCGGTCCAATATTAAAATTGCAGTCTGTGCATGAATAAAACCTATTTTGCAACACAGAGAAACATATCTGAAGGTGTTAGAAGTGTTTTGCATGATTTTTGAAGTTAGAGCCTGAAATGTCAGAAAACGGCTTTTCAGCACATAACAAACTTGGTTCAGGCAATGCAAGCTGAAACTTGGTCCAAAATTAAAATTGCAGTCTGTGCATGAATAAAACCTATTTTGCAACACAGAGAAACATATCTGAAGGTGTTAGAAGTGTTTTGCATGATTTTTTAAGTCAGAGCCTGAAATGTCAGAAAACAGCTTTCAGCGCAGAACAAACTTGCTTCTGGCAATGCAGGCTGAAACTCGGTCCAATATTAAAATTGCAGTCTGTGCATGAATAAAACCTATTTTGCAACACAGAGAAACATATCTGAAGGTGTTAGAAGTGTTTTGCATGATTTTTGAAGTTAGAGCCTGAAATGTCAGAAAACGGCTTTTCAGCACATAACAAACTTGGTTCAGACAATGCAAGCTGAAACTCGGTCCAATATTAAAATTGCAGTCTGTGCATGAATAAAACCTATTTTGCAACACAGAGAAACATATCTGAAGGTGTTAGAAGTGTTTTGCATGATTTTTGAAGTTAGAGCCTGAAATGTCAGAAAACGGCTTTTCAGCACATAACAAACTTGGTTCAGGCAATGCAAGCTGAAACTCGGTCCAAAATTAAAATTGCAGCCTGTGCATGAATAAAACCTATTTTGCAACACAGAGAAACATATCTGAAGGTGTTAGAAGTGTTTTGCATGATTTTTTAAGTTAGAGCCTGAAATGTCAGAAAACAGCGTTTCAGCGCAGAACAAACTTCCTTCTGGCAATGCAGGCTGAAACTCGGTCCAATATTAAAATTGCAGTCTGTGCATGAATAAAACCTATTTTGCAACACAGAGAAACATATCTGAAGGTGTTAGAAGTGTTTTGCATGATTTTTGAAGTTAGAGCCTGAAATGTCAGAAAACGGCTTTTCAGCACATAACAAACTTGGTTCAGGCAATGCAAGCTGAAACTCGGTCCAAAATTAAAATTGAAGTCTGTGCATGAATAAAACCTATTTTGCAACACAGAGAAACATATCTGAAGGTGTTAGACGTGTTTTGCATGATTTTTGAAGTTAGAGCCTGAAATGTCAGAAAACGGCTTTTCAGCACATAACAAACTTGGTTCAGGCAATGCAAGCTGAAACTCGGTCCAATATTAAAATTGCAGTCTGTGCATGAATAAAACCTATTTTGCAACACAGAGAAACATATCTGAACGTGTTAGAAGTGTTTTGCATGATTTTTGAAGTTAGAGCCTGAAATGTCAGGAAACAGCGTTTCAGTGCAGAACAAACTTGTTTCAAGCAATGCAAGCTGAATCTCTCTCCCACTTTAATATTGCAGTCTGTGCATGAATAAAACCTATTTTGCAACACAGAGAAACATATCTGAAGGTGTTAGAAGTGTTTTGCATGATTTTTGAAGTTAGAGCCTGAAATGTCAGAAAACAGCGTTTCAGCGCAGAACAAACTTGGTTCCAGCAATGCAAGCTGAATCTTGGTCCCACTTTAAAATATCAGTCTGTGCATGAATAAAACCTATTTTGCAACACAGAGAAACATATCTGAAGGTGTTAGAAGTGTTTTGCATGATTTTTGAAGTTAGAGCCTGAAATGTCAGAAAACAGCGTTTCAGCGCAGAAGAAACTTGGTTCCAGCAATGCAAGCTGAATCTTGGTCCCACTTTAAAATATCAGTCTGTGCATGAATAAAACCTATTTTGCAACACAGAGAAACATATCTGAAGGTGTTAGAAGTGTTTTGCATGATTTTTGAAGTTAGAGCCTGAAATGTCAGAAAACAGCGTTTCAGCGCAGAACAAACTTGGTTCCAGCAATGCAAGATGAATCTTGGTCCCAATTTAAAATATCAGTCTGTGCATGAATAAAACCTATTTTGCAACACAAAGAAACATATCTGAAGGTGTTAGAAGTGTTTTGCATGATTTTTGAAGTTAGAGCCTGAAATGTCAGAAAACAGCGTTTCAGCCCATAACAAACTTGGTTCTGGCAATGCAGGCTGAAACTCGGTCCAAAATTAAAATTGCAGCCTGTGCATGAATAAAACCTATTTTGCAACACAGAGAAACATGTCTTAAGGTGTTAGAAGTGTTTTGCATGATTTTTTAAGTTAGAGCCTGAAATGTCAGAAAACAGCGTTTCAGCGCAGAACAAACTTGCTTCTGGCAATGCAGGCTGAAACTCGGTCCAATATTAAAATTGCAGTCTGTGCATGAATAAAACCTATTTTGCAACACAGAGAAACATATCTGAAGGTGTTAGAAGTGTTTTGCATGATTTTTGAAGTTAGAGCCTGAAATGTCAGAAAACGGCTTTTCAGCACATAACAAACTTGGTTCAGGCAATGCAAGCTGAAACTTGGTCCAAAATTAAAATTGCAGTCTGTGCATGAATAAAACCTATTTTGCAACACAGAGAAACATATCTGAAGCTGTTAGAAGTGTTTTGCATGATTTTTTAAGTCAGAGCCTGAAATGTCAGAAAACAGCGTTTCAGCGCAGAACAAACTTGCTTCTGGCAATGCAGGCTGAAACTCGGTCCAATATTAAAATTGCAGTCTGTGCATGAATAAAACCTATTTTGCAACACAGAGAAACATATCTGAAGGTGTTAGAAGTGTTTTGCATGATTTTTGAAGTTAGAGCCTGAAATGTCAGAAAACGGCTTTTCAGCACATAACAAACTTGGTTCAGGCAATGCAAGCTGAAACTCGGTCCAATATTAAAATTGCAGTCTGTGCATGAATAAAACCTATTTTGCAACACAGAGAAACATATCTGAAGGTGTTAGAAGTGTTTTGCATGATTTTTGAAGTTAGAGCCTGAAATGTCAGAAAACAGCGTTTCAGCCCATAACAAACTTGGTTCTGGCAATGCAGGCTGAAACTCGGTCCAAAATTAAAATTGCAGCCTGTGCATGAATAAAACCTATTTTGCAACACAGAGAAACATGTCTTAAGGTGTTAGAAGTGTTTTGCATGATTTTTGAAGTTAGAGCCTGAAATGTCAGAAAACGGCTTTTCAGCACATAACAAACTTGGTTCAGACAATGCAAGCTGAAACTCGGTCCAATATTAAAATTGCAGTCTGTGCATGAATAAAACCTATTTTGCAACACAGAGAAACATATCTGAAGGTGTTAGAAGTGTTTTGCATGATTTTTGAAGTTAGAGCCTGAAATGTCAGAAAACGGCTTTTCAGCACATAACAAACTTGGTTCAGGCAATGCAAGCTGAAACTCGGTCCAAAATTAAAATTGCAGTCTGTGCATGAATAAAACCTATTTTGCAACACAGAGAAACATATCTGAAGGTGTTAGAAGTGTTTTGCATGATTTTTTAAGTTAGAGCCTGAAATGTCAGAAAACAGCGTTTCAGCGCAGAACAAACTTCCTTCTGGCAATGCAGGCTGAAACTCGGTCCAATATTAAAATTGCAGTCTGTGCATGAATAAAACCTATTTTGCAACACAGAGAAACATATCTGAAGTTGTTAGAAGTGTTTTGCATGATTTTTGAAGTTAGAGCCTGAAATGTCAGAAAACGGCTTTTCAGCACATAACAAACTTGGTTCAGGCAATGCAAGCTGAAACTCGGTCCAAAATTAAAATTGAAGTCTGTGCATGAATAAAACCTATTTTGCAACACAGAGAAACATATCTGAAGGTGTTAGACGTGTTTTGCATGATTTTTGAAGTTAGAGCCTGAAATGTCAGAAAACGGCTTTTCAGCACATAACAAACTTGGTTCAGGCAATGCAAGCTGAAACTCGGTCCAATATTAAAATTGCAGTCTGTGCATGAATAAAACCTATTTTGCAACACAGAGAAACATATCTGAAGGTGTTAGAAGTGTTTTGCATGATTTTTGAAGTTAGAGCCTGAAATGTCAGGAAACAGCGTTTCAGTGCAGAACAAACTTGTTTCAAGCAATGCAAGCTGAATCTCTGTCCCACTTTAATATTGCAGTCTGTGCATGAATAAAACCTATTTTGCAACACAGAGAAACATATCTGAAGGTGTTAGAAGTGTTTTGCATGATTTTTGAAGTTAGAGCCTGAAATGTCAGAAAACAGCGTTTCAGCGCAGAACAAACTTGGTTCCAGCAATGCAAGCTGAATCTTGGTCCCACTTTAAAATATCAGTCTGTGCATGAATAAAACCTATTTTGCAACACAGAGAAACATATCTGAAGGTGTTAGAAGTGTTTTGCATGATTTTTGAAGTTAGAGCCTGAAATGTCAGAAAACAGCGTTTCAGCGCAGAAGAAACTTGGTTCCAGCAATGCAAGCTGAATCTTGGTCCCACTTTAAAATATCAGTCTGTGCATGAATAAAACCTATTTTGCAACACAGAGAAACATATCTGAAGGTGTTAGAAGTGTTTTGCATGATTTTTGAAGTTAGAGCCTGAAATGTCAGAAAACAGCGTTTCAGCGCAGAACAAACTTGGTTCCAGCAATGCAAGATGAATCTTGGTCCCAATTTAAAATATCAGTCTGTGCATGAATAAAACCTATTTTGCAACACAAAGAAACATATCTGAAGGTGTTAGAAGTGTTTTGCATGATTTTTGAAGTTAGAGCCTGAAGTGTCAGAAAACAGCGTTTCAGCGCAGATAAAACTTGGTTCCAGCAATGCAAGCTGAATCTTGGTCCCACTTTAAAATATCAGTCTGTGCATGAATAAAACCTATTTTGCAACACAGAGAAACATATCTGAACTTGTTAGAAGTGTTTTGCATGATTTTTGAAGTTAGAGCCTGAAATGTCAGGAAACAGCGTTTCAGTGCAGAACAAACTTGTTTCAAGCAATGCAAGCTGAATCTCTCTCCCACTTTAAAATATCAGTCTGTGCATGAATAAAACCTATTTTGCAACACAGAGAAACATATCTGAACTTGTTAGAAGTGTTTTGCATGATTTTTGAAGTTAGAGCCTGAAATGTCAGAAAACAGCGTTTCAGCGCAGAACAAACTTGGTTCCAGCAATGCAAGCTGAATCTTGGTCCCACTTTAAAATATCAGTCTGTGCATGAATAAAACCTATTTTGCAACACAGAGAAACATATCTGAAGGTGTTAGAAGTGTTTTGCATGATTTTTGAAGTTAGAGCCTGAAATGTCAGGAAACAGCGTTTCAGTGCAGAACAAACTTGTTTCAAGCATTGCAAGCTGAATCTTGGTCCCAATTTAATATTGCAGTCTGTGCATGAATAAAACCTATTTTGCAACACAGAGAAACATATCTGAAGGTGTTAGAAGTGTTTTGCATGATTTTTGAAGTTAGAGCCTGAAATGTCAGAAAACAGCGTTTCAGCGCAGAACAAACTTGGTTCCAGCAATGCAAGCTGAATCTTGGTCCCACTTTAAAATATCAGTCTGTGCATGAATAAAACCTATTTTGCAACACAGAGAAACATATCTGAAGGTGTTAGAAGTGTTTTGCATGATTTTTGAAGTTAGAGCCTGAAATGTCAGGAAACAGCGTTTCAGTGCAGAACAAACTTGTTTCAAGCAATGCAAGCTGAATCTCTCTCCCACTTTAATATTGCAGTCTGTGCATGAATAAAACCTATTTTGCAACACAGAGAAACATATCTGAAGGTGTTAGAAGTGTTTTGCATGATTTTTGAAGTTAGAGCCTGAAATGTCAGAAAACAGCGTTTCAGCCCATAACAAACTTGGTTCTGGCAATGCAGGCTGAAACTCGGTCCAAAATTAAAATTGCAGCCTGTGCATGAATAAAACCTATTTTGCAACACAGAGAAACATGTCTTAAGGTGTTAGAAGTGTTTTGCATGATTTTTTAAGTTAGAGCCTGAAATGTCAGAAAACAGCGTTTCAGCGCAGAACAAACTTGCTTCTGGCAATGCAGGCTGAAACTCGGTCCAATATTAAAATTGCAGTCTGTGCATGAATAAAACCTATTTTGCAACACAGAGAAACATATCTGAAGGTGTTAGAAGTGTTTTGCATGATTTTTTAAGTTAGAGCCTGAAATGTCAGAAAACAGCGTTTCAGCGCAGAACAAACTTGCTTCTGGCAATGCAGGCTGAAACTCGGTCCAATATTAAAATTGCAGTCTGTGCATGAATAAAACCTATTTTGCAACACAGAGAAACATATCTGAAGGTGTTAGAAGTGTTTTGCATGATTTTTGAAGTTAGAGCCTGAAATGTCAGAAAACGGCTTTTCAGCACATAACAAACTTGGTTCAGGCAATGCAAGCTGAAACTTGGTCCAAAATTAAAATTGCAGTCTGTGCATGAATAAAACCTATTTTGCAACACAGAGAAACATATCTGAAGGTGTTAGAAGTGTTTTGCATGATTTTTTAAGTCAGAGCCTGAAATGTCAGAAAACAGCTTTCAGCGCAGAACAAACTTGCTTCTGGCAATGCAGGCTGAAACTCGGTCCAATATTAAAATTGCAGTCTGTGCATGAATAAAACCTATTTTGCAACACAGAGAAACATATCTGAAGGTGTTAGAAGTGTTTTGCATGATTTTTGAAGTTAGAGCCTGAAATGTCAGAAAACGGCTTTTCAGCACATAACAAACTTGGTTCAGACAATGCAAGCTGAAACTCGGTCCAATATTAAAATTGCAGTCTGTGCATGAATAAAACCTATTTTGCAACACAGAGAAACATATCTGAAGGTGTTAGAAGTGTTTTGCATGATTTTTGAAGTTAGAGCCTGAAATGTCAGAAAACGGCTTTTCAGCACTTAACAAACTTGGTTCAGGCAATGCAAGCTGAAACTCGGTCCAAAATTAAAATTGCAGCCTGTGCATGAATAAAACCTATTTTGCAACACAGAGAAACGTATCTGAAGGTGTTAGAAGTGTTTTGCATGATTTTTTAAGTTAGAGCCTGAAATGTCAGAAAACAGCGTTTCAGCGCAGAACAAACTTCCTTCTGGCAATGCAGGCTGAAACTCGGTCCAATATTAAAATTGCAGTCTGTGCATGAATAAAACCTATTTTGCAACACAGAGAAACATATCTGAAGGTGTTAGAAGTGTTTTGCATGATTTTTGAAGTTAGAGCCTGAAATGTCAGAAAACGGCTTTTCAGCACATAACAAACTTGGTTCAGGCAATGCAAGCTGAAACTCGGTCCAAAATTAAAATTGAAGTCTGTGCATGAATAAAACCTATTTTGCAACACAGAGAAACATATCTGAAGGTGTTAGACGTGTTTTGCATGATTTTTGAAGTTAGAGCCTGAAATGTCAGAAAACGGCTTTTCAGCACATAACAAACTTGGTTCAGGCAATGCAAGCTGAAACTCGGTCCAATATTAAAATTGCAGTCTGTGCATGAATAAAACCTATTTTGCAACACAGAGAAACATATCTGAAGGTGTTAGAAGTGTTTTGCATGATTTTTGAAGTTAGAGCCTGAAATGTCAGAAAACAGCGTTTCAGCGCAGAACAAACTTGGTTCCAGCAATGCAAGCTGAATCTTGGTCCCACTTTAAAATATCAGTCTGTGCATGAATAAAACCTATTTTGCAACACAGAGAAACATATCTGAAGGTGTTAGAAGTGTTTTGCATGATTTTTGAAGTTAGAGCCTGAAATGTCAGAAAACAGCGTTTCAGCGCAGAAGAAACTTGGTTCCAGCAATGCAAGCTGAATCTTGGTCCCACTTTAAAATATCAGTCTGTGCATGAATAAAACCTATTTTGCAACACAGAGAAACATATCTGAAGGTGTTAGAAGTGTTTTGCATGATTTTTGAAGTTAGAGCCTGAAATGTCAGAAAACAGCGTTTCAGCGCAGAACAAACTTGGTTCCAGCAATGCAAGATGAATCTTGGTCCCAATTTAAAATATCAGTCTGTGCATGAATAAAACCTATTTTGCAACACAAAGAAACATATCTGAAGGTGTTAGAAGTGTTTTGCATGATTTTTGAAGTTAGAGCCTGAAATGTCAGAAAACAGCGTTTCAGCCCATAACAAACTTGGTTCTGGCAATGCAGGCTGAAACTCGGTCCAAAATTAAAATTGCAGCCTGTGCATGAATAAAACCTATTTTGCAACACAGAGAAACATGTCTTAAGGTGTTAGAAGTGTTTTGCATGATTTTTTAAGTTAGAGCCTGAAATGTCAGAAAACAGCGTTTCAGCGCAGAACAAACTTGCTTCTGGCAATGCAGGCTGAAACTCGGTCCAATATTAAAATTGCAGTCTGTGCATGAATAAAACCTATTTTGCAACACAGAGAAACATATCTGAAGGTGTTAGAAGTGTTTTGCATGATTTTTGAAGTTAGAGCCTGAAATGTCAGAAAACGGCTTTTCAGCACATAACAAACTTGGTTCAGGCAATGCAAGCTGAAACTTGGTCCAAAATTAAAATTGCAGTCTGTGCATGAATAAAACCTATTTTGCAACACAGAGAAACATATCTGAAGCTGTTAGAAGTGTTTTGCATGATTTTTTAAGTCAGAGCCTGAAATGTCAGAAAACAGCGTTTCAGCGCAGAACAAACTTGCTTCTGGCAATGCAGGCTGAAACTCGGTCCAATATTAAAATTGCAGTCTGTGCATGAATAAAACCTATTTTGCAACACAGAGAAACATATCTGAAGGTGTTAGAAGTGTTTTGCATGATTTTTGAAGTTAGAGCCTGAAATGTCAGAAAACGGCTTTTCAGCACATAACAAACTTGGTTCAGGCAATGCAAGCTGAAACTCGGTCCAATATTAAAATTGCAGTCTGTGCATGAATAAAACCTATTTTGCAACACAGAGAAACATATCTGAAGGTGTTAGAAGTGTTTTGCATGATTTTTGAAGTTAGAGCCTGAAATGTCAGAAAACAGCGTTTCAGCCCATAACAAACTTGGTTCTGGCAATGCAGGCTGAAACTCGGTCCAAAATTAAAATTGCAGCCTGTGCATGAATAAAACCTATTTTGCAACACAGAGAAACATGTCTTTGGGTGTTAGAAGTGTTTTGCATGATTTTTTAAGTTAGAGCCTGAAATGTCAGAAAACAGCGTTTCAGCGCAGAACAAACTTGCTTCTGGCAATGCAGGCTGAAACTCGGTCCAATATTAAAATTGCAGTCTGTGCATGAATAAAACCTATTTTGCAACACAGAGAAACATATCTGAAGGTGTTAGAAGTGTTTTGCATGATTTTTGAAGTTAGAGCCTGAAATGTCAGAAAACGGCTTTTCAGCACATAACAAACTTGGTTCAGGCAATGCAAGCTGAAACTTGGTCCAAAATTAAAATTGCAGTCTGTGCATGAATAAAACCTATTTTGCAACACAGAGAAACATATCTGAAGGTGTTAGAAGTGTTTTGCATGATTTTTTAAGTCAGAGCCTGAAATGTCAGAAAACAGCGTTTCAGCGCAGAACAAACTTGCTTCTGGCAATGCAGGCTGAAACTCGGTCCAATATTAAAATTGCAGTCTGTGCATGAATAAAACCTATTTTGCAACACAGAGAAACATATCTGAAGGTGTTAGAAGTGTTTTGCATGATTTTTGAAGTTAGAGCCTGAAATGTCAGAAAACGGCTTTTCAGCACATAACAAACTTGGTTCAGACAATGCAAGCTGAAACTCGGTCCAATATTAAAATTGCAGTCTGTGCATGAATAAAACCTATTTTGCAACACAGAGAAACATATCTGAAGGTGTTAGAAGTGTTTTGCATGATTTTTGAAGTTAGAGCCTGAAATGTCAGAAAACGGCTTTTCAGCACATAACAAACTTGGTTCAGGCAATGCAAGCTGAAACTCGGTCCAAAATTAAAATTGCAGTCTGTGCATGAATAAAACCTATTTTGCAACACAGAGAAACATATCTGAAGGTGTTAGAAGTGTTTTGCATGATTTTTTAAGTTAGAGCCTGAAATGTCAGAAAACAGCGTTTCAGCGCATAACAAACTTCCTTCTGGCAATGCAGGCTGAAACTCGGTCCAATATTAAAATTGCAGTCTGTGCATGAATAAAACCTATTTTGCAACACAGAGAAACATATCTGAAGGTGTTAGAAGTGTTTTGCATGATTTTTGAAGTTAGAGCCTGAAATGTCAGAAAACGGCTTTTCAGCACATAACAAACTTGGTTCAGGCAATGCAAGCTGAAACTCGGTCCAAAATTAAAATTGAAGTCTGTGCATGAATAAAACCTATTTTGCAACACAGAGAAACATATCTGAAGGTGTTAGACGTGTTTTGCATGATTTTTGAAGTTAGAGCCTGAAATGTCAGAAAACGGCTTTTCAGCACATAACAAACTTGGTTCAGGCAAAGCAAGCTGAAACTCGGTCCAATATTAAAATTGCAGTCTGTGCATGAATAAAACCTATTTTGCAACACAGAGAAACATATCTGAAGGTGTTAGAAGTGTTTTGCATGATTTTTGAAGTTAGAGCCTGAAATGTCAGGAAACAGCGTTTCAGTGCAGAACAAACTTGTTTCAAGCAATGCAAGCTGAATCTCTGTCCCACTTTAATATTGCAGTCTGTGCATGAATAAAACCTATTTTGCAACACAGAGAAACATATCTGAAGGTGTTAGAAGTGTTTTGCATGATTTTTGAAGTTAGAGCCTGAAATGTCAGAAAACAGCGTTTCAGCGCAGAACAAACTTGGTTCCAGCAATGCAAGCTGAATCTTGGTCCCACTTTAAAATATCAGTCTGTGCATGAATAAAACCTATTTTGCAAAACAGAGAAACATATCTGAAGGTGTTAGAAGTGTTTTGCATGATTTTTGAAGTTAGAGCCTGAAATGTCAGAAAACAGCGTTTCAGCGCAGAAGAAACTTGGTTCCAGCAATGCAAGCTGAATCTTGGTCCCACTTTGAAATATCAGTCTGTGCATGAATAAAACCTATTTTGCAACACAGAGAAACATATCTGAAGGTGTTAGAAGTGTTTTGCATGATTTTTGAAGTTAGAGCCTGAAATGTCAGAAAACAGCGTTTCAGCGCAGAACAAACTTGGTTCCAGCAATGCAAGATGAATCTTGGTCCCAATTTAAAATATCAGTCTGTGCATGAATAAAACCTATTTTGCAACACAAAGAAACATATCTGAAGGTGTTAGAAGTGTTTTGCATGATTTTTGAAGTTAGAGCCTGAAGTGTCAGAAAACAGCGTTTCAGCGCAGATAAAACTTGGTTCCAGCAATGCAAGCTGAATCTTGGTCCCACTTTAAAATATCAGTCTGTGCATGAATAAAACCTATTTTGCAACACAGAGAAACATATCTGAAGGTGTTAGAAGTGTTTTGCATGATTTTTGAAGTTAGAGCCTGAAATGTCAGAAAACAGCGTTTCAGCGCAGAACAAACTTGGTTCCAGCAATGCAAGCTGAATCTTGGTCCCACTTTAAAATATCAGTCTGTGCATGAATAAAACCTATTTTGCAACACAGAGAAACATATCTGAAGGTGTTAGAAGTGTTTTGCATGATTTTTGAAGTTAGAGCCTGAAATGTCAGAAAACGGCTTTTCAGCACATAACAAACTTGGTTCAGACAATGCAAGCTGAAACTCGGTCCAATATTAAAATTGCAGTCTGTGCATGAATAAAACCTATTTTGCAACACAGAGAAACATATCTGAAGGTGTTAGAAGTGTTTTGCATGATTTTTGAAGTTAGAGCCTGAAATGTCAGAAAACGGCTTTTCAGCACATAACAAACTTGGTTCAGGCAATGCAAGCTGAAACTCGGTCCAAAATTAAAATTGCAGTCTGTGCATGATTAAAACCTATTTTGCAACACAGAGAAACATATCTGAAGGTGTTAGAAGTGTTTTGCATGATTTTTTAAGTTAGAGCCTGAAATGTCAGAAAACAGCGTTTCAGCGCAGAACAAACTTCCTTCTGGCAATGCAGGCTGAAACTCGGTCCAATATTAAAATTGCAGTCTGTGCATGAATAAAACCTATTTTGCAACACAGAGAAACATATCTGAAGGTGTTAGAAGTGTTTTGCATGATTTTTGAAGTTAGAGCCTGAAATGTCAGAAAACGGCTTTTCAGCACATAACAAACTTGGTTCAGGCAATGCAAGCTGAAACTCGGTCCAAAATTAAAATTGAAGTCTGTGCATGAATAAAACCTATTTTGCAACACAGAGAAACATATCTGAAGGTGTTAGACGTGTTTTGCATGATTTTTGAAGTTAGAGCCTGAAATGTCAGAAAACGGCTTTTCAGCACATAACAAACTTGGTTCAGGCAATGCAAGCTGAAACTCGGTCCAATATTAAAATTGCAGTCTGTGCATGAATAAAACCTATTTTGCAACACAGAGAAACATATCTGAAGGTGTTAGAAGTGTTTTGCATGATTTTTGAAGTTAGAGCCTGAAATGTCAGGAAACAGCGTTTCAGTGCAGAACAAACTTGTTTCAAGCAATGCAAGCTGAATCTCTGTCCCACTTTAATATTGCAGTCTGTGCATGAATAAAACCTATTTTGCAACACAGAGAAACATATCTGAAGGTGTTAGAAGTGTTTTGCATGATTTTTGAAGTTAGAGCCTGAAATGTCAGAAAACAGCGTTTCAGCGCAGAACAAACTTGGTTCCAGCAATGCAAGCTGAATCTTGGTCCCACTTTAAAATATCAGTCTGTGCATGAATAAAACCTATTTTGCAACACAGAGAAACATATTTGAAGGTGTTAGAAGTGTTTTGCATGATTTTTGAAGTTAGAGCCTGAAATGTCAGAAAACAGCGTTTCAGCGCAGAAGAAACTTGGTTCCAGCAATGCAAGCTGAATCTTGGTCCCACTTTAAAATATCAGTCTGTGCATGAATAAAACCTATTTTGCAACACAGAGAAACATATCTGAAGGTGTTAGAAGTGTTTTGCATGATTTTTGAAGTTAGAGCCTGAAATGTCAGAAAACAGCGTTTCAGCGCAGAACAAACTTGGTTCCAGCAATGCAAGATGAATCTTGGTCCCAATTTAAAATATCAGTCTGTGCATGAATAAAACCTATTTTGCAACACAAAGAAACATATCTGAAGGTGTTAGAAGTGTTTTGCATGATTTTTGAAGTTAGAGCCTGAAGTGTCAGAAAACAGCGTTTCAGCGCAGATAAAACTTGGTTCCAGCAATGCAAGCTGAATCTTGGTCCCACTTTAAAATATCAGTATGTGCATGAATAAAACCTATTTTGCAACACAGAGAAACATATCTGAACTTGTTAGAAGTGTTTTGCATGATTTTTGAAGTTAGAGCCTGAAATGTCAGGAAACAGCGTTTCAGTGCAGAACAAACTTGTTTCAAGCAATGCAAGCTGAATCTCTCTCCCACTTTAATATTGCAGTCTGTGCATGAATAAAACCTATTTTGCAACACAGAGAAACATATCTGAAGGTGTTAGAAGTGTTTTGCATGATTTTTGAAGTTAGAGCCTGAAATGTCAGAAAACAGCGTTTCAGCGCAGAACAAACTTGGTTCCAGCAATGCAAGCTGAATCTTGGTCCCACTTTGAAATATCAGTCTGTGCATGAATAAAACCTATTTTGCAACACAGAGAAACATATCTGAAGGTGTTAGAAGTGTTTTGCATGATTTTTGAAGTTAGAGCCTGAAATGTCAGGAAACAGCGTTTCAGTGCAGAACAAACTTGTTTCAAGCATTGCAAGCTGAATCTTGGTCCCACTTTAATATTGCAGTCTGTGAATGAATAAAACCTATTTTGCAACACAGAGACACATATCTGAAGGTGTTAGAAGTGTTTTGCATGATTTTTGAAGTTAGAGCCTGAAATGTCAGAAAACAGCGTTTCAGCGCAGAACAAACTTGGTTCCAGCAATGCAAGCTGAATCTTGGTCCCACTTTAAAATATCAGTCTGTGCATGAATAAAACCTATTTTGCAACACAGAGAAACATATCTGAAGGTGTTAGAAGTGTTTTGCATGATTTTTGAAGTTAGAGCCTGAAGTGTCAGAAAACAGCGTTTCAGCGCAGAACAAACTTGGTTCCAGCAATGCAAGCTGAATCTTGGTCCAAAATTAAAATTGCAGTCTGTGCATGAATAAAACCTATTTTGCAACACAGAGAAACATATCTGAAGGTGTTAGAAGTGTTTTGCATGATTTTTGAAGTTAGAGCCTGAAATGTCAGAAAAAGGCGTTTCAGCACATAACAAACTTGGTTCAGGCAATGCAAGCTGAAACTCGGTCCAAAATTAAAATTGCAGTCTGTGCATGAATAAAACCTATTTTGCAACACAGAGAAACATATCTGAAGGTGTTAGAAGTGTTTTGCATGATTTTTGAAGTTAGAGCCTGAAATGTCAGAAAACAGCGTTTCAGCGCAGAACAAACTTGGTTCCAGCACTGCAAGCTGAATCTTGGTCCCACTTTAAAATATCAGTCTGTGCATGAATAAAACCTATTTTGCAACACAGAGAAACATATCTGAAGGTGTTAGAAGTGTTTTGCATGATTTTTGAAGTTAGAGCCTGAAATGTCAGAAAACAGCGTTTCAGCGCAGAAGAAACTTGGTTCCAGCAATGCAAGCTGAATCTTGGTCCCACTTTAAAATATCAGTCTGTGCATGAATAAAACCTATTTTGCAACACAGAGAAACATATCTGAACGTGTTAGAAGTGTTTTGCATGATTTTTGAAGTTAGAGCCTGAAATGTCAGGAAACAGCGTTTCAGTGCAGAACAAACTTGTTTCAAGCAATGCAAGCTGAATCTCTGTCCCACTTTAATATTGCAGTCTGTGCATGAATAAAACCTATTTTGCAACACAGAGAAACATATCTGAAGGTGTTAGAAGTGTTTTGCATGATTTTTGAAGTTAGAGCCTGAAATGTCAGAAAACAGCGTTTCAGCGCAGAACAAACTTGGTTCCAGCAATGCAAGCTGAATCTTGGTCCCACTTTAAAATATCAGTCTGTGCATGAATAAAACCTATTTTGCAAAACAGAGAAACATATCTGAAGGTGTTAGAAGTGTTTTGCATGATTTTTGAAGTTAGAGCCTGAAATGTCAGAAAACAGCGTTTCAGCGCAGAAGAAACTTGGTTCCAGCAATGCAAGCTGAATCTTGGTCCCACTTTGAAATATCAGTCTGTGCATGAATAAAACCTATTTTGCAACACAGAGAAACATATCTGAAGGTGTTAGAAGTGTTTTGCATGATTTTTGAAGTTAGAGCCTGAAATGTCAGAAAACAGCGTTTCAGCGCAGAACAAACTTGGTTCCAGCAATGCAAGATGAATCTTGGTCCCAATTTAAAATATCAGTCTGTGCATGAATAAAACCTATTTTGCAACACAAAGAAACATATCTGAAGGTGTTAGAAGTGTTTTGCATGATTTTTGAAGTTAGAGCCTGAAGTGTCAGAAAACAGCGTTTCAGCGCAGATAAAACTTGGTTCCAGCAATGCAAGCTGAATCTTGGTCCCACTTTAAAATATCAGTCTGTGCATGAATAAAACCTATTTTGCAACACAGAGAAACATATCTGAAGGTGTTAGAAGTGTTTTGCATGATTTTTGAAGTTAGAGCCTGAAATGTCAGAAAACAGCGTTTCAGCGCAGAACAAACTTGGTTCCAGCAATGCAAGCTGAATCTTGGTCCCACTTTAAAATATCAGTCTGTGCATGAATAAAACCTATTTTGCAACACAGAGAAACATATCTGAAGGTGTTAGAAGTGTTTTTCATGATTTTTGAAGTTAGAGCCTGAAATGTCAGGAAACAGCGTTTCAGTGCAGAACAAACTTGTTTCAAGCATTGCAAGCTGAATCTTGGTCCCACTTTAATATTGCAGTCTGTGCATGAATAAAACCTATTTTGCAACACAGAGAAACATATCTGAAGGTGTTAGAAGTGTTTTGCATGATTTTTGAAGTTAGAGCCTGAAATGTCAGAAAACAGCGTTTCAGCGCAGAACAAACTTGGTTCCAGCAATGCAAGCTGAATCTTGGTCCCACTTTAAAATATCAGTCTGTGCATGAATAAAACCTATTTTGCAACACAGAGAAACATATCTGAAGGTGTTAGAAGTGTTTTGCATGATTTTTGAAGTTAGAGCCTGAAATGTCAGGAAACAGCGTTTCAGTGCAGAACAAACTTGTTTCAAGCAATGCAAGCTGAATCTCTCTCCCACTTTAATATTGCAGTCTGTGCATGAATAAAACCTATTTTGCAACACAGAGAAACATATCTGAAGGTGTTAGAAGTGTTTTGCATGATTTTTGAAGTTAGAGCCTGAAATGTCAGAAAACAGCGTTTCAGCCCATAACAAACTTGGTTCTGGCAATGCAGGCTGAAACTCGGTCCAAAATTAAAATTGCAGCCTGTGCATGAATAAAACCTATTTTGCAACACAGAGAAACATGTCTTAAGGTGTTAGAAGTGTTTTGCATGATTTTTTAAGTTAGAGCCTGAAATGTCAGAAAACAGCGTTTCAGCGCAGAACAAACTTGCTTCTGGCAATGCAGGCTGAAACTCGGTCCAATATTAAAATTGCAGTCTGTGCATTAATAAAACCTATTTTGCAACACAGAGAAACATATCTGAAGGTGTTAGAAGTGTTTTGCATGATTTTTGAAGTTAGAGCCTGAAATGTCAGAAAACGGCTTTTCAGCACATAACAAACTTGGTTCAGGCAATGCAAGCTGAAACTCGGTCCAATATTAAAATTGCAGTCTGTGCATGAATAAAACCTATTTTGCAACACAGAGAAACATATCTGAAGGTGTTAGAAGTGTTTTGCATGATTTTTGAAGTTAGAGCCTGAAATGTCAGAAAACAGCGTTTCAGCCCATAACAAACTTGGTTCTGGCAATGCAGGCTGAAACTCGGTCCAAAATTAAAATTGCAGCCTGTGCATGAATAAAACCTATTTTGCAACACAGAGAAACATGTCTTAAGGTGTTAGAAGTGTTTTGCATGATTTTTTAAGTTAGAGCCTGAAATGTCAGAAAACAGCGTTTCAGCGCAGAACAAACTTGCTTCTGGCAATGCAGGCTGAAACTCGGTCCAATATTAAAATTGCAGTCTGTGCATGAATAAAACCTATTTTGCAACACAGAGAAACATATCTGAAGGTGTTAGAAGTGTTTTGCATGATTTTTGAAGTTAGAGCCTGAAATGTCAGAAAACGGCTTTTCAGCACATAACAAACTTGGTTCAGGCAATGCAAGCTGAAACTCGGTCCAAAATTAAAATTGCAGTCTGTGCATGATTAAAACCTATTTTGCAACACAGAGAAACATATCTGAAGGTGTTAGAAGTGTTTTGCATGATTTTTTAAGTTAGAGCCTGAAATGTCAGAAAACAGCGTTTCAGCGCAGAACAAACTTCCTTCTGGCAATGCAGGCTGAAACTCGGTCCAATATTAAAATTGCAGTCTGTGCATGAATAAAACCTATTTTGCAACACAGAGAAACATATCTGAAGGTGTTAGAAGTGTTTTGCATGATTTTTGAAGTTAGAGCCTGAAATGTCAGAAAACGGCTTTTCAGCACATAACAAACTTGGTTCAGGCAATGCAAGCTGAAACTCGGTCCAAAATTAAAATTGAAGTCTGTGCATGAATAAAACCTATTTTGCAACACAGAGAAACATATCTGAAGGTGTTAGACGTGTTTTGCATGATTTTTGAAGTTAGAGCCTGAAATGTCAGAAAACGGCTTTTCAGCACATAACAAACTTGGTTCAGGCAATGCAAGCTGAAACTCGGTCCAATATTAAAATTGCAGTCTGTGCATGAATAAAACCTATTTTGCAACACAGAGAAACATATCTGAAGGTGTTAGAAGTGTTTTGCATGATTTTTGAAGTTAGAGCCTGAAATGTCAGGAAACAGCGTTTCAGTGCAGAACAAACTTGTTTCAAGCAATGCAAGCTGAATCTCTGTCCCACTTTAATATTGCAGTCTGTGCATGAATAAAACCTATTTTGCAACACAGAGAAACATATCTGAAGGTGTTAGAAGTGTTTTGCATGATTTTTGAAGTTAGAGCCTGAAATGTCAGAAAACAGCGTTTCAGCGCAGAACAAACTTGGTTCCAGCAATGCAAGCTGAATCTTGGTCCCACTTTAAAATATCAGTCTGTGCATGAATAAAACCTATTTTGCAACACAGAGAAACATATTTGAAGGTGTTAGAAGTGTTTTGCATGATTTTTGAAGTTAGAGCCTGAAATGTCAGAAAACAGCGTTTCAGCGCAGAAGAAACTTGGTTCCAGCAATGCAAGCTGAATCTTGGTCCCACTTTAAAATATCAGTCTGTGCATGAATAAAACCTATTTTGCAACACAGAGAAACATATCTGAAGGTGTTAGAAGTGTTTTGCATGATTTTTGAAGTTAGAGCCTGAAATGTCAGAAAACAGCGTTTCAGCGCAGAACAAACTTGGTTCCAGCAATGCAAGATGAATCTTGGTCCCAATTTAAAATATCAGTCTGTGCATGAATAAAACCTATTTTGCAACACAAAGAAACATATCTGAAGGTGTTAGAAGTGTTTTGCATGATTTTTGAAGTTAGAGCCTGAAGTGTCAGAAAACAGCGTTTCAGCGCAGATAAAACTTGGTTCCAGCAATGCAAGCTGAATCTTGGTCCCACTTTAAAATATCAGTATGTGCATGAATAAAACCTATTTTGCAACACAGAGAAACATATCTGAACTTGTTAGAAGTGTTTTGCATGATTTTTGAAGTTAGAGCCTGAAATGTCAGGAAACAGCGTTTCAGTGCAGAACAAACTTGTTTCAAGCAATGCAAGCTGAATCTCTCTCCCACTTTAATATTGCAGTCTGTGCATGAATAAAACCTATTTTGCAACACAGAGAAACATATCTGAAGGTGTTAGAAGTGTTTTGCATGATTTTTGAAGTTAGAGCCTGAAATGTCAGAAAACAGCGTTTCAGCGCAGAACAAACTTGGTTCCAGCAATGCAAGCTGAATCTTGGTCCCACTTTGAAATATCAGTCTGTGCATGAATAAAACCTATTTTGCAACACAGAGAAACATATCTGAAGGTGTTAGAAGTGTTTTGCATGATTTTTGAAGTTAGAGCCTGAAATGTCAGGAAACAGCGTTTCAGTGCAGAACAAACTTGTTTCAAGCATTGCAAGCTGAATCTTGGTCCCACTTTAATATTGCAGTCTGTGCATGAATAAAACCTATTTTGCAACACAGAGACACATATCTGAAGGTGTTAGAAGTGTTTTGCATGATTTTTGAAGTTAGAGCCTGAAATGTCAGAAAACAGCGTTTCAGCGCAGAACAAACTTGGTTCCAGCAATGCAAGCTGAATCTTGGTCCCACTTTAAAATATCAGTCTGTGCATGAATAAAACCTATTTTGCAACACAGAGAAACATATCTGAAGGTGTTAGAAGTGTTTTGCATGATTTTTGAAGTTAGAGCCTGAAGTGTCAGAAAACAGCGTTTCAGCGCAGAACAAACTTGGTTCCAGCAATGCAAGCTGAATCTTGGTCCAAAATTAAAATTGCAGTCTGTGCATGAATAAAACCTATTTTGCAACACAGAGAAACATATCTGAAGGTGTTAGAAGTGTTTTGCATGATTTTTGAAGTTAGAGCCTGAAATGTCAGAAAAAGGCGTTTCAGCACATAACAAACTTGGTTCAGGCAATGCAAGCTGAAACTCGGTCCAAAATTAAAATTGCAGTCTGTGCATGAATAAAACCTATTTTGCAACACAGAGAAACATATCTGAAGGTGTTAGAAGTGTTTTGCATGATTTTTGAAGTTAGAGCCTGAAATGTCAGAAAACAGCGTTTCAGCGCAGAACAAACTTGGTTCCAGCACTGCAAGCTGAATCTTGGTCCCACTTTAAAATATCAGTCTGTGCATGAATAAAACCTATTTTGCAACACAGAGAAACATATCTGAAGGTGTTAGAAGTGTTTTGCATGATTTTTGAAGTTAGAGCCTGAAATGTCAGAAAACAGCGTTTCAGCGCAGAAGAAACTTGGTTCTAGCAATGCAAGCTGAATCTTGGTCCCACTTTAAAATATCAGTCTGTGCATGAATAAAACCTATTTTGCAACACAGAGAAACATATCTGAACGTGTTAGAAGTGTTTTGCATGATTTTTGAAGTTAGAGCCTGAAATGTCAGGAAACAGCGTTTCAGTGCAGAACAAACTTGTTTCAAGCAATGCAAGCTGAATCTCTCTCCCACTTTAATATTGCAGTCTGTGCATGAATAAAACCTATTTTGCAACACAGAGAAACATATCTGAAGGTGTTAGAAGTGTTTTGCATGATTTTTGAAGTTAGAGCCTGAAATGTCAGAAAACAGCGTTTCAGCGCAGAACAAACTTGGTTCCAGCAATGCAAGCTGAATCTTGGTCCCACTTTAAAATATCAGTCTGTGCATGAATAAAACCTATTTTGCAACACAGAGAAACATATCTGAAGGTGTTAGAAGTGTTTTGCATGATTTTTGAAGTTAGAGCCTGAAATGTCAGAAAACAGCGTTTCAGCGCAGAACAAACTTGGTTCCAGCAATGCAAGATGAATCTTGGTCCCAATTTAAAATATCAGTCTGTGCATGAATAAAACCTATTTTGCAACACAAAGAAACATATCTGAAGGTGTTAGAAGTGTTTTGCATGATTTTTGAAGTTAGAGCCTGAAGTGTCAGAAAACAGCGTTTCAGCGCAGATAAAACTTGGTTCCAGCAATGCAAGCTGAATCTTGGTCCCACTTTAAAATATCAGTCTGTGCATGAATAAAACCTATTTTGCAACACAGAGAAACATATCTGAACTTGTTAGAAGTGTTTTGCATGATTTTTGAAGTTAGAGCCTGAAATGTCAGGAAACAGCGTTTCAGTGCAGAACAAACTTGTTTCAAGCAATGCAAGCTGAATCTCTCTCCCACTTTAATATTGCAGTCTGTGCATGAATAAAACCTATTTTGCAACACAGAGAAACATATCTGAAGGTGTTAGAAGTGTTTTGCATGATTTTTGAAGTTAGAGCCTGAAATGTCAGAAAACAGCGTTTCAGCGCAGAACAAACTTGGTTCCAGCAATGCAAGCTGAATCTTGGTCCCACTTTAAAATATCAGTCTGTGCATGAATAAAACCTATTTTGCAACACAGAGAAACATATCTGAAGGTGTTAGAAGTGTTTTGCATGATTTTTGAAGTTAGAGCCTGAAATGTCAGGAAACAGCGTTTCAGTGCAGAACAAACTTGTTTCAAGCATTGCAAGCTGAATCTTGGTCCCAATTTAATATTGCAGTCTGTGCATGAATAAAACCTATTTTGCAACACAGAGAAACATATCTGAAGGTGTTAGAAGTGTTTTGCATGATTTTTGAAGTTAGAGCCTGAAATGTCAGAAAACAGCGTTTCAGCGCAGAACAAACTTGGTTCCAGCAATGCAAGCTGAATCTTGGTCCCACTTTAAAATATCAGTCTGTGCATGAATAAAACCTATTTTGCAACACAGAGAAACATATCTGAAGGTGTTAGAAGTGTTTTGCATGATTTTTGAAGTTAGAGCCTGAAATGTCAGGAAACAGCGTTTCAGTGCAGAACAAACTTGTTTCAAGCAATGCAAGCTGAATCTCTCTCCCACTTTAATATTGCAGTCTGTGCATGAATAAAACCTATTTTGCAACACAGAGAAACATATCTGAAGGTGTTAGAAGTGTTTTGCATGATTTTTGAAGTTAGAGCCTGAAATGTCAGAAAACAGCGTTTCAGCCCATAACAAACTTGGTTCTGGCAATGCAGGCTGAAACTCGGTCCAAAATTAAAATTGCAGCCTGTGCATGAATAAAACCTATTTTGCAACACAGAGAAACATGTTCCTAAGGTGTTAGAAGTGTTTTGCATGATTTTTTAAGTTAGAGCCTGAAATGTCAGAAAACAGCGTTTCAGCGCAGAACAAACTTGCTTCTGGCAATGCAGGCTGAAACTCGGTCCAATATTAAAATTGCAGTCTGTGCATGAATAAAACCTATTTTGCAACACAGAGAAACATATCTGAAGGTGTTAGAAGTGTTTTGCATGATTTTTTAAGTTAGAGCCTGAAATGTCAGAAAACAGCGTTTCAGCGCAGAACAAACTTGCTTCTGGCAATGCAGGCTGAAACTCGGTCCAATATTAAAATTGCAGTCTGTGCATGAATAAAACCTATTTTGCAACACAGAGAAACATATCTGAAGGTGTTAGAAGTGTTTTGCATGATTTTTGAAGTTAGAGCCTGAAATGTCAGAAAACGGCTTTTCAGCACATAACAAACTTGGTTCAGGCAATGCAAGCTGAAACTTGGTCCAAAATTAAAATTGCAGTCTGTGCATGAATAAAACCTATTTTGCAACACAGAGAAACATATCTGAAGGTGTTAGAAGTGTTTTGCATGATTTTTTAAGTCAGAGCCTGAAATGTCAGAAAACAGCTTTCAGCGCAGAACAAACTTGCTTCTGGCAATGCAGGCTGAAACTCGGTCCAATATTAAAATTGCAGTCTGTGCATGAATAAAACCTATTTTGCAACACAGAGAAACATATCTGAAGGTGTTAGAAGTGTTTTGCATGATTTTTGAAGTTAGAGCCTGAAATGTCAGAAAACGGCTTTTCAGCACATAACAAACTTGGTTCAGACAATGCAAGCTGAAACTCGGTCCAATATTAAAATTGCAGTCTGTGCATGAATAAAACCTATTTTGCAACACAGAGAAACATATCTGAAGGTGTTAGAAGTGTTTTGCATGATTTTTGAAGTTAGAGCCTGAAATGTCAGAAAACGGCTTTTCAGCACATAACAAACTTGGTTCAGGCAATGCAAGCTGAAACTCGGTCCAAAATTAAAATTGCAGCCTGTGCATGAATAAAACCTATTTTGCAACACAGAGAAACGTATCTGAAGGTGTTAGAAGTGTTTTGCATGATTTTTTAAGTTAGAGCCTGAAATGTCAGAAAACAGCGTTTCAGCGCAGAACAAACTTCCTTCTGGCAATGCAGGCTGAAACTCGGTCCAATATTAAAATTGCAGTCTGTGCATGAATAAAACCTATTTTGCAACACAGAGAAACATATCTGAAGGTGTTAGAAGTGTTTTGCATGATTTTTGAAGTTAGAGCCTGAAATGTCAGAAAACGGCTTTTCAGCACATAACAAACTTGGTTCAGGCAATGCAAGCTGAAACTCGGTCCAAAATTAAAATTGAAGTCTGTGCATGAATAAAACCTATTTTGCAACACAGAGAAACATATCTGAAGGTGTTAGACGTGTTTTGCATGATTTTTGAAGTTAGAGCCTGAAATGTCAGAAAACGGCTTTTCAGCACATAACAAACTTGGTTCAGGCAATGCAAGCTGAAACTCGGTCCAATATTAAAATTGCAGTCTGTGCATGAATAAAACCTATTTTGCAACACAGAGAAACATATCTGAAGGTGTTAGAAGTGTTTTGCATGATTTTTGAAGTTAGAGCCTGAAATGTCAGAAAACAGCGTTTCAGCGCAGAACAAACTTGGTTCCAGCAATGCAAGCTGAATCTTGGTCCCACTTTAAAATATCAGTCTGTGCATGAATAAAACCTATTTTGCAACACAGAGAAACATATCTGAAGGTGTTAGAAGTGTTTTGCATGATTTTTGAAGTTAGAGCCTGAAATGTCAGAAAACAGCGTTTCAGCGCAGAAGAAACTTGGTTCCAGCAATGCAAGCTGAATCTTGGTCCCACTTTAAAATATCAGTCTGTGCATGAATAAAACCTATTTTGCAACACAGAGAAACATATCTGAAGGTGTTAGAAGTGTTTTGCATGATTTTTGAAGTTAGAGCCTGAAATGTCAGAAAACAGCGTTTCAGCGCAGAACAAACTTGGTTCCAGCAATGCAAGATGAATCTTGGTCCCAATTTAAAATATCAGTCTGTGCATGAATAAAACCTATTTTGCAACACAAAGAAACATATCTGAAGGTGTTAGAAGTGTTTTGCATGATTTTTGAAGTTAGAGCCTGAAATGTCAGAAAACAGCGTTTCAGCCCATAACAAACTTGGTTCTGGCAATGCAGGCTGAAACTCGGTCCAAAATTAAAATTGCAGCCTGTGCATGAATAAAACCTATTTTGCAACACAGAGAAACATGTCTTAAGGTGTTAGAAGTGTTTTGCATGATTTTTTAAGTTAGAGCCTGAAATGTCAGAAAACAGCGTTTCAGCGCAGAACAAACTTGCTTCTGGCAATGCAGGCTGAAACTCGGTCCAATATTAAAATTGCAGTCTGTGCATGAATAAAACCTATTTTGCAACACAGAGAAACATATCTGAAGGTGTTAGAAGTGTTTTGCATGATTTTTGAAGTTAGAGCCTGAAATGTCAGAAAACGGCTTTTCAGCACATAACAAACTTGGTTCAGGCAATGCAAGCTGAAACTTGGTCCAAAATTAAAATTGCAGTCTGTGCATGAATAAAACCTATTTTGCAACACAGAGAAACATATCTGAAGCTGTTAGAAGTGTTTTGCATGATTTTTTAAGTCAGAGCCTGAAATGTCAGAAAACAGCGTTTCAGCGCAGAACAAACTTGCTTCTGGCAATGCAGGCTGAAACTCGGTCCAATATTAAAATTGCAGTCTGTGCATGAATAAAACCTATTTTGCAACACAGAGAAACATATCTGAAGGTGTTAGAAGTGTTTTGCATGATTTTTGAAGTTAGAGCCTGAAATGTCAGAAAACGGCTTTTCAGCACATAACAAACTTGGTTCAGGCAATGCAAGCTGAAACTCGGTCCAATATTAAAATTGCAGTCTGTGCATGAATAAAACCTATTTTGCAACACAGAGAAACATATCTGAAGGTGTTAGAAGTGTTTTGCATGATTTTTGAAGTTAGAGCCTGAAATGTCAGAAAACAGCGTTTCAGCCCATAACAAACTTGGTTCTGGCAATGCAGGCTGAAACTCGGTCCAAAATTAAAATTGCAGCCTGTGCATGAATAAAACCTATTTTGCAACACAGAGAAACATGTCTTAAGGTGTTAGAAGTGTTTTGCATGATTTTTTAAGTTAGAGCCTGAAATGTCAGAAAACAGCGTTTCAGCGCAGAACAAACTTGCTTCTGGCAATGCAGGCTGAAACTCGGTCCAATATTAAAATTGCAGTCTGTGCATGAATAAAACCTATTTTGCAACACAGAGAAACATATCTGAAGGTGTTAGAAGTGTTTTGCATGATTTTTGAAGTTAGAGCCTGAAATGTCAGAAAACGGCTTTTCAGCACATAACAAACTTGGTTCAGGCAATGCAAGCTGAAACTTGGTCCAAAATTAAAATTGCAGTCTGTGCATGAATAAAACCTATTTTGCAACACAGAGAAACATATCTGAAGGTGTTAGAAGTGTTTTGCATGATTTTTTAAGTCAGAGCCTGAAATGTCAGAAAACAGCGTTTCAGCGCAGAACAAACTTGCTTCTGGCAATGCAGGCTGAAACTCGGTCCAATATTAAAATTGCAGTCTGTGCATGAATAAAACCTATTTTGCAACACAGAGAAACATATCTGAAGGTGTTAGAAGTGTTTTGCATGATTTTTGAAGTTAGAGCCTGAAATGTCAGAAAACGGCTTTTCAGCACATAACAAACTTGGTTCAGACAATGCAAGCTGAAACTCGGTCCAATATTAAAATTGCAGTCTGTGCATGAATAAAACCTATTTTGCAACACAGAGAAACATATCTGAAGGTGTTAGAAGTGTTTTGCATGATTTTTGAAGTTAGAGCCTGAAATGTCAGAAAACGGCTTTTCAGCACATAACAAACTTGGTTCAGGCAATGCAAGCTGAAACTCGGTCCAAAATTAAAATTGCAGTCTGTGCATGATTAAAACCTATTTTGCAACACAGAGAAACATATCTGAAGGTGTTAGAAGTGTTTTGCATGATTTTTTAAGTTAGAGCCTGAAATGTCAGAAAACAGCGTTTCAGCGCAGAACAAACTTCCTTCTGGCAATGCAGGCTGAAACTCGGTCCAATATTAAAATTGCAGTCTGTGCATGAATAAAACCTATTTTGCAACACAGAGAAACATATCTGAAGGTGTTAGAAGTGTTTTGCATGATTTTTGAAGTTAGAGCCTGAAATGTCAGAAAACGGCTTTTCAGCACATAACAAACTTGGTTCAGGCAATGCAAGCTGAAACTCGGTCCAAAATTAAAATTGAAGTCTGTGCATGAATAAAACCTATTTTGCAACACAGAGAAACATATCTGAAGGTGTTAGACGTGTTTTGCATGATTTTTGAAGTTAGAGCCTGAAATGTCAGAAAACGGCTTTTCAGCACATAACAAACTTGGTTCAGGCAATGCAAGCTGAAACTCGGTCCAATATTAAAATTGCAGTCTGTGCATGAATAAAACCTATTTTGCAACACAGAGAAACATATCTGAAGGTGTTAGAAGTGTTTTGCATGATTTTTGAAGTTAGAGCCTGAAATGTCAGGAAACAGCGTTTCAGTGCAGAACAAACTTGTTTCAAGCAATGCAAGCTGAATCTCTGTCCCACTTTAATATTGCAGTCTGTGCATGAATAAAACCTATTTTGCAACACAGAGAAACATATCTGAAGGTGTTAGAAGTGTTTTGCATGATTTTTGAAGTTAGAGCCTGAAATGTCAGAAAACAGCGTTTCAGCGCAGAAGAAACTTGGTTCCAGCAATGCAAGCTGAATCTTGGTCCCACTTTAAAATATCAGTCTGTGCATGAATAAAACCTATTTTGCAACACAGAGAAACATATCTGAAGGTGTTAGAAGTGTTTTGCATGATTTTTGAAGTTAGAGCCTGAAATGTCAGAAAACAGCGTTTCAGCGCAGAACAAACTTGGTTCCAGCAATGCAAGATGAATCTTGGTCCCAATTTAAAATATCAGTCTGTGCATGAATAAAACCTATTTTGCAACACAAAGAAACATATCTGAAGGTGTTAGAAGTGTTTTGCATGATTTTTGAAGTTAGAGCCTGAAGTGTCAGAAAACAGCGTTTCAGCGCAGATAAAACTTGGTTCCAGCAATGCAAGCTGAATCTTGGTCCCACTTTAAAATATCAGTCTGTGCATGAATAAAACCTATTTTGCAACACAGAGAAACATATCTGAACTTGTTAGAAGTGTTTTGCATGATTTTTGAAGTTAGAGCCTGAAATGTCAGGAAACAGCGTTTCAGTGCAGAACAAACTTGTTTCAAGCAATGCAAGCTGAATCTCTCTCCCACTTTAATATTGCAGTCTGTGCATGAATAAAACCTATTTTGCAACACAGAGAAACATATCTGAAGGTGTTAGAAGTGTTTTGCATGATTTTTGAAGTTAGAGCCTGAAATGTCAGAAAACAGCGTTTCAGCGCAGAACAAACTTGGTTCCAGCAATGCAAGCTGAATCTTGGTCCCACTTTGAAATATCAGTCTGTGCATGAATAAAACCTATTTTGCAACACAGAGAAACATATCTGAAGGTGTTAGAAGTGTTTTGCATGATTTTTGAAGTTAGAGCCTGAAATGTCAGGAAACAGCGTTTCAGTGCAGAACAAACTTGTTTCAAGCATTGCAAGCTGAATCTTGGTCCCACTTTAATATTGCAGTCTGTGCATGAATAAAACCTATTTTGCAACACAGAGACACATATCTGAAGGTGTTAGAAGTGTTTTGCATGATTTTTGAAGTTAGAGCCTGAAATGTCAGAAAACAGCGTTTCAGCGCAGAACAAACTTGGTTCCAGCAATGCAAGCTGAATCTTGGTCCCACTTTAAAATATCAGTCTGTGCATGAATAAAACCTATTTTGCAACACAGAGAAACATATCTGAAGGTGTTAGAAGTGTTTTGCATGATTTTTGAAGTTAGAGCCTGAAGTGTCAGAAAACAGCGTTTCAGCGCAGAACAAACTTGGTTCCAGCAATGCAAGCTGAATCTTGGTCCAAAATTAAAATTGCAGTCTGTGCATGAATAAAACCTATTTTGCAACACAGAGAAACATATCTGAAGGTGTTAGAAGTGTTTTGCATGATTTTTGAAGTTAGAGCCTGAAATGTCAGAAAAAGGCGTTTCAGCACATAACAAACTTGGTTCAGGCAATGCAAGCTGAAACTCGGTCCAAAATTAAAATTGCAGTCTGTGCATGAATAAAACCTATTTTGCAACACAGAGAAACATATCTGAAGGTGTTAGAAGTGTTTTGCATGATTTTTGAAGTTAGAGCCTGAAATGTCAGAAAACAGCGTTTCAGCGCAGAACAAACTTGGTTCCAGCACTGCAAGCTGAATCTTGGTCCCACTTTAAAATATCAGTCTGTGCATGAATAAAACCTATTTTGCAACACAGAGAAACATATCTGAAGGTGTTAGAAGTGTTTTGCATGATTTTTGAAGTTAGAGCCTGAAATGTCAGAAAACAGCGTTTCAGCGCAGAAGAAACTTGGTTCCAGCAATGCAAGCTGAATCTTGGTCCCACTTTAAAATATCAGTCTGTGCATGAATAAAACCTATTTTGCAACACAGAGAAACATATCTGAACGTGTTAGAAGTGTTTTGCATGATTTTTGAAGTTAGAGCCTGAAATGTCAGGAAACAGCGTTTCAGTGCAGAACAAACTTGTTTCAAGCAATGCAAGCTGAATCTCTCTCCCACTTTAATATTGCAGTCTGTGCATGAATAAAACCTATTTTGCAACACAGAGAAACATATCTGAAGGTGTTAGAAGTGTTTTGCATGATTTTTGAAGTTAGAGCCTGAAATGTCAGAAAACAGCGTTTCAGCGCAGAACAAACTTGGTTCCAGCAATGCAAGCTGAATCTTGGTCCCACTTTAAAATATCAGTCTGTGCATGAATAAAACCTATTTTGCAACACAGAGAAACATATCTGAAGGTGTTAGAAGTGTTTTGCATGATTTTTAAAGTTAGAGCCTGAAATGTCAGAAAACGGATTTTCAGCACATAACAAACTTGGTTCAGGCAATGCAAGCTGAAACTCGGTCCAAAATTAAAATTGCAGTCTGTGCATGAATAAAACCTATTTTGCAACACAGAGAAACATATCTGAAGGTGTTAGAAGTGTTTTGCATGATTTTTGAAGTTAGAGCCTGAAATGTCAGAAAACGGCTTTTCAGCACATAACAAACTTGGTTCAGGCAATGCAAGCTGAAACTCGGTCCAAAATTAAAATTGCAGTCTGTGCATGATTAAAACCTATTTTGCAACACAGAGAAACATATCTGAAGGTGTTAGAAGTGTTTTGCATGATTTTTTAAGTTAGAGCCTGAAATGTCAGAAAACAGCGTTTCAGCGCAGAACAAACTTCCTTCTGGCAATGCAGGCTGAAACTCGGTCCAATATTAAAATTGCAGTCTGTGCATGAATAAAACCTATTTTGCAACACAGAGAAACATATCTGAAGGTGTTAGAAGTGTTTTGCATGATTTTTGAAGTTAGAGCCTGAAATGTCAGAAAACGGCTTTTCAGCACATAACAAACTTGGTTCAGGCAATGCAAGCTGAAACTCGGTCCAAAATTAAAATTGAAGTCTGTGCATGAATAAAACCTATTTTGCAACACAGAGAAACATATCTGAAGGTGTTAGACGTGTTTTGCATGATTTTTGAAGTTAGAGCCTGAAATGTCAGAAAACGGCTTTTCAGCACATAACAAACTTGGTTCAGGCAATGCAAGCTGAAACTCGGTCCAATATTAAAATTGCAGTCTGTGCATGAATAAAACCTATTTTGCAACACAGAGAAACATATCTGAAGGTGTTAGAAGTGTTTTGCATGATTTTTGAAGTTAGAGCCTGAAATGTCAGGAAACAGCGTTTCAGTGCAGAACAAACTTGTTTCAAGCAATGCAAGCTGAATCTCTGTCCCACTTTAATATTGCAGTCTGTGCATGAATAAAACCTATTTTGCAACACAGAGAAACATATCTGAAGGTGTTAGAAGTGTTTTGCATGATTTTTGAAGTTAGAGCCTGAAATGTCAGAAAACAGCGTTTCAGCGCAGAAGAAACTTGGTTCCAGCAATGCAAGCTGAATCTTGGTCCCACTTTAAAATATCAGTCTGTGCATGAATAAAACCTATTTTGCAACACAGAGAAACATATCTGAAGGTGTTAGAAGTGTTTTGCATGATTTTTGAAGTTAGAGCCTGAAATGTCAGAAAACAGCGTTTCAGCGCAGAACAAACTTGGTTCCAGCAATGCAAGATGAATCTTGGTCCCAATTTAAAATATCAGTCTGTGCATGAATAAAACCTATTTTGCAACACAAAGAAACATATCTGAAGGTGTTAGAAGTGTTTTGCATGATTTTTGAAGTTAGAGCCTGAAGTGTCAGAAAACAGCGTTTCAGCGCAGATAAAACTTGGTTCCAGCAATGCAAGCTGAATCTTGGTCCCACTTTAAAATATCAGTCTGTGCATGAATAAAACCTATTTTGCAACACAGAGAAACATATCTGAACTTGTTAGAAGTGTTTTGCATGATTTTTGAAGTTAGAGCCTGAAATGTCAGGAAACAGCGTTTCAGTGCAGAACAAACTTGTTTCAAGCAATTTAAGCTGAATCTCTCTCCCACTTTAATATTGCAGTCTGTGCATGAATAAAACCTATTTTGCAACACAGAGAAACATATCTGAAGGTGTTAGAAGTGTTTTGCATGATTTTTGAAGTTAGAGCCTGAAATGTCAGAAAACAGCGTTTCAGCGCAGAACAAACTTGGTTCCAGCAATGCAAGCTGAATCTTGGTCCCACTTTGAAATATCAGTCTGTGCATGAATAAAACCTATTTTGCAACACAGAGAAACATATCTGAAGGTGTTAGAAGTGTTTTGCATGATTTTTGAAGTTAGAGCCTGAAATGTCAGGAAACAGCGTTTCAGTGCAGAACAAACTTGTTTCAAGCATTGCAAGCTGAATCTTGGTCCCACTTTAATATTGCAGTCTGTGCATGAATAAAACCTATTTTGCAACACAGAGACACATATCTGAAGGTGTTAGAAGTGTTTTGCATGATTTTTGAAGTTAGAGCCTGAAATGTCAGAAAACAGCGTTTCAGCGCAGAACAAACTTGGTTCCAGCAATGCAAGCTGAATCTTGGTCCCACTTTAAAATATCAGTCTGTGCATGAATAAAACCTATTTTGCAACACAGAGAAACATATCTGAAGGTGTTAGAAGTGTTTTGCATGATTTTTGAAGTTAGAGCCTGAAGTGTCAGAAAACAGCGTTTCAGCGCAGAACAAACTTGGTTCCAGCAATGCAAGCTGAATCTTGGTCCAAAATTAAAATTGCAGTCTGTGCATGAATAAAACCTATTTTGCAACACAGAGAAACATATCTGAAGGTGTTAGAAGTGTTTTGCATGATTTTTGAAGTTAGAGCCTGAAATGTCAGAAAAAGGCGTTTCAGCACATAACAAACTTGGTTCAGGCAATGCAAGCTGAAACTCGGTCCAAAATTAAAATTGCAGTCTGTGCATGAATAAAACCTATTTTGCAACACAGAGAAACATATCTGAAGGTGTTAGAAGTGTTTTGCATGATTTTTGAAGTTAGAGCCTGAAATGTCAGAAAACAGCGTTTCAGCGCAGAACAAACTTGGTTCCAGCACTGCAAGCTGAATCTTGGTCCCACTTTAAAATATCAGTCTGTGCATGAATAAAACCTATTTTGCAACACAGAGAAACATATCTGAAGGTGTTAGAAGTGTTTTGCATGATTTTTGAAGTTAGAGCCTGAAATGTCAGAAAACAGCGTTTCAGCGCAGAAGAAACTTGGTTCCAGCAATGCAAGCTGAATCTTGGTCCCACTTTAAAATATCAGTCTGTGCATGAATAAAACCTATTTTGCAACACAGAGAAACATATCTGAACGTGTTAGAAGTGTTTTGCATGATTTTTGAAGTTAGAGCCTGAAATGTCAGGAAACAGCGTTTCAGTGCAGAACAAACTTGTTTCAAGCAATGCAAGCTGAATCTCTCTCCCACTTTAATATTGCAGTCTGTGCATGAATAAAACCTATTTTGCAACACAGAGAAACATATCTGAAGGTGTTAGAAGTGTTTTGCATGATTTTTGAAGTTAGAGCCTGAAATGTCAGAAAACAGCGTTTCAGCGCAGAACAAACTTGGTTCCAGCAATGCAAGCTGAATCTTGGTCCCACTTTAAAATATCAGTCTGTGCATGAATAAAACCTATTTTGCAACACAGAGAAACATATCTGAAGGTGTTAGAAGTGTTTTGCATGATTTTTAAAGTTAGAGCCTGAAATGTCAGAAAACGGATTTTCAGCACATAACAAACTTGGTTCAGGCAATGCAAGCTGAAACTCGGTCCAAAATTAAAATTGCAGTCTGTGCATGAATAAAACCAATATTGCAACACAGAGAAACATGTCTTAAGGTGTTAGAAGTGTTTTGCATATTTTTTTAAGTTAGAGCCTGAAATGTCAGAAAACAGCGTTTCAGCGCAGAACAAAGTTGGTTCAGGCAATGCAAGCTGAATCTCTGTCCCACTTTAAATTTACACTCTTTGCATGACTAAAACCTATTTTGCAACACAGAGAAACATATCTGAAGTTGTTAGAAGTGTTTTGCATGATTTTTGAAGTTAGAGCCTGAAATGTCAGAAAACGGCTTTTCAGCACATAACAAACTTGGTTCAGGCAATGCAAGCTGAAACTTGGTCCAAAATTAAAATTGCAGTCTGTGCATGAATAAAACCTATTTTGCAACACAGAGAAACATATCTGAAGGTGTTAGAAGTGTTTTGCATGATTTTTGAAGTTAGAGCCTGAAATGTCAGAAAACGGCTTTTCAGCACATAACAAACTTGGTTCAGGCAATGCAAGCTGAAACTCGGTCCAATATTAAAATTGCAGTCTGTGCATGAATAAAACCTATTTTGCAACACAGAGAAACATATCTGAAGGTGTTAGAAGTGTTTTGCATGATTTTTGAAGTTAGAGCCTGAAATGTCAGGAAACAGCGTTTCAGTGCAGAACAAACTTGTTTCAAGCAATGCAAGCTGAATCTCTGTCCCACTTTAATATTGCAGTCTGTGCATGAATAAAACCTATTTTGCAACACAGAGAAACATATCTGAAGGTGTTAGAAGTGTTTTGCATGATTTTTGAAGTTAGAGCCTGAAATGTCAGAAAACAGCGTTTCAGCGCAGAACAAACTTGGTTCCAGCAATGCAAGCTAAATCTTGGTCCCACTTTAAAATATCAGTCTCTGCATGAATAAAACCTATTTTGCAACACAGAGAAACATATCTGAAGGTGTTAGAAGTGTTTTGCATGATTTTTGAAGTTAGAGCCTGAAATGTCAGGAAACAGCGTTTCAGTGCAGAACAAACTTGTTTCAAGCAATGCAAGCTGAATCTCTCTCCCACTTTAATATTGCAGTCTGTGCATGAATAAAACCTATTTTGCAACACAGAGAAACATATCTGAAGGTGTTAGAAGTGTTTTGCATGATTTTTGAAGTTAGAGCCTGAAATGTCAGAAAACAGCGTTTCAGCCCATAACAAACTTGGTTCTGGCAATGCAGGCTGAAACTCGGTCCAAAATTAAAATTGCAGCCTGTGCATGAATAAAACCTATTTTGCAACACAGAGAAACATGTCTTAAGGTGTTAGAAGTGTTTTGCATGATTTTTTAAGTTAGAGCCTGAAATGTCAGAAAACAGCGTTTCAGCGCAGAACAAACTTGCTTCTGGCAATGCAGGCTGAAACTCGGTCCAATATTAAAATTGCAGTCTGTGCATGAATAAAACCTATTTTGCAACACAGAGAAACATATCTGAAGGTGTTAGAAGTGTTTTGCATGATTTTTGAAGTTAGAGCCTGAAATTTCAGAAAACGGCTTTTCAGCACATAACAAACTTGGTTCAGGCAATGCAAGCTGAAACTCGGTCCAATATTAAAATTGCAGTCTGTGCATGAATAAAACCTATTTTGCAACACAGAGAAACATATCTGAAGGTGTTAGAAGTGTTTTGCATGATTTTTGAAGTTAGAGCCTGAAATGTCAGAAAACAGCGTTTCAGCCCATAACAAACTTGGTTCTGGCAATGCAGGCTGAAACTCGGTCCAAAATTAAAATTGCAGCCTGTGCATGAATAAAACCTATTTTGCAACACAGAGAAACATGTCTTAAGGTGTTAGAAGTGTTTTGCATGATTTTTTAAGTTAGAGCCTGAAATGTCAGAAAACAGCGTTTCAGCGCAGAACAAACTTGCTTCTGGCAATGCAGGCTGAAACTCGGTCCAATATTAAAATTGCAGTCTGTGCATGAATAAAACCTATTTTGCAACACAGAGAAACATATCTGAAGGTGTTAGAAGTGTTTTGCATGATTTTTGAAGTTAGAGCCTGAAATGTCAGAAAACGGCTTTTCAGCACATAACAAACTTGGTTCAGGCAATGCAAGCTGAAACTTGGTCCAAAATTAAAATTGCAGTCTGTGCATGAATAAAACCTATTTTGCAACACAGAGAAACATATCTGAAGGTGTTAGAAGTGTTTTGCATGATTTTTTAAGTCAGAGCCTGAAATGTCAGAAAACAGCGTTTCAGCGCAGAACAAACTTGCTTCTGGCAATGCAGGCTGAAACTCGGTCCAATATTAAAATTGCAGTCTGTGCATGAATAAAACCTATTTTGCAACACAGAGAAACATATCTGAAGGTGTTAGAAGTGTTTTGCATGATTTTTGAAGTTAGAGCCTGAAATGTCAGAAAACGGCTTTTCAGCACATAACAAACTTGGTTCAGACAATGCAAGCTGAAACTCGGTCCAATATTAAAATTGCAGTCTGTGCATGAATAAAACCTATTTTGCAACACAGAGAAACATATCTGAAGGTGTTAGAAGTGTTTTGCATGATTTTTGAAGTTAGAGCCTGAAATGTCAGAAAACGGCTTTTCAGCACATAACAAACTTGGTTCAGGCAATGCAAGCTGAAACTCGGTCCAAAATTAAAATTGCAGTCTGTGCATGATTAAAACCTATTTTGCAACACAGAGAAACATATCTGAAGGTGTTAGAAGTGTTTTGCATGATTTTTTAAGTTAGAGCCTGAAATGTCAGAAAACAGCGTTTCAGCGCAGAACAAACTTCCTTCTGGCAATGCAGGCTGAAACTCGGTCCAATATTAAAATTGCAGTCTGTGCATGAATAAAACCTATTTTGCAACACAGAGAAACATATCTGAAGGTGTTAGAAGTGTTTTGCATGATTTTTGAAGTTAGAGCCTGAAATGTCAGAAAACGGCTTTTCAGCACATAACAAACTTGGTTCAGGCAATGCAAGCTGAAACTCGGTCCAAAATTAAAATTGAAGTCTGTGCATGAATAAAACCTATTTTGCAACACAGAGAAACATATCTGAAGGTGTTAGACGTGTTTTGCATGATTTTTGAAGTTAGAGCCTGAAATGTCAGAAAACGGCTTTTCAGCACATAACAAACTTGGTTCAGGCAATGCAAGCTGAAACTCGGTCCAATATTAAAATTGCAGTCTGTGCATGAATAAAACCTATTTTGCAACACAGAGAAACATATCTGAAGGTGTTAGAAGTGTTTTGCATGATTTTTGAAGTTAGAGCCTGAAATGTCAGGAAACAGCGTTTCAGTGCAGAACAAACTTGTTTCAAGCAATGCAAGCTGAATCTCTGTCCCACTTTAATATTGCAGTCTGTGCATGAATAAAACCTATTTTGCAACACAGAGAAACATATCTGAAGGTGTTAGAAGTGTTTTGCATGATTTTTGAAGTTAGAGCCTGAAATGTCAGAAAACAGCGTTTCAGCGCAGAACAAACTTGGTTCCAGCAATGCAAGCTGAATCTTGGTCCCACTTTAAAATATCAGTCTGTGCATGAATAAAACCTATTTTGCAACACAGAGAAACATATTTGAAGGTGTTAGAAGTGTTTTGCATGATTTTTGAAGTTAGAGCCTGAAATGTCAGAAAACAGCGTTTCAGCGCAGAAGAAACTTGGTTCCAGCAATGCAAGCTGAATCTTGGTCCCACTTTAAAATATCAGTCTGTGCATGAATAAAACCTATTTTGCAACACAGAGAAACATATCTGAAGGTGTTAGAAGTGTTTTGCATGATTTTTGAAGTTAGAGCCTGAAATGTCAGAAAACGGCTTTTCAGCACATAACAAACTTGGTTCAGGCAATGCAAGCTGAAACTTGGTCCAAAATTAAAATTGCAGTCTGTGCATGAATAAAACCTATTTTGCAACACAGAGAAACATATCTGAAGGTGTTAGAAGTGTTTTGCATGATTTTTTAAGTCAGAGCCTGAAATGTCAGAAAACAGCGTTTCAGCGCAGAACAAACTTGCTTCTGGCAATGCAGGCTGAAACTCGGTCCAATATTAAAATTGCAGTCTGTGCATGAATAAAACCTATTTTGCAACACAGAGAAACATATCTGAAGGTGTTAGAAGTGTTTTGCATGATTTTTGAAGTTAGAGCCTGAAATGTCAGAAAACGGCTTTTCAGCACATAACAAACTTGGTTCAGACAATGCAAGCTGAAACTCGGTCCAATATTAAAATTGCAGTCTGTGCATGAATAAAACCTATTTTGCAACACAGAGAAACATATCTGAAGGTGTTAGAAGTGTTTTGCATGATTTTTGAAGTTAGAGCCTGAAATGTCAGAAAACGGCTTTTCAGCACATAACAAACTTGGTTCAGGCAATGCAAGCTGAAACTCGGTCCAAAATTAAAATTGCAGTCTGTGCATGAATAAAACCTATTTTGCAACACAGAGAAACATATCTGAAGGTGTTAGAAGTGTTTTGCATGATTTTTTAAGTTAGAGCCTGAAATGTCAGAAAACAGCGTTTCAGCGCATAACAAACTTCCTTCTGGCAATGCAGGCTGAAACTCGGTCCAATATTAAAATTGCAGTCTGTGCATGAATAAAACCTATTTTGCAACACAGAGAAACATATCTGAAGGTGTTAGAAGTGTTTTGCATGATTTTTGAAGTTAGAGCCTGAAATGTCAGAAAACGGCTTTTCAGCACATAACAAACTTGGTTCAGGCAATGCAAGCTGAAACTCGGTCCAAAATTAAAATTGAAGTCTGTGCATGAATAAAACCTATTTTGCAACACAGAGAAACATATCTGAAGGTGTTAGACGTGTTTTGCATGATTTTTGAAGTTAGAGCCTGAAATGTCAGAAAACGGCTTTTCAGCACATAACAAACTTGGTTCAGGCAATGCAAGCTGAAACTCGGTCCAATATTAAAATTGCAGTCTGTGCATGAATAAAACCTATTTTGCAACACAGAGAAACATATCTGAAGGTGTTAGAAGTGTTTTGCATGATTTTTGAAGTTAGAGCCTGAAATGTCAGGAAACAGCGTTTCAGTGCAGAACAAACTTGTTTCAAGCAATGCAAGCTGAATCTCTGTCCCACTTTAATATTGCAGTCTGTGCATGAATAAAACCTATTTTGCAACACAGAGAAACATATCTGAAGGTGTTAGAAGTGTTTTGCATGATTTTTGAAGTTAGAGCCTGAAATGTCAGAAAACAGCGTTTCAGCGCAGAACAAACTTGGTTCCAGCAATGCAAGCTGAATCTTGGTCCCACTTTAAAATATCAGTCTGTGCATGAATAAAACCTATTTTGCAAAACAGAGAAACATATCTGAAGGTGTTAGAAGTGTTTTGCATGATTTTTGAAGTTAGAGCCTGAAATGTCAGAAAACAGCGTTTCAGCGCAGAAGAAACTTGGTTCCAGCAATGCAAGCTGAATCTTGGTCCCACTTTGAAATATCAGTCTGTGCATGAATAAAACCTATTTTGCAACACAGAGAAACATATCTGAAGGTGTTAGAAGTGTTTTGCATGATTTTTGAAGTTAGAGCCTGAAATGTCAGAAAACAGCGTTTCAGCGCAGAACAAACTTGGTTCCAGCAATGCAAGATGAATCTTGGTCCCAATTTAAAATATCAGTCTGTGCATGAATAAAACCTATTTTGCAACACAAAGAAACATATCTGAAGGTGTTAGAAGTGTTTTGCATGATTTTTGAAGTTAGAGCCTGAAGTGTCAGAAAACAGCGTTTCAGCGCAGATAAAACTTGGTTCCAGCAATGCAAGCTGAATCTTGGTCCCACTTTAAAATATCAGTCTGTGCATGAATAAAACCTATTTTGCAACACAGAGAAACATATCTGAAGGTGTTAGAAGTGTTTTGCATGATTTTTGAAGTTAGAGCCTGAAATGTCAGAAAACAGCGTTTCAGCGCAGAACAAACTTGGTTCCAGCAATGCAAGCTGAATCTTGGTCCCACTTTAAAATATCAGTCTGTGCATGAATAAAACCTATTTTGCAACACAGAGAAACATATCTGAAGGTGTTAGAAGTGTTTTGCATGATTTTTGAAGTTAGAGCCTGAAATGTCAGGAAACAGCGTTTCAGTGCAGAACAAACTTGTTTCAAGCATTGCAAGCTGAATCTTGGTCCCACTTTAATATTGCAGTCTGTGCATGAATAAAACCTATTTTGCAACACAGAGAAACATATCTGAAGGTGTTAGAAGTGTTTTGCATGATTTTTGAAGTTAGAGCCTGAAATGTCAGAAAACAGCGTTTCAGCGCAGAACAAACTTGGTTCCAGCAATGCAAGCTGAATCTTGGTCCCACTTTAAAATATCAGTCTGTGCATGAATAAAACCTATTTTGCAACACAGAGAAACATATCTGAAGGTGTTAGAAGTGTTTTGCATGATTTTTGAAGTTAGAGCCTGAAATGTCAGGAAACAGCGTTTCAGTGCAGAACAAACTTGTTTCAAGCAATGCAAGCTGAATCTCTCTCCCACTTTAATATTGCAGTCTGTGCATGAATAAAACCTATTTTGCAACACAGAGAAACATATCTGAAGGTGTTAGAAGTGTTTTGCATGATTTTTGAAGTTAGAGCCTGAAATGTCAGAAAACAGCGTTTCAGCCCATAACAAACTTGGTTCTGGCAATGCAGGCTGAAACTCGGTCCAAAATTAAAATTGCAGCCTGTGCATGAATAAAACCTATTTTGCAACACAGAGAAACATGTCTTAAGGTGTTAGAAGTGTTTTGCATGATTTTTTAAGTTAGAGCCTGAAATGTCAGAAAACAGCGTTTCAGCGCAGAACAAACTTGCTTCTGGCAATGCAGGCTGAAACTCGGTCCAATATTAAAATTGCAGTCTGTGCATGAATAAAACCTATTTTGCAACACAGAGAAACATATCTGAAGGTGTTAGAAGTGTTTTGCATGATTTTTGAAGTTAGAGCCTGAAATGTCAGAAAACGGCTTTTCAGCACATAACAAACTTGGTTCAGGCAATGCAAGCTGAAACTCGGTCCAATATTAAAATTGCAGTCTGTGCATGAATAAAACCTATTTTGCAACACAGAGAAACATATCTGAAGGTGTTAGAAGTGTTTTGCATGATTTTTGAAGTTAGAGCCTGAAATGTCAGAAAACAGCGTTTCAGCCCATAACAAACTTGGTTCTGGCAATGCAGGCTGAAACTCGGTCCAAAATTAAAATTGCAGCCTGTGCATGAATAAAACCTATTTTGCAACACAGAGAAACATGTCTTAAGGTGTTAGAAGTGTTTTGCATGATTTTTTAAGTTAGAGCCTGAAATGTCAGAAAACAGCGTTTCAGCGCAGAACAAACTTGCTTCTGGCAATGCAGGCTGAAACTCGGTCCAATATTAAAATTGCAGTCTGTGCATGAATAAAACCTATTTTGCAACACAGAGAAACATATCTGAAGGTGTTAGAAGTGTTTTGCATGATTTTTGAAGTTAGAGCCTGAAATGTCAGAAAACGGCTTTTCAGCACATAACAAACTTGGTTCAGGCAATGCAAGCTGAAACTTGGTCCAAAATTAAAATTGCAGTCTGTGCATGAATAAAACCTATTTTGCAACACAGAGAAACATATCTGAAGGTGTTAGAAGTGTTTTGCATGATTTTTTAAGTCAGAGCCTGAAATGTCAGAAAACAGCGTTTCAGCGCAGAACAAACTTGCTTCTGGCAATGCAGGCTGAAACTCGGTCCAATATTAAAATTGCAGTCTGTGCATGAATAAAACCTATTTTGCAACACAGAGAAACATATCTGAAGGTGTTAGAAGTGTTTTGCATGATTTTTGAAGTTAGAGCCTGAAATGTCAGAAAACGGCTTTTCAGCACATAACAAACTTGGTTCAGACAATGCAAGCTGAAACTCGGTCCAATATTAAAATTGCAGTCTGTGCATGAATAAAACCTATTTTGCAACACAGAGAAACATATCTGAAGGTGTTAGAAGTGTTTTGCATGATTTTTGAAGTTAGAGCCTGAAATGTCAGAAAACGGCTTTTCAGCACATAACAAACTTGGTTCAGGCAATGCAAGCTGAAACTCGGTCCAAAATTAAAATTGCAGTCTGTGCATGATTAAAACCTATTTTGCAACACAGAGAAACATATCTGAAGGTGTTAGAAGTGTTTTGCATGATTTTTTAAGTTAGAGCCTGAAATGTCAGAAAACAGCGTTTCAGCGCAGAACAAACTTCCTTCTGGCAATGCAGGCTGAAACTCGGTCCAATATTAAAATTGCAGTCTGTGCATGAATAAAACCTATTTTGCAACACAGAGAAACATATCTGAAGGTGTTAGAAGTGTTTTGCATGATTTTTGAAGTTAGAGCCTGAAATGTCAGAAAACGGCTTTTCAGCACATAACAAACTTGGTTCAGGCAATGCAAGCTGAAACTCGGTCCAAAATTAAAATTGAAGTCTGTGCATGAATAAAACCTATTTTGCAACACAGAGAAACATATCTGAAGGTGTTAGACGTGTTTTGCATGATTTTTGAAGTTAGAGCCTGAAATGTCAGAAAACGGCTTTTCAGCACATAACAAACTTGGTTCAGGCAATGCAAGCTGAAACTCGGTCCAATATTAAAATTGCAGTCTGTGCATGAATAAAACCTATTTTGCAACACAGAGAAACATATCTGAAGGTGTTAGAAGTGTTTTGCATGATTTTTGAAGTTAGAGCCTGAAATGTCAGGAAACAGCGTTTCAGTGCAGAACAAACTTGTTTCAAGCAATGCAAGCTGAATCTCTGTCCCACTTTAATATTGCAGTCTGTGCATGAATAAAACCTATTTTGCAACACAGAGAAACATATCTGAAGGTGTTAGAAGTGTTTTGCATGATTTTTGAAGTTAGAGCCTGAAATGTCAGAAAACAGCGTTTCAGCGCAGAAGAAACTTGGTTCCAGCAATGCAAGCTGAATCTTGGTCCCACTTTAAAATATCAGTCTGTGCATGAATAAAACCTATTTTGCAACACAGAGAAACATATCTGAAGGTGTTAGAAGTGTTTTGCATGATTTTTGAAGTTAGAGCCTGAAATGTCAGAAAACAGCGTTTCAGCGCAGAACAAACTTGGTTCCAGCAATGCAAGATGAATCTTGGTCCCAATTTAAAATATCAGTCTGTGCATGAATAAAACCTATTTTGCAACACAAAGAAACATATCTGAAGGTGTTAGAAGTGTTTTGCATGATTTTTGAAGTTAGAGCCTGAAGTGTCAGAAAACAGCGTTTCAGCGCAGATAAAACTTGGTTCCAGCAATGCAAGCTGAATCTTGGTCCCACTTTAAAATATCAGTCTGTGCATGAATAAAACCTATTTTGCAACACAGAGAAACATATCTGAACTTGTTAGAAGTGTTTTGCATGATTTTTGAAGTTAGAGCCTGAAATGTCAGGAAACAGCGTTTCAGTGCAGAACAAACTTGTTTCAAGCAATGCAAGCTGAATCTCTCTCCCACTTTAATATTGCAGTCTGTGCATGAATAAAACCTATTTTGCAACACAGAGAAACATATCTGAAGGTGTTAGAAGTGTTTTGCATGATTTTTGAAGTTAGAGCCTGAAATGTCAGAAAACAGCGTTTCAGCGCAGAACAAACTTGGTTCCAGCAATGCAAGCTGAATCTTGGTCCCACTTTGAAATATCAGTCTGTGCATGAATAAAACCTATTTTGCAACACAGAGAAACATATCTGAAGGTGTTAGAAGTGTTTTGCATGATTTTTGAAGTTAGAGCCTGAAATGTCAGGAAACAGCGTTTCAGTGCAGAACAAACTTGTTTCAAGCATTGCAAGCTGAATCTTGGTCCCACTTTAATATTGCAGTCTGTGCATGAATAAAACCTATTTTGCAACACAGAGACACATATCTGAAGGTGTTAGAAGTGTTTTGCATGATTTTTGAAGTTAGAGCCTGAAATGTCAGAAAACAGCGTTTCAGCGCAGAACAAACTTGGTTCCAGCAATGCAAGCTGAATCTTGGTCCCACTTTAAAATATCAGTCTGTGCATGAATAAAACCTATTTTGCAACACAGAGAAACATATCTGAAGGTGTTAGAAGTGTTTTGCATGATTTTTGAAGTTAGAGCCTGAAGTGTCAGAAAACAGCGTTTCAGCGCAGAACAAACTTGGTTCCAGCAATGCAAGCTGAATCTTGGTCCAAAATTAAAATTGCAGTCTGTGCATGAATAAAACCTATTTTGCAACACAGAGAAACATATCTGAAGGTGTTAGAAGTGTTTTGCATGATTTTTGAAGTTAGAGCCTGAAATGTCAGAAAAAGGCGTTTCAGCACATAACAAACTTGGTTCAGGCAATGCAAGCTGAAACTCGGTCCAAAATTAAAATTGCAGTCTGTGCATGAATAAAACCTATTTTGCAACACAGAGAAACATATCTGAAGGTGTTAGAAGTGTTTTGCATGATTTTTGAAGTTAGAGCCTGAAATGTCAGAAAACAGCGTTTCAGCGCAGAACAAACTTGGTTCCAGCACTGCAAGCTGAATCTTGGTCCCACTTTAAAATATCAGTCTGTGCATGAATAAAACCTATTTTGCAACACAGAGAAACATATCTGAAGGTGTTAGAAGTGTTTTGCATGATTTTTGAAGTTAGAGCCTGAAATGTCAGAAAACAGCGTTTCAGCGCAGAAGAAACTTGGTTCCAGCAATGCAAGCTGAATCTTGGTCCCACTTTAAAATATCAGTCTGTGCATGAATAAAACCTATTTTGCAACACAGAGAAACATATCTGAACGTGTTAGAAGTGTTTTGCATGATTTTTGAAGTTAGAGCCTGAAATGTCAGGAAACAGCGTTTCAGTGCAGAACAAACTTGTTTCAAGCAATGCAAGCTGAATCTCTCTCCCACTTTAATATTGCAGTCTGTGCATGAATAAAACCTATTTTGCAACACAGAGAAACATATCTGAAGGTGTTAGAAGTGTTTTGCATGATTTTTGAAGTTAGAGCCTGAAATGTCAGAAAACAGCGTTTCAGCGCAGAACAAACTTGGTTCCAGCAATGCAAGCTGAATCTTGGTCCCACTTTAAAATATCAGTCTGTGCATGAATAAAACCTATTTTGCAACACAGAGAAACATATCTGAAGGTGTTAGAAGTGTTTTGCATGATTTTTAAAGTTAGAGCCTGAAATGTCAGAAAACGGATTTTCAGCACATAACAAACTTGGTTCAGGCAATGCAAGCTGAAACTCGGTCCAAAATTAAAATTGCAGTCTGTGCATGAATAAAACCTATTTTGCAACACAGAGAAACATATCTGAAGGTGTTAGAAGTGTTTTGCATGATTTTTGAAGTTAGAGCCTGAAATGTCAGAAAACGGCTTTTCAGCACATAACAAACTTGGTTCAGGCAATGCAAGCTGAAACTCGGTCCAAAATTAAAATTGCAGTCTGTGCATGATTAAAACCTATTTTGCAACACAGAGAAACATATCTGAAGGTGTTAGAAGTGTTTTGCATGATTTTTTAAGTTAGAGCCTGAAATGTCAGAAAACAGCGTTTCAGCGCAGAACAAACTTCCTTCTGGCAATGCAGGCTGAAACTCGGTCCAATATTAAAATTGCAGTCTGTGCATGAATAAAACCTATTTTGCAACACAGAGAAACATATCTGAAGGTGTTAGAAGTGTTTTGCATGATTTTTGAAGTTAGAGCCTGAAATGTCAGAAAACGGCTTTTCAGCACATAACAAACTTGGTTCAGGCAATGCAAGCTGAAACTCGGTCCAAAATTAAAATTGAAGTCTGTGCATGAATAAAACCTATTTTGCAACACAGAGAAACATATCTGAAGGTGTTAGACGTGTTTTGCATGATTTTTGAAGTTAGAGCCTGAAATGTCAGAAAACGGCTTTTCAGCACATAACAAACTTGGTTCAGGCAATGCAAGCTGAAACTCGGTCCAATATTAAAATTGCAGTCTGTGCATGAATAAAACCTATTTTGCAACACAGAGAAACATATCTGAAGGTGTTAGAAGTGTTTTGCATGATTTTTGAAGTTAGAGCCTGAAATGTCAGGAAACAGCGTTTCAGTGCAGAACAAACTTGTTTCAAGCAATGCAAGCTGAATCTCTGTCCCACTTTAATATTGCAGTCTGTGCATGAATAAAACCTATTTTGCAACACAGAGAAACATATCTGAAGGTGTTAGAAGTGTTTTGCATGATTTTTGAAGTTAGAGCCTGAAATGTCAGAAAACAGCGTTTCAGCGCAGAAGAAACTTGGTTCCAGCAATGCAAGCTGAATCTTGGTCCCACTTTAAAATATCAGTCTGTGCATGAATAAAACCTATTTTGCAACACAGAGAAACATATCTGAAGGTGTTAGAAGTGTTTTGCATGATTTTTGAAGTTAGAGCCTGAAATGTCAGAAAACAGCGTTTCAGCGCAGAACAAACTTGGTTCCAGCAATGCAAGATGAATCTTGGTCCCAATTTAAAATATCAGTCTGTGCATGAATAAAACCTATTTTGCAACACAAAGAAACATATCTGAAGGTGTTAGAAGTGTTTTGCATGATTTTTGAAGTTAGAGCCTGAAGTGTCAGAAAACAGCGTTTCAGCGCAGATAAAACTTGGTTCCAGCAATGCAAGCTGAATCTTGGTCCCACTTTAAAATATCAGTCTGTGCATGAATAAAACCTATTTTGCAACACAGAGAAACATATCTGAACTTGTTAGAAGTGTTTTGCATGATTTTTGAAGTTAGAGCCTGAAATGTCAGGAAACAGCGTTTCAGTGCAGAACAAACTTGTTTCAAGCAATTTAAGCTGAATCTCTCTCCCACTTTAATATTGCAGTCTGTGCATGAATAAAACCTATTTTGCAACACAGAGAAACATATCTGAAGGTGTTAGAAGTGTTTTGCATGATTTTTGAAGTTAGAGCCTGAAATGTCAGAAAACAGCGTTTCAGCGCAGAACAAACTTGGTTCCAGCAATGCAAGCTGAATCTTGGTCCCACTTTGAAATATCAGTCTGTGCATGAATAAAACCTATTTTGCAACACAGAGAAACATATCTGAAGGTGTTAGAAGTGTTTTGCATGATTTTTGAAGTTAGAGCCTGAAATGTCAGGAAACAGCGTTTCAGTGCAGAACAAACTTGTTTCAAGCATTGCAAGCTGAATCTTGGTCCCACTTTAATATTGCAGTCTGTGCATGAATAAAACCTATTTTGCAACACAGAGACACATATCTGAAGGTGTTAGAAGTGTTTTGCATGATTTTTGAAGTTAGAGCCTGAAATGTCAGAAAACAGCGTTTCAGCGCAGAACAAACTTGGTTCCAGCAATGCAAGCTGAATCTTGGTCCCACTTTAAAATATCAGTCTGTGCATGAATAAAACCTATTTTGCAACACAGAGAAACATATCTGAAGGTGTTAGAAGTGTTTTGCATGATTTTTGAAGTTAGAGCCTGAAGTGTCAGAAAACAGCGTTTCAGCGCAGAACAAACTTGGTTCCAGCAATGCAAGCTGAATCTTGGTCCAAAATTAAAATTGCAGTCTGTGCATGAATAAAACCTATTTTGCAACACAGAGAAACATATCTGAAGGTGTTAGAAGTGTTTTGCATGATTTTTGAAGTTAGAGCCTGAAATGTCAGAAAAAGGCGTTTCAGCACATAACAAACTTGGTTCAGGCAATGCAAGCTGAAACTCGGTCCAAAATTAAAATTGCAGTCTGTGCATGAATAAAACCTATTTTGCAACACAGAGAAACATATCTGAAGGTGTTAGAAGTGTTTTGCATGATTTTTGAAGTTAGAGCCTGAAATGTCAGAAAACAGCGTTTCAGCGCAGAACAAACTTGGTTCCAGCACTGCAAGCTGAATCTTGGTCCCACTTTAAAATATCAGTCTGTGCATGAATAAAACCTATTTTGCAACACAGAGAAACATATCTGAAGGTGTTAGAAGTGTTTTGCATGATTTTTGAAGTTAGAGCCTGAAATGTCAGAAAACAGCGTTTCAGCGCAGAAGAAACTTGGTTCCAGCAATGCAAGCTGAATCTTGGTCCCACTTTAAAATATCAGTCTGTGCATGAATAAAACCTATTTTGCAACACAGAGAAACATATCTGAACGTGTTAGAAGTGTTTTGCATGATTTTTGAAGTTAGAGCCTGAAATGTCAGGAAACAGCGTTTCAGTGCAGAACAAACTTGGTTCAGGCAATGCAAGCTGAAACTCGGTCCAATATTAAAATTGCAGTCTGTGCATGAATAAAACCTATTTTGCAACACAGAGAAACATATCTGAAGGTGTTAGAAGTGTTTTGCATGATTTTTGAAGTTAGAGCCTGAAATGTCAGGAAACAGCGTTTCAGTGCAGAACAAACTTGTTTCAAGCAATGCAAGCTGAATCTCTGTCCCACTTTAATATTGCAGTCTGTGCATGAATAAAACCTATTTTGCAACACAGAGAAACATATCTGAAGGTGTTAGAAGTGTTTTGCATGATTTTTGAAGTTAGAGCCTGAAATGTCAGAAAACAGCGTTTCAGCGCAGAAGAAACTTGGTTCCAGCAATGCAAGCTGAATCTTGGTCCCACTTTAAAATATCAGTCTGTGCATGAATAAAACCTATTTTGCAACACAGAGAAACATATCTGAAGGTGTTAGAAGTGTTTTGCATGATTTTTGAAGTTAGAGCCTGAAATGTCAGAAAACAGCGTTTCAGCGCAGAACAAACTTGGTTCCAGCAATGCAAGATGAATCTTGGTCCCAATTTAAAATATCAGTCTGTGCATGAATAAAACCTATTTTGCAACACAAAGAAACATATCTGAAGGTGTTAGAAGTGTTTTGCATGATTTTTGAAGTTAGAGCCTGAAGTGTCAGAAAACAGCGTTTCAGCGCAGATAAAACTTGGTTCCAGCAATGCAAGCTGAATCTTGGTCCCACTTTAAAATATCAGTCTGTGCATGAATAAAACCTATTTTGCAACACAGAGAAACATATCTGAACTTGTTAGAAGTGTTTTGCATGATTTTTGAAGTTAGAGCCTGAAATGTCAGGAAACAGCGTTTCAGTGCAGAACAAACTTGTTTCAAGCAATTTAAGCTGAATCTCTCTCCCACTTTAATATTGCAGTCTGTGCATGAATAAAACCTATTTTGCAACACAGAGAAACATATCTGAAGGTGTTAGAAGTGTTTTGCATGATTTTTGAAGTTAGAGCCTGAAATGTCAGAAAACAGCGTTTCAGCGCAGAACAAACTTGGTTCCAGCAATGCAAGCTGAATCTTGGTCCCACTTTGAAATATCAGTCTGTGCATGAATAAAACCTATTTTGCAACACAGAGAAACATATCTGAAGGTGTTAGAAGTGTTTTGCATGATTTTTGAAGTTAGAGCCTGAAATGTCAGGAAACAGCGTTTCAGTGCAGAACAAACTTGTTTCAAGCATTGCAAGCTGAATCTTGGTCCCACTTTAATATTGCAGTCTGTGCATGAATAAAACCTATTTTGCAACACAGAGACACATATCTGAAGGTGTTAGAAGTGTTTTGCATGATTTTTGAAGTTAGAGCCTGAAATGTCAGAAAACAGCGTTTCAGCGCAGAACAAACTTGGTTCCAGCAATGCAAGCTGAATCTTGGTCCCACTTTAAAATATCAGTCTGTGCATGAATAAAACCTATTTTGCAACACAGAGAAACATATCTGAAGGTGTTAGAAGTGTTTTGCATGATTTTTGAAGTTAGAGCCTGAAGTGTCAGAAAACAGCGTTTCAGCGCAGAACAAACTTGGTTCCAGCAATGCAAGCTGAATCTTGGTCCAAAATTAAAATTGCAGTCTGTGCATGAATAAAACCTATTTTGCAACACAGAGAAACATATCTGAAGGTGTTAGAAGTGTTTTGCATGATTTTTGAAGTTAGAGCCTGAAATGTCAGAAAAAGGCGTTTCAGCACATAACAAACTTGGTTCAGGCAATGCAAGCTGAAACTCGGTCCAAAATTAAAATTGCAGTCTGTGCATGAATAAAACCTATTTTGCAACACAGAGAAACATATCTGAAGGTGTTAGAAGTGTTTTGCATGATTTTTGAAGTTAGAGCCTGAAATGTCAGAAAACAGCGTTTCAGCGCAGAACAAACTTGGTTCCAGCACTGCAAGCTGAATCTTGGTCCCACTTTAAAATATCAGTCTGTGCATGAATAAAACCTATTTTGCAACACAGAGAAACATATCTGAAGGTGTTAGAAGTGTTTTGCATGATTTTTGAAGTTAGAGCCTGAAATGTCAGAAAACAGCGTTTCAGCGCAGAAGAAACTTGGTTCCAGCAATGCAAGCTGAATCTTGGTCCCACTTTAAAATATCAGTCTGTGCATGAATAAAACCTATTTTGCAACACAGAGAAACATATCTGAACGTGTTAGAAGTGTTTTGCATGATTTTTGAAGTTAGAGCCTGAAATGTCAGGAAACAGCGTTTCAGTGCAGAACAAACTTGTTTCAAGCAATGCAAGCTGAATCTCTCTCCCACTTTAATATTGCAGTCTGTGCATGAATAAAACCTATTTTGCAACACAGAGAAACATATCTGAAGGTGTTAGAAGTGTTTTGCATGATTTTTGAAGTTAGAGCCTGAAATGTCAGAAAACAGCGTTTCAGCGCAGAACAAACTTGGTTCCAGCAATGCAAGCTGAATCTTGGTCCCACTTTAAAATATCAGTCTGTGCATGAATAAAACCTATTTTGCAACACAGAGAAACATATCTGAAGGTGTTAGAAGTGTTTTGCATGATTTTTAAAGTTAGAGCCTGAAATGTCAGAAAACGGATTTTCAGCACATAACAAACTTGGTTCAGGCAATGCAAGCTGAAACTCGGTCCAAAATTAAAATTGCAGTCTGTGCATGAATAAAACCAATATTGCAACACAGAGAAACATGTCTTAAGGTGTTAGAAGTGTTTTGCATATTTTTTTAAGTTAGAGCCTGAAATGTCAGAAAACAGCGTTTCAGCGCAGAACAAAGTTGGTTCAGGCAATGCAAGCTGAATCTCTGTCCCACTTTAAATTTACACTCTTTGCATGACTAAAACCTATTTTGCAACACAGAGAAACATATCTGAAGTTGTTAGAAGTGTTTTGCATGATTTTTGAAGTTAGAGCCTGAAATGTCAGAAAACGGCTTTTCAGCACATAACAAACTTGGTTCAGGCAATGCAAGCTGAAACTTGGTCCAAAATTAAAATTGCAGTCTGTGCATGAATAAAACCTATTTTGCAACACAGAGAAACATATCTGAAGGTGTTAGAAGTGTTTTGCATGATTTTTGAAGTTAGAGCCTGAAATGTCAGAAAACGGCTTTTCAGCACATAACAAACTTGGTTCAGGCAATGCAAGCTGAAACTCGGTCCAATATTAAAATTGCAGTCTGTGCATGAATAAAACCTATTTTGCAACACAGAGAAACATATCTGAAGGTGTTAGAAGTGTTTTGCATGATTTTTGAAGTTAGAGCCTGAAATGTCAGGAAACAGCGTTTCAGTGCAGAACAAACTTGTTTCAAGCAATGCAAGCTGAATCTCTGTCCCACTTTAATATTGCAGTCTGTGCATGAATAAAACCTATTTTGCAACACAGAGAAACATATCTGAAGGTGTTAGAAGTGTTTTGCATGATTTTTGAAGTTAGAGCCTGAAATGTCAGAAAACAGCGTTTCAGCGCAGAACAAACTTGGTTCCAGCAATGCAAGCTAAATCTTGGTCCCACTTTAAAATATCAGTCTCTGCATGAATAAAACCTATTTTGCAACACAGAGAAACATATCTGAAGGTGTTAGAAGTGTTTTGCATGATTTTTGAAGTTAGAGCCTGAAATGTCAGGAAACAGCGTTTCAGTGCAGAACAAACTTGTTTCAAGCAATGCAAGCTGAATCTCTCTCCCACTTTAATATTGCAGTCTGTGCATGAATAAAACCTATTTTGCAACACAGAGAAACATATCTGAAGGTGTTAGAAGTGTTTTGCATGATTTTTGAAGTTAGAGCCTGAAATGTCAGAAAACAGCGTTTCAGCCCATAACAAACTTGGTTCTGGCAATGCAGGCTGAAACTCGGTCCAAAATTAAAATTGCAGCCTGTGCATGAATAAAACCTATTTTGCAACACAGAGAAACATGTCTTAAGGTGTTAGAAGTGTTTTGCATGATTTTTTAAGTTAGAGCCTGAAATGTCAGAAAACAGCGTTTCAGCGCAGAACAAACTTGCTTCTGGCAATGCAGGCTGAAACTCGGTCCAATATTAAAATTGCAGTCTGTGCATGAATAAAACCTATTTTGCAACACAGAGAAACATATCTGAAGGTGTTAGAAGTGTTTTGCATGATTTTTGAAGTTAGAGCCTGAAATTTCAGAAAACGGCTTTTCAGCACATAACAAACTTGGTTCAGGCAATGCAAGCTGAAACTCGGTCCAATATTAAAATTGCAGTCTGTGCATGAATAAAACCTATTTTGCAACACAGAGAAACATATCTGAAGGTGTTAGAAGTGTTTTGCATGATTTTTGAAGTTAGAGCCTGAAATGTCAGAAAACAGCGTTTCAGCCCATAACAAACTTGGTTCTGGCAATGCAGGCTGAAACTCGGTCCAAAATTAAAATTGCAGCCTGTGCATGAATAAAACCTATTTTGCAACACAGAGAAACATGTCTTAAGGTGTTAGAAGTGTTTTGCATGATTTTTTAAGTTAGAGCCTGAAATGTCAGAAAACAGCGTTTCAGCGCAGAACAAACTTGCTTCTGGCAATGCAGGCTGAAACTCGGTCCAATATTAAAATTGCAGTCTGTGCATGAATAAAACCTATTTTGCAACACAGAGAAACATATCTGAAGGTGTTAGAAGTGTTTTGCATGATTTTTGAAGTTAGAGCCTGAAATGTCAGAAAACGGCTTTTCAGCACATAACAAACTTGGTTCAGGCAATGCAAGCTGAAACTTGGTCCAAAATTAAAATTGCAGTCTGTGCATGAATAAAACCTATTTTGCAACACAGAGAAACATATCTGAAGGTGTTAGAAGTGTTTTGCATGATTTTTTAAGTCAGAGCCTGAAATGTCAGAAAACAGCGTTTCAGCGCAGAACAAACTTGCTTCTGGCAATGCAGGCTGAAACTCGGTCCAATATTAAAATTGCAGTCTGTGCATGAATAAAACCTATTTTGCAACACAGAGAAACATATCTGAAGGTGTTAGAAGTGTTTTGCATGATTTTTGAAGTTAGAGCCTGAAATGTCAGAAAACGGCTTTTCAGCACATAACAAACTTGGTTCAGACAATGCAAGCTGAAACTCGGTCCAATATTAAAATTGCAGTCTGTGCATGAATAAAACCTATTTTGCAACACAGAGAAACATATCTGAAGGTGTTAGAAGTGTTTTGCATGATTTTTGAAGTTAGAGCCTGAAATGTCAGAAAACGGCTTTTCAGCACATAACAAACTTGGTTCAGGCAATGCAAGCTGAAACTCGGTCCAAAATTAAAATTGCAGTCTGTGCATGATTAAAACCTATTTTGCAACACAGAGAAACATATCTGAAGGTGTTAGAAGTGTTTTGCATGATTTTTTAAGTTAGAGCCTGAAATGTCAGAAAACAGCGTTTCAGCGCAGAACAAACTTCCTTCTGGCAATGCAGGCTGAAACTCGGTCCAATATTAAAATTGCAGTCTGTGCATGAATAAAACCTATTTTGCAACACAGAGAAACATATCTGAAGGTGTTAGAAGTGTTTTGCATGATTTTTGAAGTTAGAGCCTGAAATGTCAGAAAACGGCTTTTCAGCACATAACAAACTTGGTTCAGGCAATGCAAGCTGAAACTCGGTCCAAAATTAAAATTGAAGTCTGTGCATGAATAAAACCTATTTTGCAACACAGAGAAACATATCTGAAGGTGTTAGACGTGTTTTGCATGATTTTTGAAGTTAGAGCCTGAAATGTCAGAAAACGGCTTTTCAGCACATAACAAACTTGGTTCAGGCAATGCAAGCTGAAACTCGGTCCAATATTAAAATTGCAGTCTGTGCATGAATAAAACCTATTTTGCAACACAGAGAAACATATCTGAAGGTGTTAGAAGTGTTTTGCATGATTTTTGAAGTTAGAGCCTGAAATGTCAGGAAACAGCGTTTCAGTGCAGAACAAACTTGTTTCAAGCAATGCAAGCTGAATCTCTGTCCCACTTTAATATTGCAGTCTGTGCATGAATAAAACCTATTTTGCAACACAGAGAAACATATCTGAAGGTGTTAGAAGTGTTTTGCATGATTTTTGAAGTTAGAGCCTGAAATGTCAGAAAACAGCGTTTCAGCGCAGAACAAACTTGGTTCCAGCAATGCAAGCTGAATCTTGGTCCCACTTTAAAATATCAGTCTGTGCATGAATAAAACCTATTTTGCAACACAGAGAAACATATTTGAAGGTGTTAGAAGTGTTTTGCATGATTTTTGAAGTTAGAGCCTGAAATGTCAGAAAACAGCGTTTCAGCGCAGAAGAAACTTGGTTCCAGCAATGCAAGCTGAATCTTGGTCCCACTTTAAAATATCAGTCTGTGCATGAATAAAACCTATTTTGCAACACAGAGAAACATATCTGAAGGTGTTAGAAGTGTTTTGCATGATTTTTGAAGTTAGAGCCTGAAATGTCAGAAAACAGCGTTTCAGCGCAGAACAAACTTGGTTCCAGCAATGCAAGATGAATCTTGGTCCCAATTTAAAATATCAGTCTGTGCATGAATAAAACCTATTTTGCAACACAAAGAAACATATCTGAAGGTGTTAGAAGTGTTTTGCATGATTTTTGAAGTTAGAGCCTGAAGTGTCAGAAAACAGCGTTTCAGCGCAGATAAAACTTGGTTCCAGCAATGCAAGCTGAATCTTGGTCCCACTTTAAAATATCAGTCTGTGCATGAATAAAACCTATTTTGCAACACAGAGAAACATATCTGAACTTGTTAGAAGTGTTTTGCATGATTTTTGAAGTTAGAGCCTGAAATGTCAGGAAACAGCGTTTCAGTGCAGAACAAACTTGTTTCAAGCAATGCAAGCTGAATCTCTCTCCCACTTTAATATTGCAGTCTGTGCATGAATAAAACCTATTTTGCAACACAGAGAAACATATCTGAAGGTGTTAGAAGTGTTTTGCATGATTTTTGAAGTTAGAGCCTGAAATGTCAGAAAACAGCGTTTCAGCGCAGAACAAACTTGGTTCCAGCAATGCAAGCTGAATCTTGGTCCCACTTTGAAATATCAGTCTGTGCATGAATAAAACCTATTTTGCAACACAGAGAAACATATCTGAAGGTGTTAGAAGTGTTTTGCATGATTTTTGAAGTTAGAGCCTGAAATGTCAGGAAACAGCGTTTCAGTGCAGAACAAACTTGTTTCAAGCATTGCAAGCTGAATCTTGGTCCCACTTTAATATTGCAGTCTGTGCATGAATAAAACCTATTTTGCAACACAGAGACACATATCTGAAGGTGTTAGAAGTGTTTTGCATGATTTTTGAAGTTAGAGCCTGAAATGTCAGAAAACAGCGTTTCAGCGCAGAACAAACTTGGTTCCAGCAATGCAAGCTGAATCTTGGTCCCACTTTAAAATATCAGTCTGTGCATGAATAAAACCTATTTTGCAACACAGAGAAACATATCTGAAGGTGTTAGAAGTGTTTTGCATGATTTTTGAAGTTAGAGCCTGAAGTGTCAGAAAACAGCGTTTCAGCGCAGAACAAACTTGGTTCCAGCAATGCAAGCTGAATCTTGGTCCAAAATTAAAATTGCAGTCTGTGCATGAATAAAACCTATTTTGCAACACAGAGAAACATATCTGAAGGTGTTAGAAGTGTTTTGCATGATTTTTGAAGTTAGAGCCTGAAATGTCAGAAAAAGGCGTTTCAGCACATAACAAACTTGGTTCAGGCAATGCAAGCTGAAACTCGGTCCAAAATTAAAATTGCAGTCTGTGCATGAATAAAACCTATTTTGCAACACAGAGAAACATATCTGAAGGTGTTAGAAGTGTTTTGCATGATTTTTGAAGTTAGAGCCTGAAATGTCAGAAAACAGCGTTTCAGCGCAGAACAAACTTGGTTCCAGCACTGCAAGCTGAATCTTGGTCCCACTTTAAAATATCAGTCTGTGCATGAATAAAACCTATTTTGCAACACAGAGAAACATATCTGAAGGTGTTAGAAGTGTTTTGCATGATTTTTGAAGTTAGAGCCTGAAATGTCAGAAAACAGCGTTTCAGCGCAGAAGAAACTTGGTTCCAGCAATGCAAGCTGAATCTTGGTCCCACTTAAAAATATCAGTCTGTGCATGAATAAAACCTATTTTGCAACACAGAGAAACATATCTGAACGTGTTAGAAGTGTTTTGCATGATTTTTGAAGTTAGAGCCTGAAATGTCAGGAAACAGCGTTTCAGTGCAGAACAAACTTGTTTCAAGCAATGCAAGCTGAATCTCTCTCCCACTTTAATATTGCAGTCTGTGCATGAATAAAACCTATTTTGCAACACAGAGAAACATATCTGAAGGTGTTAGAAGTGTTTTGCATGATTTTTGAAGTTAGAGCCTGAAATGTCAGAAAACAGCGTTTCAGCGCAGAACAAACTTGGTTCCAGCAATGCAAGCTGAATCTTGGTCCCACTTTAAAATATCAGTCTGTGCATGAATAAAACCTATTTTGCAACACAGAGAAACATATCTGAAGGTGTTAGAAGTGTTTTGCATGATTTTTAAAGTTAGAGCCTGAAATGTCATAAAACGGATTTTCAGCACATAACAAACTTGGTTCAGGCAATGCAAGCTGAAACTCGGTCCAAAATTAAAATTGCAGTCTGTGCATGAATAAAACCAATATTGCAACACAGAGAAACATGTCTTAAGGTGTTAGAAGTGTTTTGCATATTTTTTTAAGTTAGAGCCTGAAATGTCAGAAAACAGCGTTTCAGCGCAGAACAAAGTTGGTTCAGGCAATGCAAGCTGAATCTCTGTCCCACTTTAAATTTACACTCTTTGCATGACTAAAACCTATTTTGCAACACAGAGAAACATATCTGAAGTTGTTAGAAGTGTTTTGCATGATTTTTGAAGTTAGAGCCTGAAATGTCAGAAAACGGCTTTTCAGCACATAACAAACTTGGTTCAGGCAATGCAAGCTGAAACTTGGTCCAAAATTAAAATTGCAGTCTGTGCATGAATAAAACCTATTTTGCAACACAGAGAAACATATCTGAAGGTGTTAGAAGTGTTTTGCATGATTTTTGAAGTTAGAGCCTGAAATGTCAGAAAACGGCTTTTCAGCACATAACAAACTTGGTTCAGGCAATGCAAGCTGAAACTCGGTCCAATATTAAAATTGCAGTCTGTGCATGAATAAAACCTATTTTGCAACACAGAGAAACATATCTGAAGGTGTTAGAAGTGTTTTGCATGATTTTTGAAGTTAGAGCCTGAAATGTCAGGAAACAGCGTTTCAGTGCAGAACAAACTTGTTTCAAGCAATGCAAGCTGAATCTCTGTCCCACTTTAATATTGCAGTCTGTGCATGAATAAAACCTATTTTGCAACACAGAGAAACATATCTGAAGGTGTTAGAAGTGTTTTGCATGATTTTTGAAGTTAGAGCCTGAAATGTCAGAAAACAGCGTTTCAGCGCAGAACAAACTTGGTTCCAGCAATGCAAGCTAAATCTTGGTCCCACTTTAAAATATCAGTCTCTGCATGAATAAAACCTATTTTGCAACACAGAGAAACATATCTGAAGGTGTTAGAAGTGTTTTGCCTGATTTTTGAAGTTAGAGCCTGAAATGTCAGAAAACAGCGTTTCAGCGCAGAAGAAACTTGGTTCCAGCAATGCAAGCTGAATCTTGGTCCCACTTTAAAATATCAGTCTGTGCATGAATAAAACCTATTTTGCAACACAGAGAAACATATCTGAAGGTGTTAGAAGTGTTTTGCATGATTTTTGAAGTTAGAGCCTGAAATGTCAGAAAACAGCGTTTCAGTGCAGAACAAACTTGGTTCCAGCAATGCAAGATGAATCTTGGTCCCAATTTAAAATATCAGTCTGTGCATGAATAAAACCTATTTTGCAACACAGAGAAACATATCTGAAGGTGTTAGAAGTGTTTTGCATGATTTTTGAAGTAAGAGCCTGAAGTGTCAGAAAACAGCGTTTCAGCGCAGATAAAACTTGGTTCCAGCAATGCAAGCTGAATCTTGGTCCCACTTTAAAATATCAGTCTGTGCATGAATAAAACCTATTTTGCAACACAGAGAAACATATCTGAACGTGTTAGAAGTGTTTTGCATGATTTTTGAAGTTAGAGCCTGAAATGTCAGTAAACAGCGTTTCAGTGCAGAACAAACTTGTTTCAAGCAATGCAAGCTGAATCTCTCTCCCACTTTAATATTGCAGTCTGTGCATGAATAAAACCTATTTTGCAACACAGAGAAACATATCTGAAGGTGTTAGAAGTGTTTTGCATGATTTTTGAAGTTAGAGCCTGAAATGTCAGAAAACAGCGTTTCAGCCCATAACAAACTTGGTTCTGGCAATGCAGGCTGAAACTCGGTCCAAAATTAAAATTGCAGCCTGTGCATGAATAAAACCTATTTTGCAACACAGAGAAACATGTCTTAACGTGTTAGAAGTGTTTTGCATGATTTTTTAAGTCAGAGCCTGAAATGTCAGAAAACAGCGTTTCAGCGCAGAACAAACTTGCTTCTGGCAATGCAGGCTGAAACTCGGTCCAATATTAAAATTGCAGTCTGTGCATGAATAAAACCTATTTTGCAACACAGAGAAACATATCTGAAGGTGTTAGAAGTGTTTTGCATGATTTTTGAAGTTAGAGCCTGAAATGTCAGAAAACGGCTTTTCAGCACATAACAAACTTGGTTCAGGCAATGCAAGCTGAAACTCGGTCCAAAATTAAAATTGCAGTCTGTGCATGAATAAAACCTATTTTGCAACACAGAGAAACATATCTGAAGGTGTTAGAAGTGTTTTGCATGATTTTTTAAGTTAGAGCCTGAAATGTCAGAAAACAGCGTTTCAGCGCAGAACAAACTTCCTTCTGGCAATGCAGGCTGAAACTCGGTCCAATATTAAAATTGCAGTCTGTGCATGAATAAAACCTATTTTGCAACACAGAGAAACATATCTGAAGGTGTTAGAAGTGTTTTGCATGATTTTTGAAGTTAGAGCCTGAAATGTCAGAAAACGGCTTTTCAGCACATAACAAACTTGGTTCAGGCAATGCAAGCTGAAACTCGGTCCAAAATTAAAATTGAAGTCTGTGCATGAATAAAACCTATTTTGCAACACAGAGAAACATATCTGAAGGTGTTAGACGTGTTTTGCATGATTTTTGAAGTTAGAGCCTGAAATGTCAGAAAACGGCTTTTCAGCACATAACAAACTTGGTTCAGGCAATGCAAGCTGAAACTCGGTCCAATATTAAAATTGCAGTCTGTGCATGAATAAAACCTATTTTGCAACACAGAGAAACATATCTGAAGGTGTTAGAAGTGTTTTGCATGATTTTTGAAGTTAGAGCCTGAAATGTCAGGAAACAGCGTTTCAGTGCAGAACAAACTTGTTTCAAGCAATGCAAGCTGAATCTCTGTCCCACTTTAATATTGCAGTCTGTGCATGAATAAAACCTATTTTGCAACACAGAGAAACATATCTGAAGGTGTTAGAAGTGTTTTGCATGATTTTTGAAGTTAGAGCCTGAAATGTCAGAAAACAGCGTTTCAGCGCAGAACAAACTTGGTTCCAGCAATGCAAGCTGAATCTTGGTCCCACTTTAAAATATCAGTCTGTGCATGAATAAAACCTATTTTGCAACACAGAGAAACATATCTGAAGGTGTTAGAAGTGTTTTGCATGATTTTTGAAGTTAGAGCCTGAAATGTCAGAAAACAGCGTTTCAGCGCAGAAGAAACTTGGTTCCAGCAATGCAAGCTGAATCTTGGTCCCACTTTAAAATATCAGTCTGTGCATGAATAAAACCTATTTTGCAACACAGAGAAACATATCTGAAGGTGTTAGAAGTGTTTTGCATGATTTTTGAAGTTAGAGCCTGAAATGTCAGAAAACAGCGTTTCAGCGCAGAACAAACTTGGTTCCAGCAATGCAAGATGAATCTTGGTCCCAATTTAAAATATCAGTCTGTGCATGAATAAAACCTATTTTGCAACACAAAGAAACATATCTGAAAGTGTTAGAAGTGTTTTGCATGATTTTTGAAGTTAGAGCCTGAAGTGTCAGAAAACAGCGTTTCAGCGCAGATAAAACTTGGTTCCAGCAATGCAAGCTGAATCTTGGTCCCACTTTAAAATATCAGTCTGTGCATGAATAAAACCTATTTTGCAACACAGAGAAACATATCTGAACTTGTTAGAAGTGTTTTGCATGATTTTTGAAGTTAGAGCCTGAAATGTCAGGAAACAGCGTTTCAGTGCAGAACAAACTTGTTTCAAGCAATGCAAGCTGAATCTCTCTCCCACTTTAATATTGCAGTCTGTGCATGAATAAAACCTATTTTGCAACACAGAGAAACATATCTGAAGGTGTTAGAAGTGTTTTGCATGATTTTTGAAGTTAGAGCCTGAAATGTCAGAAAACAGCGTTTCAGCGCAGAACAAACTTGGTTCCAGCAATGCAAGCTGAATCTTGGTCCCACTTTGAAATATCAGTCTGTGCATGAATAAAACCTATTTTGCAACACAGAGAAACATATCTGAAGGTGTTAGAAGTGTTTTGCATGATTTTTGAAGTTAGAGCCTGAAATGTCAGGAAACAGCGTTTCAGTGCAGAACAAACTTGTTTCAAGCATTGCAAGCTGAATCTTGGTCCCACTTTAATATTGCAGTCTGTGCATGAATAAAACCTATTTTGCAACACAGAGACACATATCTGAAGGTGTTAGAAGTGTTTTGCATGATTTTTGAAGTTAGAGCCTGAAATGTCAGAAAACAGCGTTTCAGCGCAGAACAAACTTGGTTCCAGCAATGCAAGCTGAATCTTGGTCCCACTTTAAAATATCAGTCTGTGCATGAATAAAACCTATTTTGCAACACAGAGAAACATATCTGAAGGTGTTAGAAGTGTTTTGCATGATTTTTGAAGTTAGAGCCTGAAGTGTCAGAAAACAGCGTTTCAGCGCAGAACAAACTTGGTTCCAGCAATGCAAGCTGAATCTTGGTCCAAAATTAAAATTGCAGTCTGTGCATGAATAAAACCTATTTTGCAACACAGAGAAACATATCTGAAGGTGTTAGAAGTGTTTTGCATGATTTTTGAAGTTAGAGCCTGAAATGTCAGAAAAAGGCGTTTCAGCACATAACAAACTTGGTTCAGGCAATGCAAGCTGAAACTCGGTCCAAAATTAAAATTGCAGTCTGTGCATGAATAAAACCTATTTTGCAACACAGAGAAACATATCTGAAGGTGTTAGAAGTGTTTTGCATGATTTTTGAAGTTAGAGCCTGAAATGTCAGAAAACAGCGTTTCAGCGCAGAACAAACTTGGTTCCAGCACTGCAAGCTGAATCTTGGTCCCACTTTAAAATATCAGTCTGTGCATGAATAAAACCTATTTTGCAACACAGAGAAACATATCTGAAGGTGTTAGAAGTGTTTTGCATGATTTTTGAAGTTAGAGCCTGAAATGTCAGAAAACAGCGTTTCAGCGCAGAAGAAACTTGGTTCCAGCAATGCAAGCTGAATCTTGGTCCCACTTTAAAATATCAGTCTGTGCATGAATAAAACCTATTTTGCAACACAGAGAAACATATCTGAACGTGTTAGAAGTGTTTTGCATGATTTTTGAAGTTAGAGCCTGAAATGTCAGGAAACAGCGTTTCAGTGCAGAACAAACTTGTTTCAAGCAATGCAAGCTGAATCTCTCTCCCACTTTAATATTGCAGTCTGTGCATGAATAAAACCTATTTTGCAACACAGAGAAACATATCTGAAGGTGTTAGAAGTGTTTTGCATGATTTTTGAAGTTAGAGCCTGAAATGTCAGAAAACAGCGTTTCAGCGCAGAACAAACTTGGTTCCAGCAATGCAAGCTGAATCTTGGTCCCACTTTAAAATATCAGTCTGTGCATGAATAAAACCTATTTTGCAACACAGAGAAACATATCTGAAGGTGTTAGAAGTGTTTTGCATGATTTTTAAAGTTAGAGCCTGAAATGTCAGAAAACGGATTTTCAGCACATAACAAACTTGGTTCAGGCAATGCAAGCTGAAACTCGGTCCAAAATTAAAATTGCAGTCTGTGCATGAATAAAACCAATATTGCAACACAGAGAAACATGTCTTAAGGTGTTAGAAGTGTTTTGCATATTTTTTTAAGTTAGAGCCTGAAATGTCAGAAAACAGCGTTTCAGCGCAGAACAAAGTTGGTTCAGGCAATGCAAGCTGAATCTCTGTCCCACTTTAAATTTACACTCTTTGCATGACTAAAACCTATTTTGCAACACAGAGAAACATATCTGAAGTTGTTAGAAGTGTTTTGCATGATTTTTGAAGTTAGAGCCTGAAATGTCAGAAAACGGCTTTTCAGCACATAACAAACTTGGTTCAGGCAATGCAAGCTGAAACTTGGTCCAAAATTAAAATTGCAGTCTGTGCATGAATAAAACCTATTTTGCAACACAGAGAAACATATCTGAAGGTGTTAGAAGTGTTTTGCATGATTTTTGAAGTTAGAGCCTGAAATGTCAGAAAACGGCTTTTCAGCACATAACAAACTTGGTTCAGGCAATGCAAGCTGAAACTCGGTCCAATATTAAAATTGCAGTCTGTGCATGAATAAAACCTATTTTGCAACACAGAGAAACATATCTGAAGGTGTTAGAAGTGTTTTGCATGATTTTTGAAGTTAGAGCCTGAAATGTCAGGAAACAGCGTTTCAGTGCAGAACAAACTTGTTTCAAGCAATGCAAGCTGAATCTCTGTCCCACTTTAATATTGCAGTCTGTGCATGAATAAAACCTATTTTGCAACACAGAGAAACATATCTGAAGGTGTTAGAAGTGTTTTGCATGATTTTTGAAGTTAGAGCCTGAAATGTCAGAAAACAGCGTTTCAGCGCAGAACAAACTTGGTTCCAGCAATGCAAGCTAAATCTTGGTCCCACTTTAAAATATCAGTCTCTGCATGAATAAAACCTATTTTGCAACACAGAGAAACATATCTGAAGGTGTTAGAAGTGTTTTGCCTGATTTTTGAAGTTAGAGCCTGAAATGTCAGAAAACAGCGTTTCAGCGCAGAAGAAACTTGGTTCCAGCAATGCAAGCTGAATCTTGGTCCCACTTTAAAATATCAGTCTGTGCATGAATAAAACCTATTTTGCAACACAGAGAAACATATCTGAAGGTGTTAGAAGTGTTTTGCATGATTTTTGAAGTTAGAGCCTGAAATGTCAGAAAACAGCGTTTCAGTGCAGAACAAACTTGGTTCCAGCAATGCAAGATGAATCTTGGTCCCAATTTAAAATATCAGTCTGTGCATGAATAAAACCTATTTTGCAACACAGAGAAACATATCTGAAGGTGTTAGAAGTGTTTTGCATGATTTTTGAAGTAAGAGCCTGAAGTGTCAGAAAACAGCGTTTCAGCGCAGATAAAACTTGGTTCCAGCAATGCAAGCTGAATCTTGGTCCCACTTTAAAATATCAGTCTGTGCATGAATAAAACCTATTTTGCAACACAGAGAAACATATCTGAACGTGTTAGAAGTGTTTTGCATGATTTTTGAAGTTAGAGCCTGAAATGTCAGGAAACAGCGTTTCAGTGCAGAACAAACTTGTTTCAAGCAATGCAAGCTGAATCTCTCTCCCACTTTAATATTGCAGTCTGTGCATGAATAAAACCTATTTTGCAACACAGAGAAACATATCTGAAGGTGTTAGAAGTGTTTTGCATGATTTTTGAAGTTAGAGCCTGAAATGTCAGAAAACAGCGTTTCAGCCCATAACAAACTTGGTTCTGGCAATGCAGGCTGAAACTCGGTCCAAAATTAAAATTGCAGCCTGTGCATGAATAAAACCTATTTTGCAACACAGAGAAACATGTCTTAACGTGTTAGAAGTGTTTTGCATGATTTTTTAAGTCAGAGCCTGAAATGTCAGAAAACAGCGTTTCAGCGCAGAACAAACTTGCTTCTGGCAATGCAGGCTGAAACTCGGTCCAATATTAAAATTGCAGTCTGTGCATGAATAAAACCTATTTTGCAACACAGAGAAACATATCTGAAGGTGTTAGAAGTGTTTTGCATGATTTTTGAAGTTAGAGCCTGAAATGTCAGAAAACGGCTTTTCAGCACATAACAAACTTGGTTCAGGCAATGCAAGCTGAAACTCGGTCCAAAATTAAAATTGCAGTCTGTGCATGAATAAAACCTATTTTGCAACACAGAGAAACATATCTGAAGGTGTTAGAAGTGTTTTGCATGATTTTTTAAGTTAGAGCCTGAAATGTCAGAAAACAGCGTTTCAGCGCAGAACAAACTTCCTTCTGGCAATGCAGGCTGAAACTCGGTCCAATATTAAAATTGCAGTCTGTGCATGAATAAAACCTATTTTGCAACACAGAGAAACATATCTGAAGGTGTTAGAAGTGTTTTGCATGATTTTTGAAGTTAGAGCCTGAAATGTCAGAAAACGGCTTTTCAGCACATAACAAACTTGGTTCAGGCAATGCAAGCTGAAACTCGGTCCAAAATTAAAATTGAAGTCTGTGCATGAATAAAACCTATTTTGCAACACAGAGAAACATATCTGAAGGTGTTAGACGTGTTTTGCATGATTTTTGAAGTTAGAGCCTGAAATGTCAGAAAACGGCTTTTCAGCACATAACAAACTTGGTTCAGGCAATGCAAGCTGAAACTCGGTCCAATATTAAAATTGCAGTCTGTGCATGAATAAAACCTATTTTGCAACACAGAGAAACATATCTGAAGGTGTTAGAAGTGTTTTGCATGATTTTTGAAGTTAGAGCCTGAAATGTCAGGAAACAGCGTTTCAGTGCAGAACAAACTTGTTTCAAGCAATGCAAGCTGAATCTCTCTCCCACTTTAATATTGCAGTCTGTGCATGAATAAAACCTATTTTGCAACACAGAGAAACATATCTGAAGGTGTTAGAAGTGTTTTGCATGATTTTTGAAGTTAGAGCCTGAAATGTCAGAAAACAGCGTTTCAGCGCAGAACAAACTTGGTTCCAGCAATGCAAGCTGAATCTTGGTCCCAATTTAAAATATCAGTCTGTGCTTGAATAAAACCTATTTTGCAACACAGACAAACATATCTGAAGGTGTTAGAAGTGTTTTGCATGATTTTTGAAGTTAGAGCCTGAAGTGTCAGAAAACAGCGTTTCAGTGCAGAACAAACTTGGTTCCAGCAATGCAAGCTGAATCTTGGTCCCACTTTAAAATATCAGTCTGTGCATGAATAAAACCTATTTTGCAACACAGAGAAACATATCTGAAGGTGTTAGAAGTGTTTTGCATGATTTTTGAAGTTAGAGCCTGAAATGTCAGAAAACGGCTTTTCAGCACATAACAAACTTGATTCAGGCAATGCAAGCTGAAACTCGGTCCAATATTAAAATTGCAGTCTGTGCATGAATAAAACCTATTTTGCAACACAGAGAAACATATCTGAAGGTGTTAGAAGTGTTTTGCATGATTTTTGAAGTTAGAGCCTGAAATGTCAGAAAACGGCTTTTCAGCATATAACAAACTTGGTTCAGGCAATGCAAGCTGAAACTCGGTCCAAAATTAAAATTGCAGTCTGTGCATGAATAAAACCTATTTTGCAACACAGAGAAACATATCTGAAGGTGTTAGAAGTGTTTTGCATGATTTTTGAAGTTAGAGCCTGAAATGTCAGAAAACGGCTTTTCAGCACATAACAAACTTGGTTCAGGCAATGCAAGCTGAAACTCGGTCCAAAATTAAAATTGAAGTCTGTGCATGAATAAAACCTATTTTGCAACACAGAGAAACATATCTGAAGGTGTTAGACGTGTTTTGCATGATTTTTGAAGTTAGAGCCTGAAATGTCAGAAAACAGCGTTTCAGCGCAGAACAAACTTCCTTCTGGCAATGCAGGCTGAAACTCGGTCCAATATTAAAATTGCAGTCTGTGCATGAATAAAACCTATTTTGCAACACAGAGAAACATATCTGAAGGTGTTAGAAGTGTTTTGCATGATTTTTGAAGTTAGAGCCTGAAATGTCAGAAAACGGCTTTTCAGCACATAACAAACTTGGTTCAGGCAATGCAAGCTGAAACTCGGTCCAAAATTAAAATTGAAGTCTGTGCATGAATAAAACCTATTTTGCAACACAGAGAAACATATCTGAAGGTGTTAGACGTGTTTTGCATGATTTTTGAAGTTAGAGCCTGAAATGTCAGAAAACGGCTTTTCACAGCACATAACAAACTTGGTTCAGGCAATGCAAGCTGAAACTCGGTCCAATATTAAAATTGCAGTCTGTGCATGAATAAAACCTATTTTGCAACACAGAGAAACATATCTGAAGGTGTTAGAAGTGTTTTGCATGATTTTTGAAGTTAGAGCCTGAAATGTCAGAAAACAGCGTTTCAGCGCAGAACAAACTTGGTTCCAGCAATGCAAGCTGAATCTTGGTCCCAATTTAAAATATCAGTCTGTGCATGAATAAAACCTATTTTGCAACACAGACAAACATATCTGAAGGTGTTAGAAGTGTTTTGCATGATTTTTGAAGTTAGAGCCTGAAGTGTCAGAAAACAGCGTTTCAGCGCAGAACAAACTTGGTTCCAGCAATGCAAGCTGAATCTTGGTCCCACTTTAAAATATCAGTCTGTGCATGAATAAAATCTATTTTGCAACACAGAGAAACATATCTGAACGTGTTAGAAGTGTTTTGCATGATTTTTGAAGTTAGAGCCTGAAATGTCAGGAAACAGCGTTTCAGTGCAGAACAAACTTGTTTCAAGCAATGCAAGCTGAATCTCTCTCCCACTTTAATATTGCAGTCTGTGCATGAATAAAACATATTTTGCAACACAGAGAAACATATCTGAAGGTGTTAGAAGTGTTTTGCATGATTTTTGAAGTTAGTGCCTGAAATGTCAGAAAACAGCGTTTCAGCGCAGAACAAACTTGGTTCCAGCAATGCAAGCTGAATCTTGGTCCCACTTTAAAATATCAGTCTGTGCATGAATAAAACCTATTTTGCAACACAGAGAAACATATCTGAAGGTGTTAGAAGTGTTTTGCATGATTTTTGAAGTTAGAGCCTGAAGTGTCAGAAAACAGCGTTTCAGCGCAGAACAAACTTGGTTCCAGCAATGCAAGCTGAATCTTGGTCCCACTTTAAAATATCAGTCTGTGCATGAATAAAACCTATTTTGCAACACAGAGAAACATATCTGAAGGTGTTAGAAGTGTTTTGCATGATTTTTGAAGTTAGAGCCTGAAATGTCAGGAAACAGCGTTTCAGTGCAGAACAAACTTGTTTCAAGCATTGCAAGCTGAATCTTGGTCCCACTTTAATATTGCAGTCTGTGCATGAATAAAACCTATTTTGCAACACAGAGAAACATATCTGAAGGTGTTAGAAGTGTTTTGCATGATTTTTGAAGTTAGAGCCTGAAATGTCAGAAAACAGCGTTTCAGCGCAGAACAAACTTGGTTCCAGCAATGCAAGCTGAATCTTGGTCCCACTTTAAAATATCAGTCTGTGCATGAATAAAACCTATTTTGCAACACAGAGAAACATATCTGAAGGTGTTAGAAGTGTTTTGCATGATTTTTGAAGTTAGAGCCTGAAATGTCAGAAAACGGCTTTTCAGCATATAACAAACTTGGTTCAGGCAATGCAAGCTGAAACTCGGTCCAAAATTAAAATTGCAGTCTGTGCATGAATAAAACCTATTTTGCAACACAGAGAAACATATCTGAAGGTGTTAGAAGTGTTTTGCATGATTTTTTAAGTTAGAGCCTGAAATGTCAGAAAACAGCGTTTCAGCGCAGAACAAACTTCCTTCTGGCAATGCAGGCTGAAACTCGGTCCAATATTAAAATTGCAGTCTGTGCATGAATAAAACCTATTTTGCAACACAGAGAAACATATCTGAAGGTGTTAGAAGTGTTTTGCATGATTTTTGAAGTTAGAGCCTGAAATGTCAGAAAACGGCTTTTCAGCACATAACAAACTTGGTTCAGGCAATGCAAGCTGAAACTCGGTCCAAAATTAAAATTGAAGTCTGTGCATGAATAAAACCTATTTTGCAACACAGAGAAACATATCTGAAGGTGTTAGACGTGTTTTGCATGATTTTTGAAGTTAGAGCCTGAAATGTCAGAAAACGGCTTTTCAGCACATAACAAACTTGGTTCAGGCAATGCAAGCTGAAACTCGGTCCAATATTAAAATTGCAGTCTGTGCATGAATAAAACCTATTTTGCAACACAGAGAAACATATCTGAAGGTGTTTGAAGTGTTTTGCATGATTTTTGAAGTTAGAGCCTGAAATGTCAGGAAACAGCGTTTCAGTGCAGAACAAACTTGTTTCAAGCAATGCAAGCTGAATCTCTCTCCCACTTTAATATTGCAGTCTGTGCATGAATAAAACCTATTTTGCAACACAGAGAAACATATCTGAAGGTGTTAGAAGTGTTTTGCATGATTTTTGAAGTTAGAGCCTGAAATGTCAGAAAACAGCGTTTCAGCGCAGAACAAACTTGGTTCCAGCAATGCAAGCTGAATCTTGGTCCCAATTTAAAATATCAGTCTGTGCTTGAATAAAACCTATTTTGCAACACAGACAAACATATCTGAAGGTGTTAGAAGTGTTTTGCATGATTTTTGAAGTTAGAGCCTGAAGTGTCAGAAAACAGCGTTTCAGTGCAGAACAAACTTGGTTCCAGCAATGCAAGCTGAATCTTGGTCCCACTTTAAAATATCAGTCTGTGCATGAATAAAACCTATTTTGCAACACAGAGAAACATATCTGAAGGTGTTAGAAGTGTTTTGCATGATTTTTGAAGTTAGAGCCTGAAATGTCAGAAAACGGCTTTTCAGCACATAACAAACTTGATTCAGGCAATGCAAGCTGAAACTCGGTCCAATATTAAAATTGCAGTCTGTGCATGAATAAAACCTATTTTGCAACACAGAGAAATATATCTGAAGGTGTTAGAAGTGTTTTGCATGATTTTTGAAGTTAGAGCCTGAAATGTCAGAAAACGGCTTTTCAGCATATAACAAACTTGGTTCAGGCAATGCAAGCTGAAACTCGGTCCAAAATTAAAATTGCAGTCTGTGCATGAATAAAACCTATTTTGCAACACAGAGAAACATATCTGAAGGTGTTAGAAGTGTTTTGCATGATTTTTGAAGTTAGAGCCTGAAATGTCAGAAAACGGCTTTTCAGCACATAACAAACTTGGTTCAGGCAATGCAAGCTGAAACTCGGTCCAAAATTAAAATTGAAGTCTGTGCATGAATAAAACCTATTTTGCAACACAGAGAAACATATCTGAAGGTGTTAGACGTGTTTTGCATGATTTTTGAAGTTAGAGCCTGAAATGTCAGAAAACAGCGTTTCAGCGCAGAACAAACTTCCTTCTGGCAATGCAGGCTGAAACTCGGTCCAATATTAAAATTGCAGTCTGTGCATGAATAAAACCTATTTTGCAACACAGAGAAACATATCTGAAGGTGTTAGAAGTGTTTTGCATGATTTTTGAAGTTAGAGCCTGAAATGTCAGAAAACGGCTTTTCAGCACATAACAAACTTGGTTCAGGCAATGCAAGCTGAAACTCGGTCCAAAATTAAAATTGAAGTCTGTGCATGAATAAAACCTATTTTGCAACACAGAGAAACATATCTGAAGGTGTTAGACGTGTTTTGCATGATTTTTGAAGTTAGAGCCTGAAATGTCAGAAAACGGCTTTTCACAGCACATAACAAACTTGGTTCAGGCAATGCAAGCTGAAACTCGGTCCAATATTAAAACTGCAGTCTGTGCATGAATAAAACCTATTTTGCAACACAGAGAAACATATCTGAAGGTGTTAGAAGTGTTTTGCATGATTTTTGAAGTTAGAGCCTGAAATGTCAGAAAACAGCGTTTCAGCGCAGAACAAACTTGGTTCCAGCAATGCAAGCTGAATCTTGGTCCCAATTTAAAATATCAGTCTGTGCATGAATAAAACCTATTTTGCAACACAGACAAACATATCTGAAGGTGTTAGAAGTGTTTTGCATGATTTTTGAAGTTAGAGCCTGAAGTGTCAGAAAACAGCGTTTCAGCGCAGAACAAACTTGGTTCCAGCAATGCAAGCTGAATCTTGGTCCCACTTTAAAATATCAGTCTGTGCATGAATAAAATCTATTTTGCAACACAGAGAAACATATCTGAACGTGTTAGAAGTGTTTTGCATGATTTTTGAAGTTAGAGCCTGAAATGTCAGGAAACAGCGTTTCAGTGCAGAACAAACTTGTTTCAAGCAATGCAAGCTGAATCTCTCTCCCACTTTAATATTGCAGTCTGTGCATGAATAAAACATATTTTGCAACACAGAGAAACATATCTGAAGGTGTTAGAAGTGTTTTGCATGATTTTTGAAGTTAGAGCCTGAAATGTCAGAAAACAGCGTTTCAGCGCAGAACAAACTTGGTTCCAGCAATGCAAGCTGAATCTTGGTCCCACTTTAAAATATCAGTCTGTGCATGAATAAAACCTATTTTGCAACACAGAGAAACATATCTGAAGGTGTTAGAAGTGTTTTGCATGATTTTTGAAGTTAGAGCCTGAAGTGTCAGAAAACAGCGTTTCAGCGCAGAACAAACTTGGTTCCAGCAATGCAAGCTGAATCTTGGTCCCACTTTAAAATATCAGTCTGTGCATGAATAAAACCTATTTTGCAACACAGAGAAACATATCTGAAGGTGTTAGAAGTGTTTTGCATGATTTTTGAAGTTAGAGCCTGAAATGTCAGGAAACAGCGTTTCAGTGCAGAACAAACTTGTTTCAAGCATTGCAAGCTGAATCTTGGTCCCACTTTAATATTGCAGTCTGTGCATGAATAAAACCTATTTTGCAACACAGAGAAACATATCTGAAGGTGTTAGAAGTGTTTTGCATGATTTTTGAAGTTAGAGCCTGAAATGTCAGAAAACAGCGTTTCAGCGCAGAACAAACTTGGTTCCAGCAATGCAAGCTGAATCTTGGTCCCACTTTAAAATATCAGTCTGTGCATGAATAAAACCTATTTTGCAACACAGAGAAACATATCTGAAGGTGTTAGAAGTGTTTTGCATGATTTTTGAAGTTAGAGCCTGAAATGTCAGAAAACAGCGTTTCAGCGCAGAACAAACTTGGTTCCAGCAATGCAAGCTGAATCTTGGTCCCAATTTAAAATATCAGTCTGTGCATGAATAAAACCTATTTTGCAACACAGACAAACATATCTGAAGGTGTTAGAAGTGTTTTGCATGATTTTTTAAGTCAGAGCCTGAAATGTCAGAAAACAGCGTTTCAGCGCAGAACAAACTTGGTTCCAGCACTGCAAGCTGAATCTTGGTCCCACTTTAAAATATCAGTCTGTGCATGAATAAAACCTATTTTGCAACACAGAGAAACATATCTGAAGGTGTTAGAAGTGTTTTGCATGATTTTTGAAGTTAGAGCCTGAAATGTCAGAAAACAGCGTTTCAGCGCAGAAGAAACTTGGTTCCAGCAATGCAAGCTGAATCTTGGTCCCACTTTAAAATATCAGTCTGTGCATGAATAAAACCTATTTTGCAACACAGAGAAACATATCTGAACGTGTTAGAAGTGTTTTGCATGATTTTTGAAGTTAGAGCCTGAAATGTCAGGAAACAGCGTTTCAGTGCAGAACAAACTTGTTTCAAGCAATGCAAGCTGAATCTCTCTCCCACTTTAATATTGCAGTCTGTGCATGAATAAAACCTATTTTGCAACACAGAGAAACATATCTGAAGGTGTTAGAAGTGTTTTGCATGATTTTTGAAGTTAGAGCCTGAAATGTCAGAAAACAGCGTTTCAGCGCAGAACAAACTTGGTTCCAGCAATGCAAGCTGAATCTTGGTCCCACTTTAAAATATCAGTCTGTGCATGAATAAAACCTATTTTGCAACACAGAGAAACATATCTGAAGGTGTTAGAAGTGTTTTGCATGATTTTTGAAGTTAGAGCCTGAAATGTCAGAAAACGGCTTTTCAGCACATAACAAACTTGGTTCAGGCAATGCAAGCTGAAACTCGGTCCAAAATTAAAATTGCAGTCTGTGCATGAATAAAACCTATTTTGCAACACAGAGAAACATATCTGAAGGTGTTAGAAGTGTTTTGCATGATTTTTGAAGTTAGAGCCTGAAATGTCAGAAAACAGCGTTTCAGCCCATAACAAACTTGGTTCTGGCAATGCAGGCTGAAACTCGGTCCAAAATTAAAATTGCAGTCTGTGCATGAATAAAACCAATATTGCAACACATAGAAACATGTCTTAAGGTGTTAGAAGTGTTTTGCATAATTTTTTAAGTTAGAGCCTGAAATGTCAGAAAACAGCGTTTCAGCGCAGAACAAAGTTGGTTCAGGCAATGCAAGCTGAATCTCTGTCCCACTTTAAATTTACACTCTTTGCATGACTAAAACCTATTTTGCAACACAGAGAAACATATCTGAAGTTGTTAGAAGTGTTTTGCATGATTTTTGAAGTTAGAGCCTGAAATGTCAGAAAACGGCTTTTCAGCACATAACAAACTTGGTTCAGGCAATGCAAGCTGAAACTTGGTCCAAAATTAAAATTGCAGTCTGTGCATGAATAAAACCTATTTTGCAACACAGAGAAACATATCTGAAGGTGTTAGAAGTGTTTTGCATGATTTTTGAAGTTAGAGCCTGAAATGTCAGAAAACGGCTTTTCAGCACATAACAAACTTGGTTCAGGCAATGCAAGCTGAAACTCGGTCCAATATTAAAATTGCAGTCTGTGCATGAATAAAACCTATTTTGCAACACAGAGAAACATATCTGAAGGTGTTAGAAGTGTTTTGCATGATTTTTGAAGTTAGAGCCTGAAATGTCAGGAAACAGCGTTTCAGTGCAGAACAAACTTGTTTCAAGCAATGCAAGCTGAATCTCTGTCCCACTTTAATATTGCAGTCTGTGCATGAATAAAACCTATTTTGCAACACAGAGAAACATATCTGAAGGTGTTAGAAGTGTTTTGCATGATTTTTGAAGTTAGAGCCTGAAATGTCAGAAAACAGCGTTTCAGCGCAGAACAAACTTGGTTCCAGCAATGCAAGCTAAATCTTGGTCCCACTTTAAAATATCAGTCTGTGCATGAATAAAACCTATTTTGCAACACAGAGAAACATATCTGAAGGTGTTAGAAGTGTTTTGCATGATTTTTGAAGTTAGAGCCTGAAGTGTCAGAAAACAGCGTTTCAGCGCAGAACAAACTTGGTTCCAGCAATGCAAGCTGAATCTTGGTCCCACTTTAAAATATCAGTCTGTGCATGAATAAAATCTATTTTGCAACACAGAGAAACATATCTGAAGGTGTTAGAAGTGTTTTGCATGATTTTTGAAGTTAGAGCCTGAAATGTCAGGAAACAGCGTTTCAGTGCAGAACAAACTTGTTTCAAGCATTGCAAGCTGAATCTTGGTCCCACTTTAATATTGCAGTCTGTGCATGAATAAAACCTATTTTGCAACACAGAGAAACATATCTGAAGGTGTTAGAAGTGTTTTGCATGATTTTTGAAGTTAGAGCCTGAAATGTCAGAAAACAGCGTTTCAGCGCAGAACAAACTTGGTTCCAGCAATGCAAGCTGAATCTTGGTCCCACTTTAAAATATCAGTCTGTGCATGAATAAAACCTATTTTGCAACACAGAGAAACATATCTGAAGGTGTTAGAAGTGTTTTGCATGATTTTTGAAGTTAGAGCCTGAAATGTCAGAAAACAGCGTTTCAGCGCAGAACAAACTTGGTTCCAGCAATGCAAGCTGAATCTTGGTCCCAATTTAAAATATCAGTCTGTGCATGAATAAAACCTATTTTGCAACACAGACAAACATATCTGAAGGTGTTAGAAGTGTTTTGCATGATTTTTGAAGTTAGAGCCTGAAGTGTCAGAAAACAGCGTTTCAGCGCAGAACAAACTTGGTTCCAGCAATGCAAGCTGAATCTTGGTCCCACTTTAAAATATCAGTCTGTGCATGAATAAAACCTATTTTGCAACACAGAGAAACATATCTGAAGGTGTTAGAAGTGTTTTGCATGATTTTTTAAGTCAGAGCCTGAAATGTCAGAAAACAGTGTTTCAGCGCAGAACAAACTTGGTTCCAGCACTGCAAGCTGAATCTTGGTCCCACTTTAAAATATCAGTCTGTGCATGAATAAAACCTATTTTGCAACACAGAGAAACATATCTGAAGGTGTTAGAAGTGTTTTGCATGATTTTTGAAGTTAGAGCCTGAAATGTCAGAAAACAGCGTTTCAGCGCAGAAGAAACTTGGTTCCAGCAATGCAAGCTGAATCTTGGTCCCACTTTAAAATATCAGTCTGTGCATGAATAAAACCTATTTTGCAACACAGAGAAACATATCTGAACGTGTTAGAAGTGTTTTGCATGATTTTTGAAGTTAGAGCCTGAAATGTCAGGAAACAGCGTTTCAGTGCAGAACAAACTTGTTTCAAGCAATGCAAGCTGAATCTCTCTCCCACTTTAATATTGCAGTCTGTGCATGAATAAAACCTATTTTGCAACACAGAGAAACATATCTGAAGGTGTTAGAAGTGTTTTGCATGATTTTTGAAGTTAGAGCCTGAAATGTCAGAAAACAGCGTTTCAGCGCAGAACAAACTTGGTTCCAGCAATGCAAGCTGAATCTTGGTCCCACTTTAAAATATCAGTCTGTGCATGAATAAAACCTATTTTGCAACACAGAGAAACATATCTGAAGGTGTTAGAAGTGTTTTGCATGATTTTTGAAGTTAGAGCCTGAAATGTCAGAAAACGGCTTTTCAGCACATAACAAACTTGGTTCAGGCAATGCAAGCTGAAACTCGGTCCAAAATTAAAATTGCAGTCTGTGCATGAATAAAACCTATTTTGCAACACAGAGAAACATATCTGAAGGTGTTAGAAGTGTTTTGCATGATTTTTGAAGTTAGAGCCTGAAATGTCAGAAAACAGCGTTTCAGCCCATAACAAACTTGGTTCTGGCAATGCAGGCTGAAACTCGGTCCAAAATTAAAATTGCAGTCTGTGCATGAATAAAACCAATATTGCAACACAGAGAAACATGTCTTAAGGTGTTAGAAGTGTTTTGCATAATTTTTTAAGTTAGAGCCTGAAATGTCAGAAAACAGCGTTTCAGCGCAGAACAAAGTTGGTTCAGGCAATGCAAGCTGAATCTCTGTCCCACTTTAAATTTACACTCTTTGCATGACTAAAACCTATTTTGCAACACAGAGAAACATATCTGAAGGTGTTAGAAGTGTTTTGCATGATTTTTGAAGTTAGAGCCTGAAGTGTCAGAAAACAGCGTTTCAGCGCAGAACAAACTTGGTTCCAGCAATGCAAGCTGAATCTTGGTCCCACTTTAAAATATCAGTCTGTGCATGAATAAAACCTACTTTGCAACACAGAGAAACATATCTGAAGGTGTTAGAAGTGTTTTGCATGATTTTTGAAGTTAGAGCCTGAAATGTCAGAAAACAGCGTTTCAGCGCAGAACAAACTTGGTTCCAGCAATGCAAGCTGAATCTTGGTCCCAATTTAAAATATCAGTCTGTGCATGAATAAAACCTATTTTGCAACACAGAGAAACATATCTGAAGGTGTTAGAAGTGTTTTGCATGATTTTTGAAGTTAGAGCCTGAAATGTCAGAAAACGGCTTTTCAGCACATAACAAACTTGGTTCAGGCAATGCAAGCTGAAACTTGGTCCAAAATTAAAATTGCAGTCTGTGCATGAATAAAACCTATTTTGCAACACAGAGAAACATATCTGAAGGTGTTAGAAGTGTTTTGCATGATTTTTGAAGTTAGAGCCTGAAATGTCAGAAAACGGCGTTTCAGCACATAACAAACTTGGTTCAGGCAATGCAAGCTGAAACTCGGTCCAAAATTAAAATTGCAGTCTGTGCATGAATAAAACCTATTTTGCAACACAGAGAAACATATCTGAAGGTGTTAGAAGTGTTTTGCATGATTTTTGAAGTTAGAGCCTGAAATGTCAGAAAACGGCTTTTCAGCACATAACAAACTTGGTTCAGGCAATGCAAGCTGAAACTTGGTCCAAAATTAAAATTGCAGTCTGTGCATGAATAAAACCTATTTTGCAACACAGAGAAACATATCTGAAGGTGTTAGAAGTGTTTTGCATGATTTTTGAAGTTAGAGCCTGAAATGTCAGGAAACAGCGTTTCAGTGCAGAACAAACTTGTTTCAAGCAATGCAAGCTGAATCTCTCTCCCACTTTAATATTGCAGTCTGTGCATGAATAAAACCTATTTTGCAACACAGAGAAACATATCTGAAGGTGTTAGAAGTGTTTTGCATGATTTTTGAAGTTAGAGCCTGAAATGTCAGAAAACAGCGTTTCAGCGCAGAACAAACTTGGTTCCAGCAATGCAAGCTGAATCTTGGTCCAAAATTAAAATATCAGTCTGTGCATGAATAAAACCTATTTTGCAACACAGAGAAACATATCTGAAGGTGTTAGAAGTGTTTTGCATGATTTTTGAAGTTAGAGCCTGAAATGTCAGAAAACAGCGTTTCAGCGCAGAACAAACTTGCTTCTGGCAATGCAGGCTGAAACTCGGTCCAATATTAAAATTGCAGTCTGTGCATGAATAAAACCTATTTTGCAACACAGAGAAACATATCTGAAGGTGTTAGAAGTGTTTTGCATGATTTTTGAAGTTAGAGCCTGAAATGTCAGAAAACAGCGTTTCAGCGCAGAACAAACTTGGTTCTGGCAATGCAGGCTGAAACTCGGTCCAAAATTAAAATTGCAGTCTGTGCATGAATAAAACCAATATTGCAACACAGAGAAACATGTCTTAAGGTGTTAGAAGTGTTTTGCATAATTTTTTAAGTTAGAGCCTGAAATGTCAGAAAACAGCGTTTCAGCGCAGAACAAAGTTGGTTCAGGCAATGCAAGCTGAATCTCTGTCCCACTTTAAATTTACACTCTTTGCATGACTAAAACCTATTTTGCAACACAGAGAAACATATCTGAAGGTGTTAGAAGTGTTTTGCATGATTTTTGAAGTTAGAGCCTGAAGTGTCAGAAAACAGCGTTTCAGCGCAGAACAAACTTGGTTCCAGCAATGCAAGCTGAATCTTGGTCCCACTTTAAAATATCAGTCTGTGCATGAATAAAACCTACTTTGCAACACAGAGAAACATATCTGAAGGTGTTAGAAGTGTTTTGCATGATTTTTGAAGTTAGAGCCTGAAATGTCAGAAAACAGCGTTTCAGCGCAGAACAAACTTGGTTCCAGCAATGCAAGCTGAATCTTGGTCCCAATTTAAAATATCAGTCTGTGCATGAATAAAACCTATTTTGCAACACAGAGAAACATATCTGAAGGTGTTAGAAGTGTTTTGCATGATAAAACGGCGTTTCAGCACATAACAAACTTGGTTCATGCAATGCAAGCTGAATCTCTGTCCCACTTTAAATTTACACTCTTTGCATGACTAAAACCTATTTTGCAACACAGAGAAACATATCTGAAGTTGTTAGAAGTGTTTTGCATGATTTTTGAAGTTAGAGCCTGAAATGTCAGAAAACGGCTTTTCAGCACATAACAAACTTGGTTCAGGCAATGCAAGCTGAAACTTGGTCCAAAATTAAAATTGCAGTCTGTGCATGAATAAAACCTATTTTGCAACACAGAGAAACATATCTGAAGGTGTTAGAAGTGTTTTGCATGATTTTTGAAGTTAGAGCCTGAAATGTCAGAAAACGGCGTTTCAGCACATAACAAACTTGGTTCAGGCAATGCAAGCTGAAACTCGGTCCAAAATTAAAATTGCAGTCTGTGCATGAATAAAACCTATTTTGCAACACAGAGAAACATATCTGAAGGTGTTAGAAGTGTTTTGCATGATTTTTGAAGTTAGAGCCTGAAATGTCAGAAAACGGCTTTTCAGCACATAACAAACTTGGTTCAGGCAATGCAAGCTGAAACTTGGTCCAAAATTAAAATTGCAGTCTGTGCATGAATAAAACCTATTTTGCAACACAGAGAAACATATCTGAAGGTGTTAGAAGTGTTTTGCATGATTTTTGAAGTTAGAGCCTGAAATGTCAGGAAACAGCGTTTCAGTGCAGAACAAACTTGTTTCAAGCAATGCAAGCTGAATCTCTCTCCCACTTTAATATTGCAGTCTGTGCATGAATAAAACCTATTTTGCAACACAGAGAAACATATCTGAAGGTGTTAGAAGTGTTTTGCATGATTTTTGAAGTTAGAGCCTGAAATGTCAGAAAACAGCGTTTCAGCGCAGAACAAACTTGGTTCCAGCAATGCAAGCTGAATCTTGGTCCAAAATTAAAATATCAGTCTGTGCATGAATAAAACCTATTTTGCAACACAGAGAAACATATCTGAAGGTGTTAGAAGTGTTTTGCATGATTTTTGAAGTTAGAGCCTGAAATGTCAGAAAACAGCGTTTCAGCGCAGAACAAACTTGCTTCTGGCAATGCAGGCTGAAACTCGGTCCAATATTAAAATTGCAGTCTGTGCATGAATAAAACCTATTTTGCAACACAGAGAAACATATCTGAAGGTGTTAGAAGTGTTTTGCATGATTTTTGAAGTTAGAGCCTGAAATGTCAGAAAACAGCGTTTCAGCGCAGAACAAACTTGGTTCCAGCAATGCAAGCTGAATCTTGGTCCCACTTTAAAATATCAGTCTGTGCATGAATAAAACCTATTTTGCAACACAGAGAAACATATCTGAAGGTGTTAGAAGTGTTTTGCATGATTTTTGAAGTTAGAGCCTGAAATGTCAGGAAACAGCGTTTCAGTGCAGAACAAACTTGTTTCAAGCATTGCAAGCTGAATCTTGGTCCCACTTTAATATTGCAGTCTGTGCATGAATAAAACCTATTTTGCAACACAGAGAAACATATCTGAAGTTGTTAGAAGTGTTTTGCATGATTTTTGAAGTTAGAGCCTGAAATGTCAGAAAACAGCGTTTCAGCCCATAACAAACTTGGTTCTGGCAATGCAGGCTGAAACTCGGTCCAAAATTAAAATTGCAGCCTGTGCATGAATAAAACCTATTTTGCAACACAGAGAAACATGTCTTAAGGTGTTAGAAGTGTTTTGCATGATTTTTTAAGTTAGAGCCTGAAATGTCAGAAAACAGCGTTTCAGCGCAGAACAAACTTGCTTCTGGCAATGCAGGCTGAAACTCGGTCCAATATTAAAATTGCAGTCTGTGCATGAATAAAACCTATTTTGCAACACAGAGAAACATATCTGAAGGTGTTAGAAGTGTTTTGCATGATTTTTGAAGTTAGAGCCTGAAATGTCAGAAAACGGCTTTTCAGCACATAACAAACTTGGTTCAGGCAATGCAAGCTGAAACTTGGTCCAAAATTAAAATTGCAGTCTGTGCATGAATAAAACCTATTTTTCAACACAGAGAAACATATCTGAAGGTGTTAGAAGTGTTTTGCATGATTTTTTAAGTTAGAGCCTGAAATGTCAGAAAACTGCGTTTCAGCGCAGAACAAACTTCCTTCTGGCAATGCAGGCTGAAACTCGGTCCAATATTAAAATTGCAGTCTGTGCATGAATAAAACCTATTTTGCAACACAGAGAAACATATCTGAAGGTGTTAGAAGTGTTTTGCATGATTTTTGAAGTTAGAGCCTGAAATGTCAGAAAACGGCTTTTCAGCACATAACAAACTTGGTTCAGGCAATGCAAGCTGAAACTCGGTCCAAAATTAAAATTGAAGTCTGTGCATGAATAAAACCTATTTTGCAACACAGAGAAACATATCTGAAGGTGTTAGACGTGTTTTGCATGATTTTTGAAGTTAGAGCCTGAAATGTCAGAAAACGGCTTTTCAGCACATAACAAACTTGGTTCAGGCAATGCAAGCTGAAACTCGGTCCAATATTAAAATTGCAGTCTGTGCATGAATAAAACCTATTTTGCAACACAGAGAAACATATCTGAAGGTGTTAGAAGTGTTTTGCATGATTTTTGAAGTTAGAGCCTGAAATGTCAGGAAACAGCGTTTCAGTGCAGAACAAACTTGTTTCAAGCAATGCAAGCTGAATCTCTGTCCCACTTTAATATTGCAGTCTGTGCATGAATAAAACCTATTTTGCAACACAGAGAAACATATCTGAAGGTGTTAGAAGTGTTTTGCATGATTTTTGAAGTTAGAGCCTGAAATGTCAGAAAACAGCGTTTCAGCGCAGAACAAACTTGGTTCCAGCAATGCAAGCTGAATCTTGGTCCCACTTTAAAATATCAGTCTGTGCATGAATAAAACCTATTTTGCAACACAGAGAAACATATCTGAAGGTGTTAGAAGTGTTTTGCATAATTTTTGAAGTTAGAGCCTGAAATGTCAGAAAACAGCGTTTCAGCGCAGAAGAAACTTGGTTCCAGCAATGCAAGCTGAATCTTGGTCCCACTTTAAAATATCAGTCTGTGCATGAATAAAACCTATTTTGCAACACAGAGAAACATATCTGAAGGTGTTAGAAGTGTTTTGCATGATTTTTGAAGTTAGAGCCTGAAATGTCAGAAAAAAGCGTTTCAGCGCAGAACAAACTTGGTTCCAGCAATGCAAGATGAATCTTGGTCCCAATTTAAAATATCAGTCTGTGCATGAATAAAACCTATTTTGCAACACAGAGAAACATATCTGAAGGTGTTAGAAGTGTTTTGCATGATTTTTGAAGTTAGAGCCTGAAGTGTCAGAAAACAGCGTTTCAGCGCAGAACAAACTTGGTTCCAGCAATGCAAGCTGAATCTTGGTCCCACTTTAAAATATCAGTCTGTGCATGAATAAAACCTATTTTGCAACACAGAGAAACATATCTGAAGGTGTTAGAAGTGTTTTGCATGATTTTTGAAGTTAGAGCCTGAAATGTCAGAAAACAGCGTTTCAGCCCATAACAAACTTGGTTCTGGCAATGCAGGCTGAAACTCGGTCCAAAATTAAAATTGCAGCCTGTGCATGAATAAAACCTATTTTGCAACACAGAGAAACATGTCTTAAGGTGTTAGAAGTGTTTTGCATGATTTTTTAAGTTAGAGCCTGAAATGTCAGAAAACAGCGTTTCAGCGCAGAACAAACTTGCTTCTGGCAATGCAGGCTGAAACTCGGTCCAATATTAAAATTGCAGTCTGTGCATGAATAAAACCTATTTTGCAACACAGAGAAACATATCTGAAGGTGTTAGAAGTGTTTTGCATGATTTTTGAAGTTAGAGCCTGAAATGTCAGAAAACGGCTTTTCAGCACATAACAAACTTGGTTCAGGCAATGCAAGCTGAAACTTGGTCCAAAATTAAAATTGCAGTCTGTGCATGAATAAAACCTATTTTTCAACACAGAGAAACATATCTGAAGGTGTTAGAAGTGTTTTGCATGATTTTTTAAGTTAGAGCCTGAAATGTCAGAAAACTGCGTTTCAGCGCAGAACAAACTTCCTTCTGGCAATGCAGGCTGAAACTCGGTCCAATATTAAAATTGCAGTCTGTGCATGAATAAAACCTATTTTGCAACACAGAGAAACATATCTGAAGGTGTTAGAAGTGTTTTGCATGATTTTTGAAGTTAGAGCCTGAAATGTCAGAAAACGGCTTTTCAGCACATAACAAACTTGGTTCAGGCAATGCAAGCTGAAACTCGGTCCAAAATTAAAATTGAAGTCTGTGCATGAATAAAACCTATTTTGCAACACAGAGAAACATATCTGAAGGTGTTAGACGTGTTTTGCATGATTTTTGAAGTTAGAGCCTGAAATGTCAGAAAACGGCTTTTCAGCACATAACAAACTTGGTTCAGGCAATGCAAGCTGAAACTCGGTCCAATATTAAAATTGCAGTCTGTGCATGAATAAAACCTATTTTGCAACACAGAGAAACATATCTGAAGGTGTTAGAAGTGTTTTGCATGATTTTTGAAGTTAGAGCCTGAAATGTCAGGAAACAGCGTTTCAGTGCAGAACAAACTTGTTTCAAGCAATGCAAGCTGAATCTCTGTCCCACTTTAATATTGCAGTCTGTGCATGAATAAAACCTATTTTGCAACACAGAGAAACATATCTGAAGGTGTTAGAAGTGTTTTGCATGATTTTTGAAGTTAGAGCCTGAAATGTCAGAAAACAGCGTTTCAGCGCAGAACAAACTTGGTTCCAGCAATGCAAGCTGAATCTTGGTCCCACTTTAAAATATCAGTCTGTGCATGAATAAAACCTATTTTGCAACACAGAGAAACATATCTGAAGGTGTTAGAAGTGTTTTGCATAATTTTTGAAGTTAGAGCCTGAAATGTCAGAAAACAGCGTTTCAGCGCAGAAGAAACTTGGTTCCAGCAATGCAAGCTGAATCTTGGTCCCACTTTAAAATATCAGTCTGTGCATGAATAAAACCTATTTTGCAACACAGAGAAACATATCTGAAGGTGTTAGAAGTGTTTTGCATGATTTTTGAAGTTAGAGCCTGAAATGTCAGAAAAAAGCGTTTCAGCGCAGAACAAACTTGGTTCCAGCAATGCAAGATGAATCTTGGTCCCAATTTAAAATATCAGTCTGTGCATGAATAAAACCTATTTTGCAACACAGAGAAACATATCTGAAGGTGTTAGAAGTGTTTTGCATGATTTTTGAAGTTAGAGCCTGAAGTGTCAGAAAACAGCGTTTCAGCGCAGATAAAACTTGGTTCCAGCAATGCAAGCTGAATCTTGGTCCCACTTTAAAATATCAGTCTATGCATGAATAAAACCTATTTTGCAACACAGAGAAACATATCTGAACGTGTTAGAAGTGTTTTGCATGATTTTTGAAGTTAGAGCCTGAAATGTCAGGAAACAGCGTTTCAGTGCAGAACAAACTTGTTTCAAGCAATGCAAGCTGAATCTCTCTCCCACTTTAATATTGCAGTCTGTGCATGAATAAAACCTATTTTGCAACACAGAGAAACATATCTGAAGGTGTTAGAAGTGTTTTGCATGATTTTTGAAGTTAGAGCCTGAAATGTCAGAAAACAGCGTTTCAGCGCAGAACAAACTTGGTTCCAGCAATGCAAGCTGAATCTTGGTCCCACTTTAAAATATCAGTCTGTGCATGAATAAAACCTATTTTGCAACACAGAGAAACATATCTGAAGGTGTTAGAAGTGTTTTGCATGATTTTTGAAGTTAGAGCCTGAAATGTCAGGAAACAGCGTTTCAGTGCAGAACAAACTTGTTTCAAGCATTGCAAGCTGAATCTTGGTCCCACTTTAATATTGCAGTCTGTGCATGAATAAAACCTATTTTGCAACACAGAGAAACATATCTGAAGGTGTTAGAAGTGTTTTGCATGATTTTTGAAGTTAGAGCCTGAAGTGTCAGAAAACAGCGTTTCAGCGCAGAACAAACTTGGTTCCAGCAATGCAAGCTGAATCTTGGTCCCACTTTAAAATATCAGTCTGTGCATGAATAAAACCTATTTTGCAACACAGAGAAACATATCTGAAGGTGTTAGAAGTGTTTTGCATGATTTTTTAAGTTAGAGCCTGAAATGTCAGAAAACTGCGTTTCAGCGCAGAACAAACTTCCTTCTGGCAATGCAGGCTGAAACTCGGTCCAATATTAAAATTGCAGTCTGTGCATGAATAAAACCTATTTTGCAACACAGAGAAACATATCTGAAGGTGTTAGAAGTGTTTTGCATGATTTTTGAAGTTAGAGCCTGAAATGTCAGAAAACGGCTTTTCAGCACATAACAAACTTGGTTCAGGCAATGCAAGCTGAAACTCGGTCCAAAATTAAAATTGAAGTCTGTGCATGAATAAAACCTATTTTGCAACACAGAGAAACATATCTGAAGGTGTTAGACGTGTTTTGCATGATTTTTGAAGTTAGAGCCTGAAATGTCAGAAAACGGCTTTTCAGCACATAACAAACTTGGTTCAGGCAATGCAAGCTGAAACTCGGTCCAATATTAAAATTGCAGTCTGTGCATGAATAAAACCTATTTTGCAACACAGAGAAACATATCTGAAGGTGTTAGAAGTGTTTTGCATGATTTTTGAAGTTAGAGCCTGAAATGTCAGGAAACAGCGTTTCAGTGCAGAACAAACTTGTTTCAAGCAATGCAAGCTGAATCTCTGTCCCACTTTAATATTGCAGTCTGTGCATGAATAAAACCTATTTTGCAACACAGAGAAACATATCTGAAGGTGTTAGAAGTGTTTTGCATGATTTTTGAAGTTAGAGCCTGAAATGTCAGAAAACAGCGTTTCAGCGCAGAACAAACTTGGTTCCAGCAATGCAAGCTGAATCTTGGTCCCACTTTAAAATATCAGTCTGTGCATGAATAAAACCTATTTTGCAACACAGAGAAACATATCTGAAGGTGTTAGAAGTGTTTTGCATAATTTTTGAAGTTAGAGCCTGAAATGTCAGAAAACAGCGTTTCAGCGCAGAAGAAACTTGGTTCCAGCAATGCAAGCTGAATCTTGGTCCCACTTTAAAATATCAGTCTGTGCATGAATAAAACCTATTTTGCAACACAGAGAAACATATCTGAAGGTGTTAGAAGTGTTTTGCATGATTTTTGAAGTTAGAGCCTGAAATGTCAGAAAACAGCGTTTCAGCGCAGAACAAACTTGGTTCCAGCAATGCAAGATGAATCTTGGTCCCAATTTAAAATATCAGTCTGTGCATGAATAAAACCTATTTTGCAACACAGAGAAACATATCTGAAGGTGTTAGAAGTGTTTTGCATGATTTTTGAAGTTAGAGCCTGAAGTGTCAGAAAACAGCGTTTCAGCGCAGATAAAACTTGGTTCCAGCAATGCAAGCTGAATCTTGGTCCCACTTTAAAATATCAGTCTGTGCATGAATAAAACCTATTTTGCAACACAGAGAAACATATCTGAACGTGTTAGAAGTGTTTTGCATGATTTTTGAAGTTAGAGCCTGAAATGTCAGGAAACAGCGTTTCAGTGCAGAACAAACTTGTTTCAAGCAATGCAAGCTGAATCTCTCTCCCACTTTAATATTGCAGTCTGTGCATGAATAAAACCTATTTTGCAACACAGAGAAACATATCTGAAGGTGTTAGAAGTGTTTTGCATGATTTTTGAAGTTAGAGCCTGAAATGTCAGAAAACAGCGTTTCAGCGCAGTACAAACTTTGTTCCAGCAATGCAAGCTGAATCTTGGTCCCACTTTAAAATATCAGTCTGTGCATGAATAAAACCTATTTTGCAACACAGAGAAACATATCTGAAGGTGTTAGAAGTGTTTTGCATGATTTTTGAAGTTAGAGCCTGAAATGTCAGGAAACAGCGTTTCAGTGCAGAACAAACTTGTTTCAAGCATTGCAAGCTGAATCTTGGTCCCACTTTAATATTGCAGTCTGTGCATGAATAAAACCTATTTTGCAACACAGAGAAACATATCTGAAGGTGTTAGAAGTGTTTTGCATGATTTTTGAAGTTAGAGCCTGAAGTGTCAGAAAACAGCGTTTCAGCGCAGAACAAACTTGGTTCCAGCAATGCAAGCTGAATCTTGGTCCCACTTTAAAATATCAGTCTGTGCATGAATACAACCTATTTTGCAACACAGAGAAACATATCTGAAGGTGTTAGAAGTGTTTTGCATGATTTTTGAAGTTAGAGCCTGAAATGTCAGAAAACAGCGTTTCAGCGCAGAACAAACTTGGTTCCAGCAATGCAAGCTGAATCTTGGTCCCAATATTAAAATTGCAGTCTGTGCATGAATAAAACCTATTTTGCAACACAGAGAAACATATCTGAAGGTGTTAGAAGTGTTTTGCATGATTTTTGAAGTTAGAGCCTGAAATGTCAGAAAACGGGTCTTCAGCACATAACAAACTTGGTTCAGGCAATGCAAGCTGAAACTCTGTCCAAAATTAAAATTGCAGTCTGTGCATGAATAAAACCTGTTTTGCAACACAGAGAAACATATCTGAAGGTGTTAGAAGTGTTTTGCATGATTTTTGAAGTTAGAGCCTGAAATGTCAGAAAACAGCGTTTCAGCGCAGAACAAACTTGGTTCCAGCAATGCAAGCTGAATCTTGGTCCCACTTTAAAATATCAGTCTGTGCATGAATAAAACCTATTTTGCAACACAGAGAAACATATCTGAAGGTGTTAGAAGTGTTTTGCATGATTTTTGAAGTTAGAGCCTGAAATGTCAGGAAACAGCGTTTCAGTGCAGAACAAACTTGTTTCAAGCATTGCAAGCTGAATCTTGGTCCCACTTTAATATTGCAGTCTGTGCATGAATAAAACCTATTTTGCAACACAGAGAAACATATCTGAAGGTGTTAGAAGTGTTTTGCATGATTTTTGAAGTTAGAGCCTGAAATGTCAGGAAACAGCGTTTCAGTGCAGAACAAACTTGTTTCAAGCATTGCAAGCTGAATCTTGGTCCCACTTTAATATTGCAGTCTGTGCATGAATAAAACCTATTTTGCAACACAGAGAAACATATCTGAAGGTGTTAGAAGTGTTTTGCATGATTTTTGAAGTTAGAGCCTGAAGTGTCAGAAAACAGCGTTTCAGCGCAGAACAAACTTGGTTCCAGCAATGCAAGCTGAATCTTGGTCCCACTTTAAAATATCAGTCTGTGCATGAATAAAACCTATTTTGCAACACAGAGAAACATATCTGAAGGTGTTAGAAGTGTTTTGCATGATTTTTGAAGTTAGAGCCTGAAATGTCAGAAAACAGCGTTTCAGCGCAGAACAAACTTGGTTCCAGCAATGCAAGCTGAATCTTGGTCCCACTTTAAAATATCAGTCTGTGCATGAATAAAACCTATTTTGCAACACAGAGAAACATATCTGAAGGTGTTAGAAGTGTTTTGCATGATTTTTGAAGTTAGAGCCTGAAATGTCAGGAAACAGCGTTTCAGTGCAGAACAAACTTGTTTCAAGCATTGCAAGCTGAATCTTGGTCCCACTTTAATATTGCAGTCTGTGCATGAATAAAACCTATTTTGCAACACAGAGAAACATATCTGAAGTTGTTAGAAGTGTTTTGCATGATTTTTGAAGTTAGAGCCTGAAATGTCAGAAAACAGCGTTTCAGCCCATAACAAACTTGGTTCTGGCAATGCAGGCTGAAACTCGGTCCAAAATTAAAATTGCAGCCTGTGCATGAATAAAACCTATTTTGCAACACAGAGAAACATGTCTTAAGGTGTTAGAAGTGTTTTGCATGATTTTTTAAGTTAGAGCCTGAAATGTCAGAAAACAGCGTTTCAGCGCAGAACAAACTTGCTTCTGGCAATGCAGGCTGAAACTCGGTCCAATATTAAAATTGCAGTCTGTGCATGAATAAAACCTATTTTGCAACACAGAGAAACATATCTGAAGGTGTTAGAAGTGTTTTGCATGATTTTTGAAGTTAGAGCCTGAAATGTCAGAAAACGGCTTTTCAGCACATAACAAACTTGGTTCAGGCAATGCAAGCTGAAACTTGGTCCAAAATTAAAATTGCAGTCTGTGCATGAATAAAACCTATTTTTCAACACAGAGAAACATATCTGAAGGTGTTAGAAGTGTTTTGCATGATTTTTTAAGTTAGAGCCTGAAATGTCAGAAAACTGCGTTTCAGCGCAGAACAAACTTCCTTCTGGCAATGCAGGCTGAAACTCGGTCCAATATTAAAATTGCAGTCTGTGCATGAATAAAACCTATTTTGCAACACAGAGAAACATATCTGAAGGTGTTAGAAGTGTTTTGCATGATTTTTGAAGTTAGAGCCTGAAATGTCAGAAAACGGCTTTTCAGCACATAACAAACTTGGTTCAGGCAATGCAAGCTGAAACTCGGTCCAAAATTAAAATTGAAGTCTGTGCATGAATAAAACCTATTTTGCAACACAGAGAAACATATCTGAAGGTGTTAGACGTGTTTTGCATGATTTTTGAAGTTAGAGCCTGAAATGTCAGAAAACGGCTTTTCAGCACATAACAAACTTGGTTCAGGCAATGCAAGCTGAAACTCGGTCCAATATTAAAATTGCAGTCTGTGCATGAATAAAACCTATTTTGCAACACAGAGAAACATATCTGAAGGTGTTAGAAGTGTTTTGCATGATTTTTGAAGTTAGAGCCTGAAATGTCAGGAAACAGCGTTTCAGTGCAGAACAAACTTGTTTCAAGCAATGCAAGCTGAATCTCTGTCCCACTTTAATATTGCAGTCTGTGCATGAATAAAACCTATTTTGCAACACAGAGAAACATATCTGAAGGTGTTAGAAGTGTTTTGCATGATTTTTGAAGTTAGAGCCTGAAATGTCAGAAAACAGCGTTTCAGCGCAGAACAAACTTGGTTCCAGCAATGCAAGCTGAATCTTGGTCCCACTTTAAAATATCAGTCTGTGCATGAATAAAACCTATTTTGCAACACAGAGAAACATATCTGAAGGTGTTAGAAGTGTTTTGCATAATTTTTGAAGTTAGAGCCTGAAATGTCAGAAAACAGCGTTTCAGCGCAGAAGAAACTTGGTTCCAGCAATGCAAGCTGAATCTTGGTCCCACTTTAAAATATCAGTCTGTGCATGAATAAAACCTATTTTGCAACACAGAGAAACATATCTGAAGGTGTTAGAAGTGTTTTGCATGATTTTTGAAGTTAGAGCCTGAAATGTCAGAAAAAAGCGTTTCAGCGCAGAACAAACTTGGTTCCAGCAATGCAAGATGAATCTTGGTCCCAATTTAAAATATCAGTCTGTGCATGAATAAAACCTATTTTGCAACACAGAGAAACATATCTGAAGGTGTTAGAAGTGTTTTGCATGATTTTTGAAGTTAGAGCCTGAAGTGTCAGAAAACAGCGTTTCAGCGCAGAACAAACTTGGTTCCAGCAATGCAAGCTGAATCTTGGTCCCACTTTAAAATATCAGTCTGTGCATGAATAAAACCTATTTTGCAACACAGAGAAACATATCTGAAGGTGTTAGAAGTGTTTTGCATGATTTTTGAAGTTAGAGCCTGAAATGTCAGAAAACAGCGTTTCAGCCCATAACAAACTTGGTTCTGGCAATGCAGGCTGAAACTCGGTCCAAAATTAAAATTGCAGCCTGTGCATGAATAAAACCTATTTTGCAACACAGAGAAACATGTCTTAAGGTGTTAGAAGTGTTTTGCATGATTTTTTAAGTTAGAGCCTGAAATGTCAGAAAACAGCGTTTCAGCGCAGAACAAACTTGCTTCTGGCAATGCAGGCTGAAACTCGGTCCAATATTAAAATTGCAGTCTGTGCATGAATAAAACCTATTTTGCAACACAGAGAAACATATCTGAAGGTGTTAGAAGTGTTTTGCATGATTTTTGAAGTTAGAGCCTGAAATGTCAGAAAACGGCTTTTCAGCACATAACAAACTTGGTTCAGGCAATGCAAGCTGAAACTTGGTCCAAAATTAAAATTGCAGTCTGTGCATGAATAAAACCTATTTTTCAACACAGAGAAACATATCTGAAGGTGTTAGAAGTGTTTTGCATGATTTTTTAAGTTAGAGCCTGAAATGTCAGAAAACTGCGTTTCAGCGCAGAACAAACTTCCTTCTGGCAATGCAGGCTGAAACTCGGTCCAATATTAAAATTGCAGTCTGTGCATGAATAAAACCTATTTTGCAACACAGAGAAACATATCTGAAGGTGTTAGAAGTGTTTTGCATGATTTTTGAAGTTAGAGCCTGAAATGTCAGAAAACGGCTTTTCAGCACATAACAAACTTGGTTCAGGCAATGCAAGCTGAAACTCGGTCCAAAATTAAAATTGAAGTCTGTGCATGAATAAAACCTATTTTGCAACACAGAGAAACATATCTGAAGGTGTTAGACGTGTTTTGCATGATTTTTGAAGTTAGAGCCTGAAATGTCAGAAAACGGCTTTTCAGCACATAACAAACTTGGTTCAGGCAATGCAAGCTGAAACTCGGTCCAATATTAAAATTGCAGTCTGTGCATGAATAAAACCTATTTTGCAACACAGAGAAACATATCTGAAGGTGTTAGAAGTGTTTTGCATGATTTTTGAAGTTAGAGCCTGAAATGTCAGGAAACAGCGTTTCAGTGCAGAACAAACTTGTTTCAAGCAATGCAAGCTGAATCTCTGTCCCACTTTAATATTGCAGTCTGTGCATGAATAAAACCTATTTTGCAACACAGAGAAACATATCTGAAGGTGTTAGAAGTGTTTTGCATGATTTTTGAAGTTAGAGCCTGAAATGTCAGAAAACAGCGTTTCAGCGCAGAACAAACTTGGTTCCAGCAATGCAAGCTGAATCTTGGTCCCACTTTAAAATATCAGTCTGTGCATGAATAAAACCTATTTTGCAACACAGAGAAACATATCTGAAGGTGTTAGAAGTGTTTTGCATAATTTTTGAAGTTAGAGCCTGAAATGTCAGAAAACAGCGTTTCAGCGCAGAAGAAACTTGGTTCCAGCAATGCAAGCTGAATCTTGGTCCCACTTTAAAATATCAGTCTGTGCATGAATAAAACCTATTTTGCAACACAGAGAAACATATCTGAAGGTGTTAGAAGTGTTTTGCATGATTTTTGAAGTTAGAGCCTGAAATGTCAGAAAAAAGCGTTTCAGCGCAGAACAAACTTGGTTCCAGCAATGCAAGATGAATCTTGGTCCCAATTTAAAATATCAGTCTGTGCATGAATAAAACCTATTTTGCAACACAGAGAAACATATCTGAAGGTGTTAGAAGTGTTTTGCATGATTTTTGAAGTTAGAGCCTGAAGTGTCAGAAAACAGCGTTTCAGCGCAGATAAAACTTGGTTCCAGCAATGCAAGCTGAATCTTGGTCCCACTTTAAAATATCAGTCTGTGCATGAATAAAACCTATTTTGCAACACAGAGAAACATATCTGAACGTGTTAGAAGTGTTTTGCATGATTTTTGAAGTTAGAGCCTGAAATGTCAGGAAACAGCGTTTCAGTGCAGAACAAACTTGTTTCAAGCAATGCAAGCTGAATCTCTCTCCCACTTTAATATTGCAGTCTGTGCATGAATAAAACCTATTTTGCAACACAGAGAAACATATCTGAAGGTGTTAGAAGTGTTTTGCATGATTTTTGAAGTTAGAGCCTGAAATGTCAGAAAACAGCGTTTCAGCGCAGAACAAACTTGGTTCCAGCAATGCAAGCTGAATCTTGGTCCCACTTTAAAATATCAGTCTGTGCATGAATAAAACCTATTTTGCAACACAGAGAAACATATCTGAAGGTGTTAGAAGTGTTTTGCATGATTTTTGAAGTTAGAGCCTGAAATGTCAGGAAACAGCGTTTCAGTGCAGAACAAACTTGTTTCAAGCATTGCAAGCTGAATCTTGGTCCCACTTTAATATTGCAGTCTGTGCATGAATAAAACCTATTTTGCAACACAGAGAAACATATCTGAAGGTGTTAGAAGTGTTTTGCATGATTTTTGAAGTTAGAGCCTGAAGTGTCAGAAAACAGCGTTTCAGCGCAGAACAAACTTGGTTCCAGCAATGCAAGCTGAATCTTGGTCCCACTTTAAAATATCAGTCTGTGCATGAATAAAACCTATTTTGCAACACAGAGAAACATATCTGAAGGTGTTAGAAGTGTTTTGCATGATTTTTTAAGTTAGAGCCTGAAATGTCAGAAAACTGCGTTTCAGCGCAGAACAAACTTCCTTCTGGCAATGCAGGCTGAAACTCGGTCCAATATTAAAATTGCAGTCTGTGCATGAATAAAACCTATTTTGCAACACAGAGAAACATATCTGAAGGTGTTAGAAGTGTTTTGCATGATTTTTGAAGTTAGAGCCTGAAATGTCAGAAAACGGCTTTTCAGCACATAACAAACTTGGTTCAGGCAATGCAAGCTGAAACTCGGTCCAAAATTAAAATTGAAGTCTGTGCATGAATAAAACCTATTTTGCAACACAGAGAAACATATCTGAAGGTGTTAGAAGTGTTTTGCATGATTTTTGAAGTTAGAGCCTGAAATGTCAGGAAACAGCGTTTCAGTGCAGAACAAACTTGTTTCAAGCATTGCAAGCTGAATCTTGGTCCCACTTTAATATTGCAGTCTGTGCATGAATAAAACCTATTTTGCAACACAGAGAAACATATCTGAAGGTGTTAGAAGTGTTTTGCATGATTTTTGAAGTTAGAGCCTGAAGTGTCAGAAAACAGCGTTTCAGCGCAGAACAAACTTGGTTCCAGCAATGCAAGCTGAATCTTGGTCCCACTTTAAAATATCAGTCTGTGCATGAATAAAACCTATTTTGCAACACAGAGAAACATATCTGAAGGTGTTAGAAGTGTTTTGCATGATTTTTGAAGTTAGAGCCTGAAATGTCAGAAAACAGCGTTTCAGCGCAGAACAAACTTGGTTCCAGCAATGCAAGCTGAATCTTGGTCCCACTTTAAAATATCAGTCTGTGCATGAATAAAACCTATTTTGCAACACAGAGAAACATATCTGAAGGTGTTAGAAGTGTTTTGCATGATTTTTGAAGTTAGAGCCTGAAATGTCAGGAAACAGCGTTTCAGTGCAGAACAAACTTGTTTCAAGCATTGCAAGCTGAATCTTGGTCCCACTTTAATATTGCAGTCTGTGCATGAATAAAACCTATTTTGCAACACAGAGAAACATATCTGAAGTTGTTAGAAGTGTTTTGCATGATTTTTGAAGTTAGAGCCTGAAATGTCAGAAAACAGCGTTTCAGCCCATAACAAACTTGGTTCTGGCAATGCAGGCTGAAACTCGGTCCAAAATTAAAATTGCAGCCTGTGCATGAATAAAACCTATTTTGCAACACAGAGAAACATGTCTTAAGGTGTTAGAAGTGTTTTGCATGATTTTTTAAGTTAGAGCCTGAAATGTCAGAAAACAGCGTTTCAGCGCAGAACAAACTTGCTTCTGGCAATGCAGGCTGAAACTCGGTCCAATATTAAAATTGCAGTCTGTGCATGAATAAAACCTATTTTGCAACACAGAGAAACATATCTGAAGGTGTTAGAAGTGTTTTGCATGATTTTTGAAGTTAGAGCCTGAAATGTCAGAAAACGGCTTTTCAGCACATAACAAACTTGGTTCAGGCAATGCAAGCTGAAACTTGGTCCAAAATTAAAATTGCAGTCTGTGCATGAATAAAACCTATTTTTCAACACAGAGAAACATATCTGAAGGTGTTAGAAGTGTTTTGCATGATTTTTTAAGTTAGAGCCTGAAATGTCAGAAAACTGCGTTTCAGCGCAGAACAAACTTCCTTCTGGCAATGCAGGCTGAAACTCGGTCCAATATTAAAATTGCAGTCTGTGCATGAATAAAACCTATTTTGCAACACAGAGAAACATATCTGAAGGTGTTAGAAGTGTTTTGCATGATTTTTGAAGTTAGAGCCTGAAATGTCAGAAAACGGCTTTTCAGCACATAACAAACTTGGTTCAGGCAATGCAAGCTGAAACTCGGTCCAAAATTAAAATTGAAGTCTGTGCATGAATAAAACCTATTTTGCAACACAGAGAAACATATCTGAAGGTGTTAGACGTGTTTTGCATGATTTTTGAAGTTAGAGCCTGAAATGTCAGAAAACGGCTTTTCAGCACATAACAAACTTGGTTCAGGCAATGCAAGCTGAAACTCGGTCCAATATTAAAATTGCAGTCTGTGCATGAATAAAACCTATTTTGCAACACAGAGAAACATATCTGAAGGTGTTAGAAGTGTTTTGCATGATTTTTGAAGTTAGAGCCTGAAATGTCAGGAAACAGCGTTTCAGTGCAGAACAAACTTGTTTCAAGCAATGCAAGCTGAATCTCTGTCCCACTTTAATATTGCAGTCTGTGCATGAATAAAACCTATTTTGCAACACAGAGAAACATATCTGAAGGTGTTAGAAGTGTTTTGCATGATTTTTGAAGTTAGAGCCTGAAATGTCAGAAAACAGCGTTTCAGCGCAGAACAAACTTGGTTCCAGCAATGCAAGCTGAATCTTGGTCCCACTTTAAAATATCAGTCTGTGCATGAATAAAACCTATTTTGCAACACAGAGAAACATATCTGAAGGTGTTAGAAGTGTTTTGCATAATTTTTGAAGTTAGAGCCTGAAATGTCAGAAAACAGCGTTTCAGCGCAGAAGAAACTTGGTTCCAGCAATGCAAGCTGAATCTTGGTCCCACTTTAAAATATCAGTCTGTGCATGAATAAAACCTATTTTGCAACACAGAGAAACATATCTGAAGGTGTTAGAAGTGTTTTGCATGATTTTTGAAGTTAGAGCCTGAAATGTCAGAAAAAAGCGTTTCAGCGCAGAACAAACTTGGTTCCAGCAATGCAAGATGAATCTTGGTCCCAATTTAAAATATCAGTCTGTGCATGAATAAAACCTATTTTGCAACACAGAGAAACATATCTGAAGGTGTTAGAAGTGTTTTGCATGATTTTTGAAGTTAGAGCCTGAAGTGTCAGAAAACAGCGTTTCAGCGCAGAACAAACTTGGTTCCAGCAATGCAAGCTGAATCTTGGTCCCACTTTAAAATATCAGTCTGTGCATGAATAAAACCTATTTTGCAACACAGAGAAACATATCTGAAGGTGTTAGAAGTGTTTTGCATGATTTTTGAAGTTAGAGCCTGAAATGTCAGAAAACAGCGTTTCAGCCCATAACAAACTTGGTTCTGGCAATGCAGGCTGAAACTCGGTCCAAAATTAAAATTGCAGCCTGTGCATGAATAAAACCTATTTTGCAACACAGAGAAACATGTCTTAAGGTGTTAGAAGTGTTTTGCATGATTTTTTAAGTTAGAGCCTGAAATGTCAGAAAACAGCGTTTCAGCGCAGAACAAACTTGCTTCTGGCAATGCAGGCTGAAACTCGGTCCAATATTAAAATTGCAGTCTGTGCATGAATAAAACCTATTTTGCAACACAGAGAAACATATCTGAAGGTGTTAGAAGTGTTTTGCATGATTTTTGAAGTTAGAGCCTGAAATGTCAGAAAACGGCTTTTCAGCACATAACAAACTTGGTTCAGGCAATGCAAGCTGAAACTTGGTCCAAAATTAAAATTGCAGTCTGTGCATGAATAAAACCTATTTTTCAACACAGAGAAACATATCTGAAGGTGTTAGAAGTGTTTTGCATGATTTTTTAAGTTAGAGCCTGAAATGTCAGAAAACTGCGTTTCAGCGCAGAACAAACTTCCTTCTGGCAATGCAGGCTGAAACTCGGTCCAATATTAAAATTGCAGTCTGTGCATGAATAAAACCTATTTTGCAACACAGAGAAACATATCTGAAGGTGTTAGAAGTGTTTTGCATGATTTTTGAAGTTAGAGCCTGAAATGTCAGAAAACGGCTTTTCAGCACATAACAAACTTGGTTCAGGCAATGCAAGCTGAAACTCGGTCCAAAATTAAAATTGAAGTCTGTGCATGAATAAAACCTATTTTGCAACACAGAGAAACATATCTGAAGGTGTTAGACGTGTTTTGCATGATTTTTGAAGTTAGAGCCTGAAATGTCAGAAAACGGCTTTTCAGCACATAACAAACTTGGTTCAGGCAATGCAAGCTGAAACTCGGTCCAATATTAAAATTGCAGTCTGTGCATGAATAAAACCTATTTTGCAACACAGAGAAACATATCTGAAGGTGTTAGAAGTGTTTTGCATGATTTTTGAAGTTAGAGCCTGAAATGTCAGGAAACAGCGTTTCAGTGCAGAACAAACTTGTTTCAAGCATTGCAAGCTGAATCTTGGTCCCACTTTAATATTGCAGTCTGTGCATGAATAAAACCTATTTTGCAACACAGAGAAACATATCTGAAGGTGTTAGAAGTGTTTTGCATGATTTTTGAAGTTAGAGCCTGAAGTGTCAGAAAACAGCGTTTCAGCGCAGAACAAACTTGGTTCCAGCAATGCAAGCTGAATCTTGGTCCCACTTTAAAATATCAGTCTGTGCATGAATAAAACCTATTTTGCAACACAGAGAAACATATCTGAAGGTGTTAGAAGTGTTTTGCATGATTTTTGAAGTTAGAGCCTGAAATGTCAGAAAACAGCGTTTCAGCGCAGAACAAACTTGGTTCCAGCAATGCAAGCTGAATCTTGGTCCCACTTTAAAATATCAGTCTGTGCATGAATAAAACCTATTTTGCAACACAGAGAAACATATCTGAAGGTGTTAGAAGTGTTTTGCATGATTTTTGAAGTTAGAGCCTGAAATGTCAGGAAACAGCGTTTCAGTGCAGAACAAACTTGTTTCAAGCATTGCAAGCTGAATCTTGGTCCCACTTTAATATTGCAGTCTGTGCATGAATAAAACCTATTTTGCAACACAGAGAAACATATCTGAAGTTGTTAGAAGTGTTTTGCATGATTTTTGAAGTTAGAGCCTGAAATGTCAGAAAACAGCGTTTCAGCCCATAACAAACTTGGTTCTGGCAATGCAGGCTGAAACTCGGTCCAAAATTAAAATTGCAGCCTGTGCATGAATAAAACCTATTTTGCAACACAGAGAAACATGTCTTAAGGTGTTAGAAGTGTTTTGCATGATTTTTTAAGTTAGAGCCTGAAATGTCAGAAAACAGCGTTTCAGCGCAGAACAAACTTGCTTCTGGCAATGCAGGCTGAAACTCGGTCCAATATTAAAATTGCAGTCTGTGCATGAATAAAACCTATTTTGCAACACAGAGAAACATATCTGAAGGTGTTAGAAGTGTTTTGCATGATTTTTGAAGTTAGAGCCTGAAATGTCAGAAAACGGCTTTTCAGCACATAACAAACTTGGTTCAGGCAATGCAAGCTGAAACTTGGTCCAAAATTAAAATTGCAGTCTGTGCATGAATAAAACCTATTTTTCAACACAGAGAAACATATCTGAAGGTGTTAGAAGTGTTTTGCATGATTTTTTAAGTTAGAGCCTGAAATGTCAGAAAACTGCGTTTCAGCGCAGAACAAACTTCCTTCTGGCAATGCAGGCTGAAACTCGGTCCAATATTAAAATTGCAGTCTGTGCATGAATAAAACCTATTTTGCAACACAGAGAAACATATCTGAAGGTGTTAGAAGTGTTTTGCATGATTTTTGAAGTTAGAGCCTGAAATGTCAGAAAACGGCTTTTCAGCACATAACAAACTTGGTTCAGGCAATGCAAGCTGAAACTCGGTCCAAAATTAAAATTGAAGTCTGTGCATGAATAAAACCTATTTTGCAACACAGAGAAACATATCTGAAGGTGTTAGACGTGTTTTGCATGATTTTTGAAGTTAGAGCCTGAAATGTCAGAAAACGGCTTTTCAGCACATAACAAACTTGGTTCAGGCAATGCAAGCTGAAACTCGGTCCAATATTAAAATTGCAGTCTGTGCATGAATAAAACCTATTTTGCAACACAGAGAAACATATCTGAAGGTGTTAGAAGTGTTTTGCATGATTTTTGAAGTTAGAGCCTGAAATGTCAGGAAACAGCGTTTCAGTGCAGAACAAACTTGTTTCAAGCAATGCAAGCTGAATCTCTGTCCCACTTTAATATTGCAGTCTGTGCATGAATAAAACCTATTTTGCAACACAGAGAAACATATCTGAAGGTGTTAGAAGTGTTTTGCATGATTTTTGAAGTTAGAGCCTGAAATGTCAGAAAACAGCGTTTCAGCGCAGAACAAACTTGGTTCCAGCAATGCAAGCTGAATCTTGGTCCCACTTTAAAATATCAGTCTGTGCATGAATAAAACCTATTTTGCAACACAGAGAAACATATCTGAAGGTGTTAGAAGTGTTTTGCATGATTTTTTAAGTTAGAGCCTGAAATGTCAGAAAACTGCGTTTCAGCGCAGAACAAACTTCCTTCTGGCAATGCAGGCTGAAACTCGGTCCAATATTAAAATTGCAGTCTGTGCATGAATAAAACCTATTTTGCAACACAGAGAAACATATCTGAAGGTGTTAGAAGTGTTTTGCATGATTTTTGAAGTTAGAGCCTGAAATGTCAGAAAACGGCTTTTCAGCACATAACAAACTTGGTTCAGGCAATGCAAGCTGAAACTCGGTCCAAAATTAAAATTGAAGTCTGTGCATGAATAAAACCTATTTTGCAACACAGAGAAACATATCTGAAGGTGTTAGACGTGTTTTGCATGATTTTTGAAGTTAGAGCCTGAAATGTCAGAAAACGGCTTTTCAGCACATAACAAACTTGGTTCAGGCAATGCAAGCTGAAACTCGGTCCAATATTAAAATTGCAGTCTGTGCATGAATAAAACCTATTTTGCAACACAGAGAAACATATCTGAAGGTGTTAGAAGTGTTTTGCATGATTTTTGAAGTTAGAGCCTGAAATGTCAGGAAACAGCGTTTCAGTGCAGAACAAACTTGTTTCAAGCAATGCAAGCTGAATCTCTGTCCCACTTTAATATTGCAGTCTGTGCATGAATAAAACCTATTTTGCAACACAGAGAAACATATCTGAAGGTGTTAGAAGTGTTTTGCATGATTTTTGAAGTTAGAGCCTGAAATGTCAGAAAACAGCGTTTCAGCGCAGAACAAACTTGGTTCCAGCAATGCAAGCTGAATCTTGGTCCCACTTTAAAATATCAGTCTGTGCATGAATAAAACCTATTTTGCAACACAGAGAAACATATCTGAAGGTGTTAGAAGTGTTTTGCATAATTTTTGAAGTTAGAGCCTGAAATGTCAGAAAACAGCGTTTCAGCGCAGAAGAAACTTGGTTCCAGCAATGCAAGCTGAATCTTGGTCCCACTTTAAAATATCAGTCTGTGCATGAATAAAACCTATTTTGCAACACAGAGAAACATATCTGAAGGTGTTAGAAGTGTTTTGCATGATTTTTGAAGTTAGAGCCTGAAATGTCAGAAAAAAGCGTTTCAGCGCAGAACAAACTTGGTTCCAGCAATGCAAGATGAATCTTGGTCCCAATTTAAAATATCAGTCTGTGCATGAATAAAACCTATTTTGCAACACAGAGAAACATATCTGAAGGTGTTAGAAGTGTTTTGCATGATTTTTGAAGTTAGAGCCTGAAGTGTCAGAAAACAGCGTTTCAGCGCAGAACAAACTTGGTTCCAGCAATGCAAGCTGAATCTTGGTCCCACTTTAAAATATCAGTCTGTGCATGAATAAAACCTATTTTGCAACACAGAGAAACATATCTGAAGGTGTTAGAAGTGTTTTGCATGATTTTTGAAGTTAGAGCCTGAAATGTCAGAAAACAGCGTTTCAGCCCATAACAAACTTGGTTCTGGCAATGCAGGCTGAAACTCGGTCCAAAATTAAAATTGCAGCCTGTGCATGAATAAAACCTATTTTGCAACACAGAGAAACATGTCTTAAGGTGTTAGAAGTGTTTTGCATGATTTTTTAAGTTAGAGCCTGAAATGTCAGAAAACAGCGTTTCAGCGCAGAACAAACTTGCTTCTGGCAATGCAGGCTGAAACTCGGTCCAATATTAAAATTGCAGTCTGTGCATGAATAAAACCTATTTTGCAACACAGAGAAACATATCTGAAGGTGTTAGAAGTGTTTTGCATGATTTTTGAAGTTAGAGCCTGAAATGTCAGAAAACGGCTTTTCAGCACATAACAAACTTGGTTCAGGCAATGCAAGCTGAAACTTGGTCCAAAATTAAAATTGCAGTCTGTGCATGAATAAAACCTATTTTTCAACACAGAGAAACATATCTGAAGGTGTTAGAAGTGTTTTGCATGATTTTTTAAGTTAGAGCCTGAAATGTCAGAAAACTGCGTTTCAGCGCAGAACAAACTTCCTTCTGGCAATGCAGGCTGAAACTCGGTCCAATATTAAAATTGCAGTCTGTGCATGAATAAAACCTATTTTGCAACACAGAGAAACATATCTGAAGGTGTTAGAAGTGTTTTGCATGATTTTTGAAGTTAGAGCCTGAAATGTCAGAAAACGGCTTTTCAGCACATAACAAACTTGGTTCAGGCAATGCAAGCTGAAACTCGGTCCAAAATTAAAATTGAAGTCTGTGCATGAATAAAACCTATTTTGCAACACAGAGAAACATATCTGAAGGTGTTAGACGTGTTTTGCATGATTTTTGAAGTTAGAGCCTGAAATGTCAGAAAACGGCTTTTCAGCACATAACAAACTTGGTTCAGGCAATGCAAGCTGAAACTCGGTCCAATATTAAAATTGCAGTCTGTGCATGAATAAAACCTATTTTGCAACACAGAGAAACATATCTGAAGGTGTTAGAAGTGTTTTGCATGATTTTTGAAGTTAGAGCCTGAAATGTCAGGAAACAGCGTTTCAGTGCAGAACAAACTTGTTTCAAGCATTGCAAGCTGAATCTTGGTCCCACTTTAATATTGCAGTCTGTGCATGAATAAAACCTATTTTGCAACACAGAGAAACATATCTGAAGGTGTTAGAAGTGTTTTGCATGATTTTTGAAGTTAGAGCCTGAAGTGTCAGAAAACAGCGTTTCAGCGCAGAACAAACTTGGTTCCAGCAATGCAAGCTGAATCTTGGTCCCACTTTAAAATATCAGTCTGTGCATGAATAAAACCTATTTTGCAACACAGAGAAACATATCTGAAGGTGTTAGAAGTGTTTTGCATGATTTTTGAAGTTAGAGCCTGAAATGTCAGAAAACAGCGTTTCAGCGCAGAACAAACTTGGTTCCAGCAATGCAAGCTGAATCTTGGTCCCACTTTAAAATATCAGTCTGTGCATGAATAAAACCTATTTTGCAACACAGAGAAACATATCTGAAGGTGTTAGAAGTGTTTTGCATGATTTTTGAAGTTAGAGCCTGAAATGTCAGGAAACAGCGTTTCAGTGCAGAACAAACTTGTTTCAAGCATTGCAAGCTGAATCTTGGTCCCACTTTAATATTGCAGTCTGTGCATGAATAAAACCTATTTTGCAACACAGAGAAACATATCTGAAGTTGTTAGAAGTGTTTTGCATGATTTTTGAAGTTAGAGCCTGAAATGTCAGAAAACAGCGTTTCAGCCCATAACAAACTTGGTTCTGGCAATGCAGGCTGAAACTCGGTCCAAAATTAAAATTGCAGCCTGTGCATGAATAAAACCTATTTTGCAACACAGAGAAACATGTCTTAAGGTGTTAGAAGTGTTTTGCATGATTTTTTAAGTTAGAGCCTGAAATGTCAGAAAACAGCGTTTCAGCGCAGAACAAACTTGCTTCTGGCAATGCAGGCTGAAACTCGGTCCAATATTAAAATTGCAGTCTGTGCATGAATAAAACCTATTTTGCAACACAGAGAAACATATCTGAAGGTGTTAGAAGTGTTTTGCATGATTTTTGAAGTTAGAGCCTGAAATGTCAGAAAACGGCTTTTCAGCACATAACAAACTTGGTTCAGGCAATGCAAGCTGAAACTTGGTCCAAAATTAAAATTGCAGTCTGTGCATGAATAAAACCTATTTTTCAACACAGAGAAACATATCTGAAGGTGTTAGAAGTGTTTTGCATGATTTTTTAAGTTAGAGCCTGAAATGTCAGAAAACTGCGTTTCAGCGCAGAACAAACTTCCTTCTGGCAATGCAGGCTGAAACTCGGTCCAATATTAAAATTGCAGTCTGTGCATGAATAAAACCTATTTTGCAACACAGAGAAACATATCTGAAGGTGTTAGAAGTGTTTTGCATGATTTTTGAAGTTAGAGCCTGAAATGTCAGAAAACGGCTTTTCAGCACATAACAAACTTGGTTCAGGCAATGCAAGCTGAAACTCGGTCCAAAATTAAAATTGAAGTCTGTGCATGAATAAAACCTATTTTGCAACACAGAGAAACATATCTGAAGGTGTTAGACGTGTTTTGCATGATTTTTGAAGTTAGAGCCTGAAATGTCAGAAAACGGCTTTTCAGCACATAACAAACTTGGTTCAGGCAATGCAAGCTGAAACTCGGTCCAATATTAAAATTGCAGTCTGTGCATGAATAAAACCTATTTTGCAACACAGAGAAACATATCTGAAGGTGTTAGAAGTGTTTTGCATGATTTTTGAAGTTAGAGCCTGAAATGTCAGGAAACAGCGTTTCAGTGCAGAACAAACTTGTTTCAAGCAATGCAAGCTGAATCTCTGTCCCACTTTAATATTGCAGTCTGTGCATGAATAAAACCTATTTTGCAACACAGAGAAACATATCTGAAGGTGTTAGAAGTGTTTTGCATGATTTTTGAAGTTAGAGCCTGAAATGTCAGAAAACAGCGTTTCAGCGCAGAACAAACTTGGTTCCAGCAATGCAAGCTGAATCTTGGTCCCACTTTAAAATATCAGTCTGTGCATGAATAAAACCTATTTTGCAACACAGAGAAACATATCTGAAGGTGTTAGAAGTGTTTTGCATAATTTTTGAAGTTAGAGCCTGAAATGTCAGAAAACAGCGTTTCAGCGCAGAAGAAACTTGGTTCCAGCAATGCAAGCTGAATCTTGGTCCCACTTTAAAATATCAGTCTGTGCATGAATAAAACCTATTTTGCAACACAGAGAAACATATCTGAAGGTGTTAGAAGTGTTTTGCATGATTTTTGAAGTTAGAGCCTGAAATGTCAGAAAAAAGCGTTTCAGCGCAGAACAAACTTGGTTCCAGCAATGCAAGATGAATCTTGGTCCCAATTTAAAATATCAGTCTGTGCATGAATAAAACCTATTTTGCAACACAGAGAAACATATCTGAAGGTGTTAGAAGTGTTTTGCATGATTTTTGAAGTTAGAGCCTGAAGTGTCAGAAAACAGCGTTTCAGCGCAGAACAAACTTGGTTCCAGCAATGCAAGCTGAATCTTGGTCCCACTTTAAAATATCAGTCTGTGCATGAATAAAACCTATTTTGCAACACAGAGAAACATATCTGAAGGTGTTAGAAGTGTTTTGCATGATTTTTGAAGTTAGAGCCTGAAATGTCAGAAAACAGCGTTTCAGCCCATAACAAACTTGGTTCTGGCAATGCAGGCTGAAACTCGGTCCAAAATTAAAATTGCAGCCTGTGCATGAATAAAACCTATTTTGCAACACAGAGAAACATGTCTTAAGGTGTTAGAAGTGTTTTGCATGATTTTTTAAGTTAGAGCCTGAAATGTCAGAAAACAGCGTTTCAGCGCAGAACAAACTTGCTTCTGGCAATGCAGGCTGAAACTCGGTCCAATATTAAAATTGCAGTCTGTGCATGAATAAAACCTATTTTGCAACACAGAGAAACATATCTGAAGGTGTTAGAAGTGTTTTGCATGATTTTTGAAGTTAGAGCCTGAAATGTCAGAAAACGGCTTTTCAGCACATAACAAACTTGGTTCAGGCAATGCAAGCTGAAACTTGGTCCAAAATTAAAATTGCAGTCTGTGCATGAATAAAACCTATTTTTCAACACAGAGAAACATATCTGAAGGTGTTAGAAGTGTTTTGCATGATTTTTTAAGTTAGAGCCTGAAATGTCAGAAAACTGCGTTTCAGCGCAGAACAAACTTCCTTCTGGCAATGCAGGCTGAAACTCGGTCCAATATTAAAATTGCAGTCTGTGCATGAATAAAACCTATTTTGCAACACAGAGAAACATATCTGAAGGTGTTAGAAGTGTTTTGCATGATTTTTGAAGTTAGAGCCTGAAATGTCAGAAAACGGCTTTTCAGCACATAACAAACTTGGTTCAGGCAATGCAAGCTGAAACTCGGTCCAAAATTAAAATTGAAGTCTGTGCATGAATAAAACCTATTTTGCAACACAGAGAAACATATCTGAAGGTGTTAGACGTGTTTTGCATGATTTTTGAAGTTAGAGCCTGAAATGTCAGAAAACGGCTTTTCAGCACATAACAAACTTGGTTCAGGCAATGCAAGCTGAAACTCGGTCCAATATTAAAATTGCAGTCTGTGCATGAATAAAACCTATTTTGCAACACAGAGAAACATATCTGAAGGTGTTAGAAGTGTTTTGCATGATTTTTGAAGTTAGAGCCTGAAATGTCAGGAAACAGCGTTTCAGTGCAGAACAAACTTGTTTCAAGCAATGCAAGCTGAATCTCTGTCCCACTTTAATATTGCAGTCTGTGCATGAATAAAACCTATTTTGCAACACAGAGAAACATATCTGAAGGTGTTAGAAGTGTTTTGCATGATTTTTGAAGTTAGAGCCTGAAATGTCAGAAAACAGCGTTTCAGCGCAGAACAAACTTGGTTCCAGCAATGCAAGCTGAATCTTGGTCCCACTTTAAAATATCAGTCTGTGCATGAATAAAACCTATTTTGCAACACAGAGAAACATATCTGAAGGTGTTAGAAGTGTTTTGCATAATTTTTGAAGTTAGAGCCTGAAATGTCAGAAAACAGCGTTTCAGCGCAGAAGAAACTTGGTTCCAGCAATGCAAGCTGAATCTTGGTCCCACTTTAAAATATCAGTCTGTGCATGAATAAAACCTATTTTGCAACACAGAGAAACATATCTGAAGGTGTTAGAAGTGTTTTGCATGATTTTTGAAGTTAGAGCCTGAAATGTCAGAAAAAAGCGTTTCAGCGCAGAACAAACTTGGTTCCAGCAATGCAAGATGAATCTTGGTCCCAATTTAAAATATCAGTCTGTGCATGAATAAAACCTATTTTGCAACACAGAGAAACATATCTGAAGGTGTTAGAAGTGTTTTGCATGATTTTTGAAGTTAGAGCCTGAAGTGTCAGAAAACAGCGTTTCAGCGCAGATAAAACTTGGTTCCAGCAATGCAAGCTGAATCTTGGTCCCACTTTAAAATATCAGTCTGTGCATGAATAAAACCTATTTTGCAACACAGAGAAACATATCTGAACGTGTTAGAAGTGTTTTGCATGATTTTTGAAGTTAGAGCCTGAAATGTCAGGAAACAGCGTTTCAGTGCAGAACAAACTTGTTTCAAGCAATGCAAGCTGAATCTCTCTCCCACTTTAATATTGCAGTCTGTGCATGAATAAAACCTATTTTGCAACACAGAGAAACATATCTGAAGGTGTTAGAAGTGTTTTGCATGATTTTTGAAGTTAGAGCCTGAAATGTCAGAAAACAGCGTTTCAGCGCAGAACAAACTTGGTTCCAGCAATGCAAGCTGAATCTTGGTCCCACTTTAAAATATCAGTCTGTGCATGAATAAAACCTATTTTGCAACACAGAGAAACATATCTGAAGGTGTTAGAAGTGTTTTGCATGATTTTTGAAGTTAGAGCCTGAAATGTCAGGAAACAGCGTTTCAGTGCAGAACAAACTTGTTTCAAGCATTGCAAGCTGAATCTTGGTCCCACTTTAATATTGCAGTCTGTGCATGAATAAAACCTATTTTGCAACACAGAGAAACATATCTGAAGGTGTTAGAAGTGTTTTGCATGATTTTTGAAGTTAGAGCCTGAAGTGTCAGAAAACAGCGTTTCAGCGCAGAACAAACTTGGTTCCAGCAATGCAAGCTGAATCTTGGTCCCACTTTAAAATATCAGTCTGTGCATGAATAAAACCTATTTTGCAACACAGAGAAACATATCTGAAGGTGTTAGAAGTGTTTTGCATGATTTTTTAAGTTAGAGCCTGAAATGTCAGAAAACTGCGTTTCAGCGCAGAACAAACTTCCTTCTGGCAATGCAGGCTGAAACTCGGTCCAATATTAAAATTGCAGTCTGTGCATGAATAAAACCTATTTTGCAACACAGAGAAACATATCTGAAGGTGTTAGAAGTGTTTTGCATGATTTTTGAAGTTAGAGCCTGAAATGTCAGAAAACGGCTTTTCAGCACATAACAAACTTGGTTCAGGCAATGCAAGCTGAAACTCGGTCCAAAATTAAAATTGAAGTCTGTGCATGAATAAAACCTATTTTGCAACACAGAGAAACATATCTGAAGGTGTTAGAAGTGTTTTGCATGATTTTTGAAGTTAGAGCCTGAAATGTCAGGAAACAGCGTTTCAGTGCAGAACAAACTTGTTTCAAGCATTGCAAGCTGAATCTTGGTCCCACTTTAATATTGCAGTCTGTGCATGAATAAAACCTATTTTGCAACACAGAGAAACATATCTGAAGGTGTTAGAAGTGTTTTGCATGATTTTTGAAGTTAGAGCCTGAAGTGTCAGAAAACAGCGTTTCAGCGCAGAACAAACTTGGTTCCAGCAATGCAAGCTGAATCTTGGTCCCACTTTAAAATATCAGTCTGTGCATGAATAAAACCTATTTTGCAACACAGAGAAACATATCTGAAGGTGTTAGAAGTGTTTTGCATGATTTTTGAAGTTAGAGCCTGAAATGTCAGAAAACAGCGTTTCAGCGCAGAACAAACTTGGTTCCAGCAATGCAAGCTGAATCTTGGTCCCACTTTAAAATATCAGTCTGTGCATGAATAAAACCTATTTTGCAACACAGAGAAACATATCTGAAGGTGTTAGAAGTGTTTTGCATGATTTTTGAAGTTAGAGCCTGAAATGTCAGGAAACAGCGTTTCAGTGCAGAACAAACTTGTTTCAAGCATTGCAAGCTGAATCTTGGTCCCACTTTAATATTGCAGTCTGTGCATGAATAAAACCTATTTTGCAACACAGAGAAACATATCTGAAGTTGTTAGAAGTGTTTTGCATGATTTTTGAAGTTAGAGCCTGAAATGTCAGAAAACAGCGTTTCAGCCCATAACAAACTTGGTTCTGGCAATGCAGGCTGAAACTCGGTCCAAAATTAAAATTGCAGCCTGTGCATGAATAAAACCTATTTTGCAACACAGAGAAACATGTCTTAAGGTGTTAGAAGTGTTTTGCATGATTTTTTAAGTTAGAGCCTGAAATGTCAGAAAACAGCGTTTCAGCGCAGAACAAACTTGCTTCTGGCAATGCAGGCTGAAACTCGGTCCAATATTAAAATTGCAGTCTGTGCATGAATAAAACCTATTTTGCAACACAGAGAAACATATCTGAAGGTGTTAGAAGTGTTTTGCATGATTTTTGAAGTTAGAGCCTGAAATGTCAGAAAACGGCTTTTCAGCACATAACAAACTTGGTTCAGGCAATGCAAGCTGAAACTTGGTCCAAAATTAAAATTGCAGTCTGTGCATGAATAAAACCTATTTTTCAACACAGAGAAACATATCTGAAGGTGTTAGAAGTGTTTTGCATGATTTTTTAAGTTAGAGCCTGAAATGTCAGAAAACTGCGTTTCAGCGCAGAACAAACTTCCTTCTGGCAATGCAGGCTGAAACTCGGTCCAATATTAAAATTGCAGTCTGTGCATGAATAAAACCTATTTTGCAACACAGAGAAACATATCTGAAGGTGTTAGAAGTGTTTTGCATGATTTTTGAAGTTAGAGCCTGAAATGTCAGAAAACGGCTTTTCAGCACATAACAAACTTGGTTCAGGCAATGCAAGCTGAAACTCGGTCCAAAATTAAAATTGAAGTCTGTGCATGAATAAAACCTATTTTGCAACACAGAGAAACATATCTGAAGGTGTTAGACGTGTTTTGCATGATTTTTGAAGTTAGAGCCTGAAATGTCAGAAAACGGCTTTTCAGCACATAACAAACTTGGTTCAGGCAATGCAAGCTGAAACTCGGTCCAATATTAAAATTGCAGTCTGTGCATGAATAAAACCTATTTTGCAACACAGAGAAACATATCTGAAGGTGTTAGAAGTGTTTTGCATGATTTTTGAAGTTAGAGCCTGAAATGTCAGGAAACAGCGTTTCAGTGCAGAACAAACTTGTTTCAAGCAATGCAAGCTGAATCTCTGTCCCACTTTAATATTGCAGTCTGTGCATGAATAAAACCTATTTTGCAACACAGAGAAACATATCTGAAGGTGTTAGAAGTGTTTTGCATGATTTTTGAAGTTAGAGCCTGAAATGTCAGAAAACAGCGTTTCAGCGCAGAACAAACTTGGTTCCAGCAATGCAAGCTGAATCTTGGTCCCACTTTAAAATATCAGTCTGTGCATGAATAAAACCTATTTTGCAACACAGAGAAACATATCTGAAGGTGTTAGAAGTGTTTTGCATAATTTTTGAAGTTAGAGCCTGAAATGTCAGAAAACAGCGTTTCAGCGCAGAAGAAACTTGGTTCCAGCAATGCAAGCTGAATCTTGGTCCCACTTTAAAATATCAGTCTGTGCATGAATAAAACCTATTTTGCAACACAGAGAAACATATCTGAAGGTGTTAGAAGTGTTTTGCATGATTTTTGAAGTTAGAGCCTGAAATGTCAGAAAAAAGCGTTTCAGCGCAGAACAAACTTGGTTCCAGCAATGCAAGATGAATCTTGGTCCCAATTTAAAATATCAGTCTGTGCATGAATAAAACCTATTTTGCAACACAGAGAAACATATCTGAAGGTGTTAGAAGTGTTTTGCATGATTTTTGAAGTTAGAGCCTGAAGTGTCAGAAAACAGCGTTTCAGCGCAGAACAAACTTGGTTCCAGCAATGCAAGCTGAATCTTGGTCCCACTTTAAAATATCAGTCTGTGCATGAATAAAACCTATTTTGCAACACAGAGAAACATATCTGAAGGTGTTAGAAGTGTTTTGCATGATTTTTGAAGTTAGAGCCTGAAATGTCAGAAAACAGCGTTTCAGCCCATAACAAACTTGGTTCTGGCAATGCAGGCTGAAACTCGGTCCAAAATTAAAATTGCAGCCTGTGCATGAATAAAACCTATTTTGCAACACAGAGAAACATGTCTTAAGGTGTTAGAAGTGTTTTGCATGATTTTTTAAGTTAGAGCCTGAAATGTCAGAAAACAGCGTTTCAGCGCAGAACAAACTTGCTTCTGGCAATGCAGGCTGAAACTCGGTCCAATATTAAAATTGCAGTCTGTGCATGAATAAAACCTATTTTGCAACACAGAGAAACATATCTGAAGGTGTTAGAAGTGTTTTGCATGATTTTTGAAGTTAGAGCCTGAAATGTCAGAAAACGGCTTTTCAGCACATAACAAACTTGGTTCAGGCAATGCAAGCTGAAACTTGGTCCAAAATTAAAATTGCAGTCTGTGCATGAATAAAACCTATTTTTCAACACAGAGAAACATATCTGAAGGTGTTAGAAGTGTTTTGCATGATTTTTTAAGTTAGAGCCTGAAATGTCAGAAAACTGCGTTTCAGCGCAGAACAAACTTCCTTCTGGCAATGCAGGCTGAAACTCGGTCCAATATTAAAATTGCAGTCTGTGCATGAATAAAACCTATTTTGCAACACAGAGAAACATATCTGAAGGTGTTAGAAGTGTTTTGCATGATTTTTGAAGTTAGAGCCTGAAATGTCAGAAAACGGCTTTTCAGCACATAACAAACTTGGTTCAGGCAATGCAAGCTGAAACTCGGTCCAAAATTAAAATTGAAGTCTGTGCATGAATAAAACCTATTTTGCAACACAGAGAAACATATCTGAAGGTGTTAGACGTGTTTTGCATGATTTTTGAAGTTAGAGCCTGAAATGTCAGAAAACGGCTTTTCAGCACATAACAAACTTGGTTCAGGCAATGCAAGCTGAAACTCGGTCCAATATTAAAATTGCAGTCTGTGCATGAATAAAACCTATTTTGCAACACAGAGAAACATATCTGAAGGTGTTAGAAGTGTTTTGCATGATTTTTGAAGTTAGAGCCTGAAATGTCAGGAAACAGCGTTTCAGTGCAGAACAAACTTGTTTCAAGCAATGCAAGCTGAATCTCTGTCCCACTTTAATATTGCAGTCTGTGCATGAATAAAACCTATTTTGCAACACAGAGAAACATATCTGAAGGTGTTAGAAGTGTTTTGCATGATTTTTGAAGTTAGAGCCTGAAATGTCAGAAAACAGCGTTTCAGCGCAGAACAAACTTGGTTCCAGCAATGCAAGCTGAATCTTGGTCCCACTTTAAAATATCAGTCTGTGCATGAATAAAACCTATTTTGCAACACAGAGAAACATATCTGAAGGTGTTAGAAGTGTTTTGCATAATTTTTGAAGTTAGAGCCTGAAATGTCAGAAAACAGCGTTTCAGCGCAGAAGAAACTTGGTTCCAGCAATGCAAGCTGAATCTTGGTCCCACTTTAAAATATCAGTCTGTGCATGAATAAAACCTATTTTGCAACACAGAGAAACATATCTGAAGGTGTTAGAAGTGTTTTGCATGATTTTTGAAGTTAGAGCCTGAAATGTCAGAAAAAAGCGTTTCAGCGCAGAACAAACTTGGTTCCAGCAATGCAAGATGAATCTTGGTCCCAATTTAAAATATCAGTCTGTGCATGAATAAAACCTATTTTGCAACACAGAGAAACATATCTGAAGGTGTTAGAAGTGTTTTGCATGATTTTTGAAGTTAGAGCCTGAAGTGTCAGAAAACAGCGTTTCAGCGCAGATAAAACTTGGTTCCAGCAATGCAAGCTGAATCTTGGTCCCACTTTAAAATATCAGTCTGTGCATGAATAAAACCTATTTTGCAACACAGAGAAACATATCTGAACGTGTTAGAAGTGTTTTGCATGATTTTTGAAGTTAGAGCCTGAAATGTCAGGAAACAGCGTTTCAGTGCAGAACAAACTTGTTTCAAGCAATGCAAGCTGAATCTCTCTCCCACTTTAATATTGCAGTCTGTGCATGAATAAAACCTATTTTGCAACACAGAGAAACATATCTGAAGGTGTTAGAAGTGTTTTGCATGATTTTTGAAGTTAGAGCCTGAAATGTCAGAAAACAGCGTTTCAGCGCAGAACAAACTTGGTTCCAGCAATGCAAGCTGAATCTTGGTCCCACTTTAAAATATCAGTCTGTGCATGAATAAAACCTATTTTGCAACACAGAGAAACATATCTGAAGGTGTTAGAAGTGTTTTGCATGATTTTTGAAGTTAGAGCCTGAAATGTCAGGAAACAGCGTTTCAGTGCAGAACAAACTTGTTTCAAGCATTGCAAGCTGAATCTTGGTCCCACTTTAATATTGCAGTCTGTGCATGAATAAAACCTATTTTGCAACACAGAGAAACATATCTGAAGGTGTTAGAAGTGTTTTGCATGATTTTTGAAGTTAGAGCCTGAAGTGTCAGAAAACAGCGTTTCAGCGCAGAACAAACTTGGTTCCAGCAATGCAAGCTGAATCTTGGTCCCACTTTAAAATATCAGTCTGTGCATGAATAAAACCTATTTTGCAACACAGAGAAACATATCTGAAGGTGTTAGAAGTGTTTTGCATGATTTTTTAAGTTAGAGCCTGAAATGTCAGAAAACTGCGTTTCAGCGCAGAACAAACTTCCTTCTGGCAATGCAGGCTGAAACTCGGTCCAATATTAAAATTGCAGTCTGTGCATGAATAAAACCTATTTTGCAACACAGAGAAACATATCTGAAGGTGTTAGAAGTGTTTTGCATGATTTTTGAAGTTAGAGCCTGAAATGTCAGAAAACGGCTTTTCAGCACATAACAAACTTGGTTCAGGCAATGCAAGCTGAAACTCGGTCCAAAATTAAAATTGAAGTCTGTGCATGAATAAAACCTATTTTGCAACACAGAGAAACATATCTGAAGGTGTTAGACGTGTTTTGCATGATTTTTGAAGTTAGAGCCTGAAATGTCAGAAAACGGCTTTTCAGCACATAACAAACTTGGTTCAGGCAATGCAAGCTGAAACTCGGTCCAATATTAAAATTGCAGTCTGTGCATGAATAAAACCTATTTTGCAACACAGAGAAACATATCTGAAGGTGTTAGAAGTGTTTTGCATGATTTTTGAAGTTAGAGCCTGAAATGTCAGGAAACAGCGTTTCAGTGCAGAACAAACTTGTTTCAAGCAATGCAAGCTGAATCTCTGTCCCACTTTAATATTGCAGTCTGTGCATGAATAAAACCTATTTTGCAACACAGAGAAACATATCTGAAGGTGTTAGAAGTGTTTTGCATGATTTTTGAAGTTAGAGCCTGAAATGTCAGAAAACAGCGTTTCAGCGCAGAACAAACTTGGTTCCAGCAATGCAAGCTGAATCTTGGTCCCACTTTAAAATATCAGTCTGTGCATGAATAAAACCTATTTTGCAACACAGAGAAACATATCTGAAGGTGTTAGAAGTGTTTTGCATAATTTTTGAAGTTAGAGCCTGAAATGTCAGAAAACAGCGTTTCAGCGCAGAAGAAACTTGGTTCCAGCAATGCAAGCTGAATCTTGGTCCCACTTTAAAATATCAGTCTGTGCATGAATAAAACCTATTTTGCAACACAGAGAAACATATCTGAAGGTGTTAGAAGTGTTTTGCATGATTTTTGAAGTTAGAGCCTGAAATGTCAGAAAACAGCGTTTCAGCGCAGAACAAACTTGGTTCCAGCAATGCAAGATGAATCTTGGTCCCAATTTAAAATATCAGTCTGTGCATGAATAAAACCTATTTTGCAACACAGAGAAACATATCTGAAGGTGTTAGAAGTGTTTTGCATGATTTTTGAAGTTAGAGCCTGAAGTGTCAGAAAACAGCGTTTCAGCGCAGATAAAACTTGGTTCCAGCAATGCAAGCTGAATCTTGGTCCCACTTTAAAATATCAGTCTGTGCATGAATAAAACCTATTTTGCAACACAGAGAAACATATCTGAACGTGTTAGAAGTGTTTTGCATGATTTTTGAAGTTAGAGCCTGAAATGTCAGGAAACAGCGTTTCAGTGCAGAACAAACTTGTTTCAAGCAATGCAAGCTGAATCTCTCTCCCACTTTAATATTGCAGTCTGTGCATGAATAAAACCTATTTTGCAACACAGAGAAACATATCTGAAGGTGTTAGAAGTGTTTTGCATGATTTTTGAAGTTAGAGCCTGAAATGTCAGAAAACAGCGTTTCAGCGCAGTACAAACTTTGTTCCAGCAATGCAAGCTGAATCTTGGTCCCACTTTAAAATATCAGTCTGTGCATGAATAAAACCTATTTTGCAACACAGAGAAACATATCTGAAGGTGTTAGAAGTGTTTTGCATGATTTTTGAAGTTAGAGCCTGAAATGTCAGAAAACAGCGTTTCAGCGCAGAACAAACTTGGTTCCAGCAATGCAAGCTGAATCTTGGTCCCACTTTAAAATATCAGTCTGTGCATGAATAAAACCTATTTTGCAACACAGAGAAACATATCTGAAGGTGTTAGAAGTGTTTTGCATGATTTTTGAAGTTAGAGCCTGAAATGTCAGGAAACAGCGTTTCAGTGCAGAACAAACTTGTTTCAAGCATTGCAAGCTGAATCTTGGTCCCACTTTAATATTGCAGTCTGTGCATGAATAAAACCTATTTTGCAACACAGAGAAACATATCTGAAGGTGTTAGAAGTGTTTTGCATGATTTTTGAAGTTAGAGCCTGAAATGTCAGGAAACAGCGTTTCAGTGCAGAACAAACTTGTTTCAAGCATTGCAAGCTGAATCTTGGTCCCACTTTAATATTGCAGTCTGTGCATGAATAAAACCTATTTTGCAACACAGAGAAACATATCTGAAGGTGTTAGAAGTGTTTTGCATGATTTTTGAAGTTAGAGCCTGAAGTGTCAGAAAACAGCGTTTCAGCGCAGAACAAACTTGGTTCCAGCAATGCAAGCTGAATCTTGGTCCCACTTTAAAATATCAGTCTGTGCATGAATAAAACCTACTTTGCAACACAGAGAAACATATCTGAAGGTGTTAGAAGTGTTTTGCATGATTTTTGAAGTTAGAGCCTGAAATGTCAGAAAACAGCGTTTCAGCGCAGAACAAACTTGGTTCCAGCAATGCAAGCTGAATCTTGGTCCCAATTTAAAATATCAGTCTGTGCATGAATAAAACCTATTTTGCAACACAGAGAAACATATCTGAAGGTGTTAGAAGTGTTTTGCATGATAAAACGGCGTTTCAGCACATAACAAACTTGGTTCATGCAATGCAAGCTGAATCTCTGTCCCACTTTAAATTTACACTCTTTGCATGACTAAAACCTATTTTGCAACACAGAGAAACATATCTGAAGTTGTTAGAAGTGTTTTGCATGATTTTTGAAGTTAGAGCCTGAAATGTCAGAAAACGGCTTTTCAGCACATAACAAACTTGATTCAGGCAATGCAAGCTGAAACTCGGTCCAATATTAAAATTGCAGTCTGTGCATGAATAAAACCTATTTTGCAACACAGAGAAACATATCTGAAGGTGTTAGAAGTGTTTTGCATGATTTTTGAAGTTAGAGCCTGAAATGTCAGAAAACGGCTTTTCAGCATATAACAAACTTGGTTCAGGCAATGCAAGCTGAAACTCGGTCCAAAATTAAAATTGCAGTCTGTGCATGAATAAAACCTATTTTGCAACACAGAGAAACATATCTGAAGGTGTTAGAAGTGTTTTGCATGATTTTTTAAGTTAGAGCCTGAAATGTCAGAAAACAGCGTTTCAGCGCAGAACAAACTTCCTTCTGGCAATGCAGGCTGAAACTCGGTCCAATATTAAAATTGCAGTCTGTGCATGAATAAAACCTATTTTGCAACACAGAGAAACATATCTGAAGGTGTTAGAAGTGTTTTGCATGATTTTTGAAGTTAGAGCCTGAAATGTCAGAAAACGGCTTTTCAGCACATAACAAACTTGGTTCAGGCAATGCAAGCTGAAACTCGGTCCAAAATTAAAATTGAAGTCTGTGCATGAATAAAACCTATTTTGCAACACAGAGAAACATATCTGAAGGTGTTAGACGTGTTTTGCATGATTTTTGAAGTTAGAGCCTGAAATGTCAGAAAACGGCTTTTCACAGCACATAACAAACTTGGTTCAGGCAATGCAAGCTGAAACTCGGTCCAATATTAAAATTGCAGTCTGTGCATGAATAAAACCTATTTTGCAACACAGAGAAACATATCTGAAGGTGTTAGAAGTGTTTTGCATGATTTTTGAAGTTAGAGCCTGAAATGTCAGAAAACAGCGTTTCAGCGCAGAACAAACTTGGTTCCAGCAATGCAAGCTGAATCTTGGTCCCAATTTAAAATATCAGTCTGTGCATGAATAAAACCTATTTTGCAACACAGACAAACATATCTGAAGGTGTTAGAAGTGTTTTGCATGATTTTTGAAGTTAGAGCCTGAAGTGTCAGAAAACAGCGTTTCAGCGCAGAACAAACTTGGTTCCAGCAATGCAAGCTGAATCTTGGTCCCACTTTAAAATATCAGTCTGTGCATGAATAAAATCTATTTTGCAACACAGAGAAACATATCTGAACGTGTTAGAAGTGTTTTGCATGATTTTTGAAGTTAGAGCCTGAAATGTCAGGAAACAGCGTTTCAGTGCAGAACAAACTTGTTTCAAGCAATGCAAGCTGAATCTCTCTCCCACTTTAATATTGCAGTCTGTGCATGAATAAAACATATTTTGCAACACAGAGAAACATATCTGAAGGTGTTAGAAGTGTTTTGCATGATTTTTGAAGTTAGAGCCTGAAATGTCAGAAAACAGCGTTTCAGCGCAGAACAAACTTGGTTCCAGCAATGCAAGCTGAATCTTGGTCCCACTTTAAAATATCAGTCTGTGCATGAATAAAACCTATTTTGCAACACAGAGAAACATATCTGAAGGTGTTAGAAGTGTTTTGCATGATTTTTGAAGTTAGAGCCTGAAGTGTCAGAAAACAGCGTTTCAGCGCAGAACAAACTTGGTTCCAGCAATGCAAGCTGAATCTTGGTCCCACTTTAAAATATCAGTCTGTGCATGAATAAAACCTATTTTGCAACACAGAGAAACATATCTGAAGGTGTTAGAAGTGTTTTGCATGATTTTTGAAGTTAGAGCCTGAAATGTCAGGAAACAGCGTTTCAGTGCAGAACAAACTTGTTTCAAGCATTGCAAGCTGAATCTTGGTCCCACTTTAATATTGCAGTCTGTGCATGAATAAAACCTATTTTGCAACACAGAGAAACATATCTGAAGGTGTTAGAAGTGTTTTGCATGATTTTTGAAGTTAGAGCCTGAAATGTCAGAAAACAGCGTTTCAGCGCAGAACAAACTTGGTTCCAGCAATGCAAGCTGAATCTTGGTCCCACTTTAAAATATCAGTCTGTGCATGAATAAAACCTATTTTGCAACACAGACAAACATATCTGAAGGTGTTAGAAGTGTTTTGCATGATTTTTGAAGTTAGAGCCTGAAATGTCAGAAAACAGCGTTTCAGCGCAGAACAAACTTGGTTCCAGCAATGCAAGCTGAATCTTGGTCCCACTTTAAAATATCAGTCTGTGCATGAATAAAACCTATTTTGCAACACAGAGAAACATATCTGAAGGTGTTAGAAGTGTTTTGCATGATTTTTGAAGTTAGAGCCTGAAATGTCAGAAAACAGCGTTTCAGCGCAGAACAAACTTGGTTCCAGCAATGCAAGCTGAATCTTGGTCCCAATTTAAAATATCAGTCTGTGCATGAATAAAACCTATTTTGCAACACAGACAAACATATCTGAAGGTGTTAGAAGTGTTTTGCATGATTTTTGAAGTTAGAGCCTGAAGTGTCAGAAAACAGCGTTTCAGCGCAGAACAAACTTGGTTCCAGCAATGCAAGCTGAATCTTGGTCCCACTTTAAAATATCAGTCTGTGCATGAATAAAACCTATTTTGCAACACAGAGAAACATATCTGAAGGTGTTAGAAGTGTTTTGCATGATTTTTTAAGTCAGAGCCTGAAATGTCAGAAAACAGCGTTTCAGCGCAGAACAAACTTGGTTCCAGCACTGCAAGCTGAATCTTGGTCCCACTTTAAAATATCAGTCTGTGCATGAATAAAACCTATTTTGCAACACAGAGAAACATATCTGAAGGTGTTAGAAGTGTTTTGCATGATTTTTGAAGTTAGAGCCTGAAATGTCAGAAAACAGCGTTTCAGCGCAGAAGAAACTTGGTTCCAGCAATGCAAGCTGAATCTTGGTCCCACTTTAAAATATCAGTCTGTGCATGAATAAAACCTATTTTGCAACACAGAGAAACATATCTGAAGGTGTTAGAAGTGTTTTGCATGATTTTTGAAGTTAGAGCCTGAAATGTCAGAAAACAGCGTTTCAGCGCAGAACAAACTTGGTTCCAGCAATGCAAGATGAATCTTGGTCCCAATTTAAAATATCAGTCTGTGCATGAATAAAACCTATTTTGCAACACAAAGAAACATATCTGAAAGTGTTAGAAGTGTTTTGCATGATTTTTGAAGTTAGAGCCTGAAGTGTCAGAAAACAGCGTTTCAGCGCAGATAAAACTTGGTTCCAGCAATGCAAGCTGAATCTTGGTCCCACTTTAAAATATCAGTCTGTGCATGAATAAAACCTATTTTGCAACACAGAGAAACATATCTGAACTTGTTAGAAGTGTTTTGCATGATTTTTGAAGTTAGAGCCTGAAATGTCAGGAAACAGCGTTTCAGTGCAGAACAAACTTGTTTCAAGCAATGCAAGCTGAATCTCTCTCCCACTTTAATATTGCAGTCTGTGCATGAATAAAACCTATTTTGCAACACAGAGAAACATATCTGAAGGTGTTAGAAGTGTTTTGCATGATTTTTGAAGTTAGAGCCTGAAATGTCAGAAAACAGCGTTTCAGCGCAGAACAAACTTGGTTCCAGCAATGCAAGCTGAATCTTGGTCCCACTTTGAAATATCAGTCTGTGCATGAATAAAACCTATTTTGCAACACAGAGAAACATATCTGAAGGTGTTAGAAGTGTTTTGCATGATTTTTGAAGTTAGAGCCTGAAATGTCAGGAAACAGCGTTTCAGTGCAGAACAAACTTGTTTCAAGCATTGCAAGCTGAATCTTGGTCCCACTTTAATATTGCAGTCTGTGCATGAATAAAACCTATTTTGCAACACAGAGACACATATCTGAAGGTGTTAGAAGTGTTTTGCATGATTTTTGAAGTTAGAGCCTGAAATGTCAGAAAACAGCGTTTCAGCGCAGAACAAACTTGGTTCCAGCAATGCAAGCTGAATCTTGGTCCCACTTTAAAATATCAGTCTGTGCATGAATAAAACCTATTTTGCAACACAGAGAAACATATCTGAAGGTGTTAGAAGTGTTTTGCATGATTTTTGAAGTTAGAGCCTGAAGTGTCAGAAAACAGCGTTTCAGCGCAGAACAAACTTGGTTCCAGCAATGCAAGCTGAATCTTGGTCCAAAATTAAAATTGCAGTCTGTGCATGAATAAAACCTATTTTGCAACACAGAGAAACATATCTGAAGGTGTTAGAAGTGTTTTGCATGATTTTTGAAGTTAGAGCCTGAAATGTCAGAAAAAGGCGTTTCAGCACATAACAAACTTGGTTCAGGCAATGCAAGCTGAAACTCGGTCCAAAATTAAAATTGCAGTCTGTGCATGAATAAAACCTATTTTGCAACACAGAGAAACATATCTGAAGGTGTTAGAAGTGTTTTGCATGATTTTTGAAGTTAGAGCCTGAAATGTCAGAAAACAGCGTTTCAGCGCAGAACAAACTTGGTTCCAGCACTGCAAGCTGAATCTTGGTCCCACTTTAAAATATCAGTCTGTGCATGAATAAAACCTATTTTGCAACACAGAGAAACATATCTGAAGGTGTTAGAAGTGTTTTGCATGATTTTTGAAGTTAGAGCCTGAAATGTCAGAAAACAGCGTTTCAGCGCAGAAGAAACTTGGTTCCAGCAATGCAAGCTGAATCTTGGTCCCACTTTAAAATATCAGTCTGTGCATGAATAAAACCTATTTTGCAACACAGAGAAACATATCTGAACGTGTTAGAAGTGTTTTGCATGATTTTTGAAGTTAGAGCCTGAAATGTCAGGAAACAGCGTTTCAGTGCAGAACAAACTTGTTTCAAGCAATGCAAGCTGAATCTCTCTCCCACTTTAATATTGCAGTCTGTGCATGAATAAAACCTATTTTGCAACACAGAGAAACATATCTGAAGGTGTTAGAAGTGTTTTGCATGATTTTTGAAGTTAGAGCCTGAAATGTCAGAAAACAGCGTTTCAGCGCAGAACAAACTTGGTTCCAGCAATGCAAGCTGAATCTTGGTCCCACTTTAAAATATCAGTCTGTGCATGAATAAAACCTATTTTGCAACACAGAGAAACATATCTGAAGGTGTTAGAAGTGTTTTGCATGATTTTTAAAGTTAGAGCCTGAAATGTCAGAAAACGGATTTTCAGCACATAACAAACTTGGTTCAGGCAATGCAAGCTGAAACTCGGTCCAAAATTAAAATTGCAGTCTGTGCATGAATAAAACCAATATTGCAACACAGAGAAACATGTCTTAAGGTGTTAGAAGTGTTTTGCATATTTTTTTAAGTTAGAGCCTGAAATGTCAGAAAACAGCGTTTCAGCGCAGAACAAAGTTGGTTCAGGCAATGCAAGCTGAATCTCTGTCCCACTTTAAATTTACACTCTTTGCATGACTAAAACCTATTTTGCAACACAGAGAAACATATCTGAAGTTGTTAGAAGTGTTTTGCATGATTTTTGAAGTTAGAGCCTGAAATGTCAGAAAACGGCTTTTCAGCACATAACAAACTTGGTTCAGGCAATGCAAGCTGAAACTTGGTCCAAAATTAAAATTGCAGTCTGTGCATGAATAAAACCTATTTTGCAACACAGAGAAACATATCTGAAGGTGTTAGAAGTGTTTTGCATGATTTTTGAAGTTAGAGCCTGAAATGTCAGAAAACGGCTTTTCAGCACATAACAAACTTGGTTCAGGCAATGCAAGCTGAAACTCGGTCCAATATTAAAATTGCAGTCTGTGCATGAATAAAACCTATTTTGCAACACAGAGAAACATATCTGAAGGTGTTAGAAGTGTTTTGCATGATTTTTGAAGTTAGAGCCTGAAATGTCAGGAAACAGCGTTTCAGTGCAGAACAAACTTGTTTCAAGCAATGCAAGCTGAATCTCTGTCCCACTTTAATATTGCAGTCTGTGCATGAATAAAACCTATTTTGCAACACAGAGAAACATATCTGAAGGTGTTAGAAGTGTTTTGCATGATTTTTGAAGTTAGAGCCTGAAATGTCAGAAAACAGCGTTTCAGCGCAGAACAAACTTGGTTCCAGCAATGCAAGCTAAATCTTGGTCCCACTTTAAAATATCAGTCTCTGCATGAATAAAACCTATTTTGCAACACAGAGAAACATATCTGAAGGTGTTAGAAGTGTTTTGCCTGATTTTTGAAGTTAGAGCCTGAAATGTCAGAAAACAGCGTTTCAGCGCAGAAGAAACTTGGTTCCAGCAATGCAAGCTGAATCTTGGTCCCACTTTAAAATATCAGTCTGTGCATGAATAAAACCTATTTTGCAACACAGAGAAACATATCTGAAGGTGTTAGAAGTGTTTTGCATGATTTTTGAAGTTAGAGCCTGAAATGTCAGAAAACAGCGTTTCAGTGCAGAACAAACTTGGTTCCAGCAATGCAAGATGAATCTTGGTCCCAATTTAAAATATCAGTCTGTGCATGAATAAAACCTATTTTGCAACACAGAGAAACATATCTGAAGGTGTTAGAAGTGTTTTGCATGATTTTTGAAGTAAGAGCCTGAAGTGTCAGAAAACAGCGTTTCAGCGCAGATAAAACTTGGTTCCAGCAATGCAAGCTGAATCTTGGTCCCACTTTAAAATATCAGTCTGTGCATGAATAAAACCTATTTTGCAACACAGAGAAACATATCTGAACGTGTTAGAAGTGTTTTGCATGATTTTTGAAGTTAGAGCCTGAAATGTCAGGAAACAGCGTTTCAGTGCAGAACAAACTTGTTTCAAGCAATGCAAGCTGAATCTCTCTCCCACTTTAATATTGCAGTCTGTGCATGAATAAAACCTATTTTGCAACACAGAGAAACATATCTGAAGGTGTTAGAAGTGTTTTGCATGATTTTTGAAGTTAGAGCCTGAAATGTCAGAAAACAGCGTTTCAGCCCATAACAAACTTGGTTCTGGCAATGCAGGCTGAAACTCGGTCCAAAATTAAAATTGCAGCCTGTGCATGAATAAAACCTATTTTGCAACACAGAGAAACATGTCTTAACGTGTTAGAAGTGTTTTGCATGATTTTTTAAGTCAGAGCCTGAAATGTCAGAAAACGGCTTTTCAGCACATAACAAACTTGGTTCAGGCAATGCAAGCTGAAACTCGGTCCAAAATTAAAATTGCAGTCTGTGCATGAATAAAACCTATTTTGCAACACAGAGAAACATATCTGAAGGTGTTAGAAGTGTTTTGCATGATTTTTTAAGTTAGAGCCTGAAATGTCAGAAAACAGCGTTTCAGCGCAGAACAAACTTCCTTCTGGCAATGCAGGCTGAAACTCGGTCCAATATTAAAATTGCAGTCTGTGCATGAATAAAACCTATTTTGCAACACAGAGAAACATATCTGAAGGTGTTAGAAGTGTTTTGCATGATTTTTGAAGTTAGAGCCTGAAATGTCAGAAAACGGCTTTTCAGCACATAACAAACTTGGTTCAGGCAATGCAAGCTGAAACTCGGTCCAAAATTAAAATTGAAGTCTGTGCATGAATAAAACCTATTTTGCAACACAGAGAAACATATCTGAAGGTGTTAGACGTGTTTTGCATGATTTTTGAAGTTAGAGCCTGAAATGTCAGAAAACGGCTTTTCAGCACATAACAAACTTGGTTCAGGCAATGCAAGCTGAAACTCGGTCCAATATTAAAATTGCAGTCTGTGCATGAATAAAACCTATTTTGCAACACAGAGAAACATATCTGAAGGTGTTAGAAGTGTTTTGCATGATTTTTGAAGTTAGAGCCTGAAATGTCAGGAAACAGCGTTTCAGTGCAGAACAAACTTGTTTCAAGCAATGCAAGCTGAATCTCTCTCCCACTTTAATATTGCAGTCTGTGCATGAATAAAACCTATTTTGCAACACAGAGAAACATATCTGAAGGTGTTAGAAGTGTTTTGCATGATTTTTGAAGTTAGAGCCTGAAATGTCAGAAAACAGCGTTTCAGCGCAGAACAAACTTGGTTCCAGCAATGCAAGCTGAATCTTGGTCCCAATTTAAAATATCAGTCTGTGCTTGAATAAAACCTATTTTGCAACACAGACAAACATATCTGAAGGTGTTAGAAGTGTTTTGCATGATTTTTGAAGTTAGAGCCTGAAGTGTCAGAAAACAGCGTTTCAGTGCAGAACAAACTTGGTTCCAGCAATGCAAGCTGAATCTTGGTCCCACTTTAAAATATCAGTCTGTGCATGAATAAAACCTATTTTGCAACACAGAGAAACATATCTGAAGGTGTTAGAAGTGTTTTGCATGATTTTTGAAGTTAGAGCCTGAAATGTCAGAAAACGGCTTTTCAGCACATAACAAACTTGATTCAGGCAATGCAAGCTGAAACTCGGTCCAATATTAAAATTGCAGTCTGTGCATGAATAAAACCTATTTTGCAACACAGAGAAACATATCTGAAGGTGTTAGAAGTGTTTTGCATGATTTTTGAAGTTAGAGCCTGAAATGTCAGAAAACGGCTTTTCAGCATATAACAAACTTGGTTCAGGCAATGCAAGCTGAAACTCGGTCCAAAATTAAAATTGCAGTCTGTGCATGAATAAAACCTATTTTGCAACACAGAGAAACATATCTGAAGGTGTTAGAAGTGTTTTGCATGATTTTTGAAGTTAGAGCCTGAAATGTCAGAAAACGGCTTTTCAGCACATAACAAACTTGGTTCAGGCAATGCAAGCTGAAACTCGGTCCAAAATTAAAATTGAAGTCTGTGCATGAATAAAACCTATTTTGCAACACAGAGAAACATATCTGAAGGTGTTAGACGTGTTTTGCATGATTTTTGAAGTTAGAGCCTGAAATGTCAGAAAACAGCGTTTCAGCGCAGAACAAACTTCCTTCTGGCAATGCAGGCTGAAACTCGGTCCAATATTAAAATTGCAGTCTGTGCATGAATAAAACCTATTTTGCAACACAGAGAAACATATCTGAAGGTGTTAGAAGTGTTTTGCATGATTTTTGAAGTTAGAGCCTGAAATGTCAGAAAACGGCTTTTCAGCACATAACAAACTTGGTTCAGGCAATGCAAGCTGAAACTCGGTCCAAAATTAAAATTGAAGTCTGTGCATGAATAAAACCTATTTTGCAACACAGAGAAACATATCTGAAGGTGTTAGACGTGTTTTGCATGATTTTTGAAGTTAGAGCCTGAAATGTCAGAAAACGGCTTTTCACAGCACATAACAAACTTGGTTCAGGCAATGCAAGCTGAAACTCGGTCCAATATTAAAATTGCAGTCTGTGCATGAATAAAACCTATTTTGCAACACAGAGAAACATATCTGAAGGTGTTAGAAGTGTTTTGCATGATTTTTGAAGTTAGAGCCTGAAATGTCAGAAAACAGCGTTTCAGCGCAGAACAAACTTGGTTCCAGCAATGCAAGCTGAATCTTGGTCCCAATTTAAAATATCAGTCTGTGCATGAATAAAACCTATTTTGCAACACAGACAAACATATCTGAAGGTGTTAGAAGTGTTTTGCATGATTTTTGAAGTTAGAGCCTGAAGTGTCAGAAAACAGCGTTTCAGCGCAGAACAAACTTGGTTCCAGCAATGCAAGCTGAATCTTGGTCCCACTTTAAAATATCAGTCTGTGCATGAATAAAATCTATTTTGCAACACAGAGAAACATATCTGAACGTGTTAGAAGTGTTTTGCATGATTTTTGAAGTTAGAGCCTGAAATGTCAGGAAACAGCGTTTCAGTGCAGAACAAACTTGTTTCAAGCAATGCAAGCTGAATCTCTCTCCCACTTTAATATTGCAGTCTGTGCATGAATAAAACATATTTTGCAACACAGAGAAACATATCTGAAGGTGTTAGAAGTGTTTTGCATGATTTTTGAAGTTAGTGCCTGAAATGTCAGAAAACAGCGTTTCAGCGCAGAACAAACTTGGTTCCAGCAATGCAAGCTGAATCTTGGTCCCACTTTAAAATATCAGTCTGTGCATGAATAAAACCTATTTTGCAACACAGAGAAACATATCTGAAGGTGTTAGAAGTGTTTTGCATGATTTTTGAAGTTAGAGCCTGAAGTGTCAGAAAACAGCGTTTCAGCGCAGAACAAACTTGGTTCCAGCAATGCAAGCTGAATCTTGGTCCCACTTTAAAATATCAGTCTGTGCATGAATAAAACCTATTTTGCAACACAGAGAAACATATCTGAAGGTGTTAGAAGTGTTTTGCATGATTTTTGAAGTTAGAGCCTGAAATGTCAGGAAACAGCGTTTCAGTGCAGAACAAACTTGTTTCAAGCATTGCAAGCTGAATCTTGGTCCCACTTTAATATTGCAGTCTGTGCATGAATAAAACCTATTTTGCAACACAGAGAAACATATCTGAAGGTGTTAGAAGTGTTTTGCATGATTTTTGAAGTTAGAGCCTGAAATGTCAGAAAACAGCGTTTCAGCGCAGAACAAACTTGGTTCCAGCAATGCAAGCTGAATCTTGGTCCCACTTTAAAATATCAGTCTGTGCATGAATAAAACCTATTTTGCAACACAGAGAAACATATCTGAAGGTGTTAGAAGTGTTTTGCATGATTTTTGAAGTTAGAGCCTGAAATGTCAGAAAACGGCTTTTCAGCATATAACAAACTTGGTTCAGGCAATGCAAGCTGAAACTCGGTCCAAAATTAAAATTGCAGTCTGTGCATGAATAAAACCTATTTTGCAACACAGAGAAACATATCTGAAGGTGTTAGAAGTGTTTTGCATGATTTTTTAAGTTAGAGCCTGAAATGTCAGAAAACAGCGTTTCAGCGCAGAACAAACTTCCTTCTGGCAATGCAGGCTGAAACTCGGTCCAATATTAAAATTGCAGTCTGTGCATGAATAAAACCTATTTTGCAACACAGAGAAACATATCTGAAGGTGTTAGAAGTGTTTTGCATGATTTTTGAAGTTAGAGCCTGAAATGTCAGAAAACGGCTTTTCAGCACATAACAAACTTGGTTCAGGCAATGCAAGCTGAAACTCGGTCCAAAATTAAAATTGAAGTCTGTGCATGAATAAAACCTATTTTGCAACACAGAGAAACATATCTGAAGGTGTTAGAAGTGTTTTGCATGATTTTTGAAGTTAGAGCCTGAAATGTCAGAAAACAGCGTTTCAGCGCAGAACAAACTTGGTTCCAGCAATGCAAGCTGAATCTTGGTCCCACTTTAAAATATCAGTCTGTGCATGAATAAAACCTATTTTGCAACACAGAGAAACATATCTGAAGGTGTTAGAAGTGTTTTGCATGATTTTTGAAGTTAGAGCCTGAAATGTCAGAAAACGGCTTTTCAGCATATAACAAACTTGGTTCAGGCAATGCAAGCTGAAACTCGGTCCAAAATTAAAATTGCAGTCTGTGCATGAATAAAACCTATTTTGCAACACAGAGAAACATATCTGAAGGTGTTAGAAGTGTTTTGCATGATTTTTTAAGTTAGAGCCTGAAATGTCAGAAAACAGCGTTTCAGCGCAGAACAAACTTCCTTCTGGCAATGCAGGCTGAAACTCGGTCCAATATTAAAATTGCAGTCTGTGCATGAATAAAACCTATTTTGCAACACAGAGAAACATATCTGAAGGTGTTAGAAGTGTTTTGCATGATTTTTGAAGTTAGAGCCTGAAATGTCAGAAAACGGCTTTTCAGCACATAACAAACTTGGTTCAGGCAATGCAAGCTGAAACTCGGTCCAAAATTAAAATTGAAGTCTGTGCATGAATAAAACCTATTTTGCAACACAGAGAAACATATCTGAAGGTGTTAGACGTGTTTTGCATGATTTTTGAAGTTAGAGCCTGAAATGTCAGAAAACGGCTTTTCAGCACATAACAAACTTGGTTCAGGCAATGCAAGCTGAAACTCGGTCCAATATTAAAATTGCAGTCTGTGCATGAATAAAACCTATTTTGCAACACAGAGAAACATATCTGAAGGTGTTAGAAGTGTTTTGCATGATTTTTGAAGTTAGAGCCTGAAATGTCAGGAAACAGCGTTTCAGTGCAGAACAAACTTGTTTCAAGCAATGCAAGCTGAATCTCTCTCCCACTTTAATATTGCAGTCTGTGCATGAATAAAACCTATTTTGCAACACAGAGAAACATATCTGAAGGTGTTAGAAGTGTTTTGCATGATTTTTGAAGTTAGAGCCTGAAATGTCAGAAAACAGCGTTTCAGCGCAGAACAAACTTGGTTCCAGCAATGCAAGCTGAATCTTGGTCCCAATTTAAAATATCAGTCTGTGCTTGAATAAAACCTATTTTGCAACACAGACAAACATATCTGAAGGTGTTAGAAGTGTTTTGCATGATTTTTGAAGTTAGAGCCTGAAGTGTCAGAAAACAGCGTTTCAGTGCAGAACAAACTTGGTTCCAGCAATGCAAGCTGAATCTTGGTCCCACTTTAAAATATCAGTCTGTGCATGAATAAAACCTATTTTGCAACACAGAGAAACATATCTGAAGGTGTTAGAAGTGTTTTGCATGATTTTTGAAGTTAGAGCCTGAAATGTCAGAAAACGGCTTTTCAGCACATAACAAACTTGATTCAGGCAATGCAAGCTGAAACTCGGTCCAATATTAAAATTGCAGTCTGTGCATGAATAAAACCTATTTTGCAACACAGAGAAATATATCTGAAGGTGTTAGAAGTGTTTTGCATGATTTTTGAAGTTAGAGCCTGAAATGTCAGAAAACGGCTTTTCAGCATATAACAAACTTGGTTCAGGCAATGCAAGCTGAAACTCGGTCCAAAATTAAAATTGCAGTCTGTGCATGAATAAAACCTATTTTGCAACACAGAGAAACATATCTGAAGGTGTTAGAAGTGTTTTGCATGATTTTTGAAGTTAGAGCCTGAAATGTCAGAAAACGGCTTTTCAGCACATAACAAACTTGGTTCAGGCAATGCAAGCTGAAACTCGGTCCAAAATTAAAATTGAAGTCTGTGCATGAATAAAACCTATTTTGCAACACAGAGAAACATATCTGAAGGTGTTAGACGTGTTTTGCATGATTTTTGAAGTTAGAGCCTGAAATGTCAGAAAACAGCGTTTCAGCGCAGAACAAACTTCCTTCTGGCAATGCAGGCTGAAACTCGGTCCAATATTAAAATTGCAGTCTGTGCATGAATAAAACCTATTTTGCAACACAGAGAAACATATCTGAAGGTGTTAGAAGTGTTTTGCATGATTTTTGAAGTTAGAGCCTGAAATGTCAGAAAACGGCTTTTCAGCACATAACAAACTTGGTTCAGGCAATGCAAGCTGAAACTCGGTCCAAAATTAAAATTGAAGTCTGTGCATGAATAAAACCTATTTTGCAACACAGAGAAACATATCTGAAGGTGTTAGACGTGTTTTGCATGATTTTTGAAGTTAGAGCCTGAAATGTCAGAAAACGGCTTTTCACAGCACATAACAAACTTGGTTCAGGCAATGCAAGCTGAAACTCGGTCCAATATTAAAACTGCAGTCTGTGCATGAATAAAACCTATTTTGCAACACAGAGAAACATATCTGAAGGTGTTAGAAGTGTTTTGCATGATTTTTGAAGTTAGAGCCTGAAATGTCAGAAAACAGCGTTTCAGCGCAGAACAAACTTGGTTCCAGCAATGCAAGCTGAATCTTGGTCCCAATTTAAAATATCAGTCTGTGCATGAATAAAACCTATTTTGCAACACAGACAAACATATCTGAAGGTGTTAGAAGTGTTTTGCATGATTTTTGAAGTTAGAGCCTGAAGTGTCAGAAAACAGCGTTTCAGCGCAGAACAAACTTGGTTCCAGCAATGCAAGCTGAATCTTGGTCCCACTTTAAAATATCAGTCTGTGCATGAATAAAATCTATTTTGCAACACAGAGAAACATATCTGAACGTGTTAGAAGTGTTTTGCATGATTTTTGAAGTTAGAGCCTGAAATGTCAGGAAACAGCGTTTCAGTGCAGAACAAACTTGTTTCAAGCAATGCAAGCTGAATCTCTCTCCCACTTTAATATTGCAGTCTGTGCATGAATAAAACATATTTTGCAACACAGAGAAACATATCTGAAGGTGTTAGAAGTGTTTTGCATGATTTTTGAAGTTAGAGCCTGAAATGTCAGAAAACAGCGTTTCAGCGCAGAACAAACTTGGTTCCAGCAATGCAAGCTGAATCTTGGTCCCACTTTAAAATATCAGTCTGTGCATGAATAAAACCTATTTTGCAACACAGAGAAACATATCTGAAGGTGTTAGAAGTGTTTTGCATGATTTTTGAAGTTAGAGCCTGAAGTGTCAGAAAACAGCGTTTCAGCGCAGAACAAACTTGGTTCCAGCAATGCAAGCTGAATCTTGGTCCCACTTTAAAATATCAGTCTGTGCATGAATAAAACCTATTTTGCAACACAGAGAAACATATCTGAAGGTGTTAGAAGTGTTTTGCATGATTTTTGAAGTTAGAGCCTGAAATGTCAGGAAACAGCGTTTCAGTGCAGAACAAACTTGTTTCAAGCATTGCAAGCTGAATCTTGGTCCCACTTTAATATTGCAGTCTGTGCATGAATAAAACCTATTTTGCAACACAGAGAAACATATCTGAAGGTGTTAGAAGTGTTTTGCATGATTTTTGAAGTTAGAGCCTGAAATGTCAGAAAACAGCGTTTCAGCGCAGAACAAACTTGGTTCCAGCAATGCAAGCTGAATCTTGGTCCCACTTTAAAATATCAGTCTGTGCATGAATAAAACCTATTTTGCAACACAGAGAAACATATCTGAAGGTGTTAGAAGTGTTTTGCATGATTTTTGAAGTTAGAGCCTGAAATGTCAGAAAACAGCGTTTCAGCGCAGAACAAACTTGGTTCCAGCAATGCAAGCTGAATCTTGGTCCCAATTTAAAATATCAGTCTGTGCATGAATAAAACCTATTTTGCAACACAGACAAACATATCTGAAGGTGTTAGAAGTGTTTTGCATGATTTTTTAAGTCAGAGCCTGAAATGTCAGAAAACAGCGTTTCAGCGCAGAACAAACTTGGTTCCAGCACTGCAAGCTGAATCTTGGTCCCACTTTAAAATATCAGTCTGTGCATGAATAAAACCTATTTTGCAACACAGAGAAACATATCTGAAGGTGTTAGAAGTGTTTTGCATGATTTTTGAAGTTAGAGCCTGAAATGTCAGAAAACAGCGTTTCAGCGCAGAAGAAACTTGGTTCCAGCAATGCAAGCTGAATCTTGGTCCCACTTTAAAATATCAGTCTGTGCATGAATAAAACCTATTTTGCAACACAGAGAAACATATCTGAACGTGTTAGAAGTGTTTTGCATGATTTTTGAAGTTAGAGCCTGAAATGTCAGGAAACAGCGTTTCAGTGCAGAACAAACTTGTTTCAAGCAATGCAAGCTGAATCTCTCTCCCACTTTAATATTGCAGTCTGTGCATGAATAAAACCTATTTTGCAACACAGAGAAACATATCTGAAGGTGTTAGAAGTGTTTTGCATGATTTTTGAAGTTAGAGCCTGAAATGTCAGAAAACAGCGTTTCAGCGCAGAACAAACTTGGTTCCAGCAATGCAAGCTGAATCTTGGTCCCACTTTAAAATATCAGTCTGTGCATGAATAAAACCTATTTTGCAACACAGAGAAACATATCTGAAGGTGTTAGAAGTGTTTTGCATGATTTTTGAAGTTAGAGCCTGAAATGTCAGAAAACGGCTTTTCAGCACATAACAAACTTGGTTCAGGCAATGCAAGCTGAAACTCGGTCCAAAATTAAAATTGCAGTCTGTGCATGAATAAAACCTATTTTGCAACACAGAGAAACATATCTGAAGGTGTTAGAAGTGTTTTGCATGATTTTTGAAGTTAGAGCCTGAAATGTCAGAAAACAGCGTTTCAGCCCATAACAAACTTGGTTCTGGCAATGCAGGCTGAAACTCGGTCCAAAATTAAAATTGCAGTCTGTGCATGAATAAAACCAATATTGCAACACAGAGAAACATGTCTTAAGGTGTTAGAAGTGTTTTGCATAATTTTTTAAGTTAGAGCCTGAAATGTCAGAAAACAGCGTTTCAGCGCAGAACAAAGTTGGTTCAGGCAATGCAAGCTGAATCTCTGTCCCACTTTAAATTTACACTCTTTGCATGACTAAAACCTATTTTGCAACACAGAGAAACATATCTGAAGTTGTTAGAAGTGTTTTGCATGATTTTTGAAGTTAGAGCCTGAAATGTCAGAAAACGGCTTTTCAGCACATAACAAACTTGGTTCAGGCAATGCAAGCTGAAACTTGGTCCAAAATTAAAATTGCAGTCTGTGCATGAATAAAACCTATTTTGCAACACAGAGAAACATATCTGAAGGTGTTAGAAGTGTTTTGCATGATTTTTGAAGTTAGAGCCTGAAATGTCAGAAAACGGCTTTTCAGCACATAACAAACTTGGTTCAGGCAATGCAAGCTGAAACTCGGTCCAATATTAAAATTGCAGTCTGTGCATGAATAAAACCTATTTTGCAACACAGAGAAACATATCTGAAGGTGTTAGAAGTGTTTTGCATGATTTTTGAAGTTAGAGCCTGAAATGTCAGGAAACAGCGTTTCAGTGCAGAACAAACTTGTTTCAAGCAATGCAAGCTGAATCTCTGTCCCACTTTAATATTGCAGTCTGTGCATGAATAAAAACCTATTTTGCAACACAGAGAAACATATCTGAAGGTGTTAGAAGTGTTTTGCATGATTTTTGAAGTTAGAGCCTGAAATGTCAGAAAACAGCGTTTCAGCGCAGAACAAACTTGGTTCCAGCAATGCAAGCTAAATCTTGGTCCCACTTTAAAATATCAGTCTGTGCATGAATAAAACCTATTTTGCAACACAGAGAAACATATCTGAAGGTGTTAGAAGTGTTTTGCATGATTTTTGAAGTTAGAGCCTGAAGTGTCAGAAAACAGCGTTTCAGCGCAGAACAAACTTGGTTCCAGCAATGCAAGCTGAATCTTGGTCCCACTTTAAAATATCAGTCTGTGCATGAATAAAATCTATTTTGCAACACAGAGAAACATATCTGAAGGTGTTAGAAGTGTTTTGCATGATTTTTGAAGTTAGAGCCTGAAATGTCAGGAAACAGCGTTTCAGTGCAGAACAAACTTGTTTCAAGCATTGCAAGCTGAATCTTGGTCCCACTTTAATATTGCAGTCTGTGCATGAATAAAACCTATTTTGCAACACAGAGAAACATATCTGAAGGTGTTAGAAGTGTTTTGCATGATTTTTGAAGTTAGAGCCTGAAATGTCAGAAAACAGCGTTTCAGCGCAGAACAAACTTGGTTCCAGCAATGCAAGCTGAATCTTGGTCCCACTTTAAAATATCAGTCTGTGCATGAATAAAACCTATTTTGCAACACAGAGAAACATATCTGAAGGTGTTAGAAGTGTTTTGCATGATTTTTGAAGTTAGAGCCTGAAATGTCAGAAAACAGCGTTTCAGCGCAGAACAAACTTGGTTCCAGCAATGCAAGCTGAATCTTGGTCCCAATTTAAAATATCAGTCTGTGCATGAATAAAACCTATTTTGCAACACAGACAAACATATCTGAAGGTGTTAGAAGTGTTTTGCATGATTTTTGAAGTTAGAGCCTGAAGTGTCAGAAAACAGCGTTTCAGCGCAGAACAAACTTGGTTCCAGCAATGCAAGCTGAATCTTGGTCCCACTTTAAAATATCAGTCTGTGCATGAATAAAACCTATTTTGCAACACAGAGAAACATATCTGAAGGTGTTAGAAGTGTTTTGCATGATTTTTTAAGTCAGAGCCTGAAATGTCAGAAAACAGTGTTTCAGCGCAGAACAAACTTGGTTCCAGCACTGCAAGCTGAATCTTGGTCCCACTTTAAAATATCAGTCTGTGCATGAATAAAACCTATTTTGCAACACAGAGAAACATATCTGAAGGTGTTAGAAGTGTTTTGCATGATTTTTGAAGTTAGAGCCTGAAATGTCAGAAAACAGCGTTTCAGCGCAGAAGAAACTTGGTTCCAGCAATGCAAGCTGAATCTTGGTCCCACTTTAAAATATCAGTCTGTGCATGAATAAAACCTATTTTGCAACACAGAGAAACATATCTGAACGTGTTAGAAGTGTTTTGCATGATTTTTGAAGTTAGAGCCTGAAATGTCAGGAAACAGCGTTTCAGTGCAGAACAAACTTGTTTCAAGCAATGCAAGCTGAATCTCTCTCCCACTTTAATATTGCAGTCTGTGCATGAATAAAACCTATTTTGCAACACAGAGAAACATATCTGAAGGTGTTAGAAGTGTTTTGCATGATTTTTGAAGTTAGAGCCTGAAATGTCAGAAAACAGCGTTTCAGCGCAGAACAAACTTGGTTCCAGCAATGCAAGCTGAATCTTGGTCCCACTTTAAAATATCAGTCTGTGCATGAATAAAACCTATTTTGCAACACAGAGAAACATATCTGAAGGTGTTAGAAGTGTTTTGCATGATTTTTGAAGTTAGAGCCTGAAATGTCAGAAAACGGCTTTTCAGCACATAACAAACTTGGTTCAGGCAATGCAAGCTGAAACTCGGTCCAAAATTAAAATTGCAGTCTGTGCATGAATAAAACCTATTTTGCAACACAGAGAAACATATCTGAAGGTGTTAGAAGTGTTTTGCATGATTTTTGAAGTTAGAGCCTGAAATGTCAGAAAACAGCGTTTCAGCCCATAACAAACTTGGTTCTGGCAATGCAGGCTGAAACTCGGTCCAAAATTAAAATTGCAGTCTGTGCATGAATAAAACCAATATTGCAACACAGAGAAACATGTCTTAAGGTGTTAGAAGTGTTTTGCATAATTTTTTAAGTTAGAGCCTGAAATGTCAGAAAACAGCGTTTCAGCGCAGAACAAAGTTGGTTCAGGCAATGCAAGCTGAATCTCTGTCCCACTTTAAATTTACACTCTTTGCATGACTAAAACCTATTTTGCAACACAGAGAAACATATCTGAAGGTGTTAGAAGTGTTTTGCATGATTTTTGAAGTTAGAGCCTGAAGTGTCAGAAAACAGCGTTTCAGCGCAGAACAAACTTGGTTCCAGCAATGCAAGCTGAATCTTGGTCCCACTTTAAAATATCAGTCTGTGCATGAATAAAACCTACTTTGCAACACAGAGAAACATATCTGAAGGTGTTAGAAGTGTTTTGCATGATTTTTGAAGTTAGAGCCTGAAATGTCAGAAAACAGCGTTTCAGCGCAGAACAAACTTGGTTCCAGCAATGCAAGCTGAATCTTGGTCCCAATTTAAAATATCAGTCTGTGCATGAATAAAACCTATTTTGCAACACAGAGAAACATATCTGAAGGTGTTAGAAGTGTTTTGCATGATTTTTGAAGTTAGAGCCTGAAATGTCAGAAAACGGCTTTTCAGCACATAACAAACTTGGTTCAGGCAATGCAAGCTGAAACTTGGTCCAAAATTAAAATTGCAGTCTGTGCATGAATAAAACCTATTTTGCAACACAGAGAAACATATCTGAAGGTGTTAGAAGTGTTTTGCATGATTTTTGAAGTTAGAGCCTGAAATGTCAGAAAACGGCGTTTCAGCACATAACAAACTTGGTTCAGGCAATGCAAGCTGAAACTCGGTCCAAAATTAAAATTGCAGTCTGTGCATGAATAAAACCTATTTTGCAACACAGAGAAACATATCTGAAGGTGTTAGAAGTGTTTTGCATGATTTTTGAAGTTAGAGCCTGAAATGTCAGAAAACGGCTTTTCAGCACATAACAAACTTGGTTCAGGCAATGCAAGCTGAAACTTGGTCCAAAATTAAAATTGCAGTCTGTGCATGAATAAAACCTATTTTGCAACACAGAGAAACATATCTGAAGGTGTTAGAAGTGTTTTGCATGATTTTTGAAGTTAGAGCCTGAAATGTCAGGAAACAGCGTTTCAGTGCAGAACAAACTTGTTTCAAGCAATGCAAGCTGAATCTCTCTCCCACTTTAATATTGCAGTCTGTGCATGAATAAAACCTATTTTGCAACACAGAGAAACATATCTGAAGGTGTTAGAAGTGTTTTGCATGATTTTTGAAGTTAGAGCCTGAAATGTCAGAAAACAGCGTTTCAGCGCAGAACAAACTTGGTTCCAGCAATGCAAGCTGAATCTTGGTCCAAAATTAAAATATCAGTCTGTGCATGAATAAAACCTATTTTGCAACACAGAGAAACATATCTGAAGGTGTTAGAAGTGTTTTGCATGATTTTTGAAGTTAGAGCCTGAAATGTCAGAAAACAGCGTTTCAGCGCAGAACAAACTTGCTTCTGGCAATGCAGGCTGAAACTCGGTCCAATATTAAAATTGCAGTCTGTGCATGAATAAAACCTATTTTGCAACACAGAGAAACATATCTGAAGGTGTTAGAAGTGTTTTGCATGATTTTTGAAGTTAGAGCCTGAAATGTCAGAAAACAGCGTTTCAGCGCAGAACAAACTTGGTTCTGGCAATGCAGGCTGAAACTCGGTCCAAAATTAAAATTGCAGTCTGTGCATGAATAAAACCAATATTGCAACACAGAGAAACATGTCTTAAGGTGTTAGAAGTGTTTTGCATAATTTTTTAAGTTAGAGCCTGAAATGTCAGAAAACAGCGTTTCAGCGCAGAACAAAGTTGGTTCAGGCAATGCAAGCTGAATCTCTGTCCCACTTTAAATTTACACTCTTTGCATGACTAAAACCTATTTTGCAACACAGAGAAACATATCTGAAGGTGTTAGAAGTGTTTTGCATGATTTTTGAAGTTAGAGCCTGAAGTGTCAGAAAACAGCGTTTCAGCGCAGAACAAACTTGGTTCCAGCAATGCAAGCTGAATCTTGGTCCCACTTTAAAATATCAGTCTGTGCATGAATAAAACCTACTTTGCAACACAGAGAAACATATCTGAAGGTGTTAGAAGTGTTTTGCATGATTTTTGAAGTTAGAGCCTGAAATGTCAGAAAACAGCGTTTCAGCGCAGAACAAACTTGGTTCCAGCAATGCAAGCTGAATCTTGGTCCCAATTTAAAATATCAGTCTGTGCATGAATAAAACCTATTTTGCAACACAGAGAAACATATCTGAAGGTGTTAGAAGTGTTTTGCATGATAAAACGGCGTTTCAGCACATAACAAACTTGGTTCATGCAATGCAAGCTGAATCTCTGTCCCACTTTAAATTTACACTCTTTGCATGACTAAAACCTATTTTGCAACACAGAGAAACATATCTGAAGTTGTTAGAAGTGTTTTGCATGATTTTTGAAGTTAGAGCCTGAAATGTCAGAAAACGGCTTTTCAGCACATAACAAACTTGGTTCAGGCAATGCAAGCTGAAACTTGGTCCAAAATTAAAATTGCAGTCTGTGCATGAATAAAACCTATTTTGCAACACAGAGAAACATATCTGAAGGTGTTAGAAGTGTTTTGCATGATTTTTGAAGTTAGAGCCTGAAATGTCAGAAAACGGCGTTTCAGCACATAACAAACTTGGTTCAGGCAATGCAAGCTGAAACTCGGTCCAAAATTAAAATTGCAGTCTGTGCATGAATAAAACCTATTTTGCAACACAGAGAAACATATCTGAAGGTGTTAGAAGTGTTTTGCATGATTTTTGAAGTTAGAGCCTGAAATGTCAGAAAACGGCTTTTCAGCACATAACAAACTTGGTTCAGGCAATGCAAGCTGAAACTTGGTCCAAAATTAAAATTGCAGTCTGTGCATGAATAAAACCTATTTTGCAACACAGAGAAACATATCTGAAGGTGTTAGAAGTGTTTTGCATGATTTTTGAAGTTAGAGCCTGAAATGTCAGGAAACAGCGTTTCAGTGCAGAACAAACTTGTTTCAAGCAATGCAAGCTGAATCTCTCTCCCACTTTAATATTGCAGTCTGTGCATGAATAAAACCTATTTTGCAACACAGAGAAACATATCTGAAGGTGTTAGAAGTGTTTTGCATGATTTTTGAAGTTAGAGCCTGAAATGTCAGAAAACAGCGTTTCAGCGCAGAACAAACTTGGTTCCAGCAATGCAAGCTGAATCTTGGTCCAAAATTAAAATATCAGTCTGTGCATGAATAAAACCTATTTTGCAACACAGAGAAACATATCTGAAGGTGTTAGAAGTGTTTTGCATGATTTTTGAAGTTAGAGCCTGAAATGTCAGAAAACAGCGTTTCAGCGCAGAACAAACTTGCTTCTGGCAATGCAGGCTGAAACTCGGTCCAATATTAAAATTGCAGTCTGTGCATGAATAAAACCTATTTTGCAACACAGAGAAACATATCTGAAGGTGTTAGAAGTGTTTTGCATGATTTTTGAAGTTAGAGCCTGAAATGTCAGAAAACAGCGTTTCAGCGCAGAACAAACTTGGTTCCAGCAATGCAAGCTGAATCTTGGTCCCACTTTAAAATATCAGTCTGTGCATGAATAAAACCTATTTTGCAACACAGAGAAACATATCTGAAGGTGTTAGAAGTGTTTTGCATGATTTTTGAAGTTAGAGCCTGAAATGTCAGAAAACGGCTTTTCAGCACATAACAAACTTGGTTCAGGCAATGCAAGCTGAAACTCGGTCCAAAATTAAAATTGAAGTCTGTGCATGAATAAAACCTATTTTGCAACACAGAGAAACATATCTGAAGGTGTTAGACGTGTTTTGCATGATTTTTGAAGTTAGAGCCTGAAATGTCAGAAAACGGCTTTTCACAGCACATAACAAACTTGGTTCAGGCAATGCAAGCTGAAACTCGGTCCAATATTAAAACTGCAGTCTGTGCATGAATAAAACCTATTTTGCAACACAGAGAAACATATCTGAAGGTGTTAGAAGTGTTTTGCATGATTTTTGAAGTTAGAGCCTGAAATGTCAGAAAACAGCGTTTCAGCGCAGAACAAACTTGGTTCCAGCAATGCAAGCTGAATCTTGGTCCCAATTTAAAATATCAGTCTGTGCATGAATAAAACCTATTTTGCAACACAGACAAACATATCTGAAGGTGTTAGAAGTGTTTTGCATGATTTTTGAAGTTAGAGCCTGAAGTGTCAGAAAACAGCGTTTCAGCGCAGAACAAACTTGGTTCCAGCAATGCAAGCTGAATCTTGGTCCCACTTTAAAATATCAGTCTGTGCATGAATAAAATCTATTTTGCAACACAGAGAAACATATCTGAACGTGTTAGAAGTGTTTTGCATGATTTTTGAAGTTAGAGCCTGAAATGTCAGGAAACAGCGTTTCAGTGCAGAACAAACTTGTTTCAAGCAATGCAAGCTGAATCTCTCTCCCACTTTAATATTGCAGTCTGTGCATGAATAAAACATATTTTGCAACACAGAGAAACATATCTGAAGGTGTTAGAAGTGTTTTGCATGATTTTTGAAGTTAGAGCCTGAAATGTCAGAAAACAGCGTTTCAGCGCAGAACAAACTTGGTTCCAGCAATGCAAGCTGAATCTTGGTCCCACTTTAAAATATCAGTCTGTGCATGAATAAAACCTATTTTGCAACACAGAGAAACATATCTGAAGGTGTTAGAAGTGTTTTGCATGATTTTTGAAGTTAGAGCCTGAAGTGTCAGAAAACAGCGTTTCAGCGCAGAACAAACTTGGTTCCAGCAATGCAAGCTGAATCTTGGTCCCACTTTAAAATATCAGTCTGTGCATGAATAAAACCTATTTTGCAACACAGAGAAACATATCTGAAGGTGTTAGAAGTGTTTTGCATGATTTTTGAAGTTAGAGCCTGAAATGTCAGGAAACAGCGTTTCAGTGCAGAACAAACTTGTTTCAAGCATTGCAAGCTGAATCTTGGTCCCACTTTAATATTGCAGTCTGTGCATGAATAAAACCTATTTTGCAACACAGAGAAACATATCTGAAGGTGTTAGAAGTGTTTTGCATGATTTTTGAAGTTAGAGCCTGAAATGTCAGAAAACAGCGTTTCAGCGCAGAACAAACTTGGTTCCAGCAATGCAAGCTGAATCTTGGTCCCACTTTAAAATATCAGTCTGTGCATGAATAAAACCTATTTTGCAACACAGAGAAACATATCTGAAGGTGTTAGAAGTGTTTTGCATGATTTTTGAAGTTAGAGCCTGAAATGTCAGAAAACAGCGTTTCAGCGCAGAACAAACTTGGTTCCAGCAATGCAAGCTGAATCTTGGTCCCAATTTAAAATATCAGTCTGTGCATGAATAAAACCTATTTTGCAACACAGACAAACATATCTGAAGGTGTTAGAAGTGTTTTGCATGATTTTTTAAGTCAGAGCCTGAAATGTCAGAAAACAGCGTTTCAGCGCAGAACAAACTTGGTTCCAGCACTGCAAGCTGAATCTTGGTCCCACTTTAAAATATCAGTCTGTGCATGAATAAAACCTATTTTGCAACACAGAGAAACATATCTGAAGGTGTTAGAAGTGTTTTGCATGATTTTTGAAGTTAGAGCCTGAAATGTCAGAAAACAGCGTTTCAGCGCAGAAGAAACTTGGTTCCAGCAATGCAAGCTGAATCTTGGTCCCACTTTAAAATATCAGTCTGTGCATGAATAAAACCTATTTTGCAACACAGAGAAACATATCTGAACGTGTTAGAAGTGTTTTGCATGATTTTTGAAGTTAGAGCCTGAAATGTCAGGAAACAGCGTTTCAGTGCAGAACAAACTTGTTTCAAGCAATGCAAGCTGAATCTCTCTCCCACTTTAATATTGCAGTCTGTGCATGAATAAAACCTATTTTGCAACACAGAGAAACATATCTGAAGGTGTTAGAAGTGTTTTGCATGATTTTTGAAGTTAGAGCCTGAAATGTCAGAAAACAGCGTTTCAGCGCAGAACAAACTTGGTTCCAGCAATGCAAGCTGAATCTTGGTCCCACTTTAAAATATCAGTCTGTGCATGAATAAAACCTATTTTGCAACACAGAGAAACATATCTGAAGGTGTTAGAAGTGTTTTGCATGATTTTTGAAGTTAGAGCCTGAAATGTCAGAAAACGGCTTTTCAGCACATAACAAACTTGGTTCAGGCAATGCAAGCTGAAACTCGGTCCAAAATTAAAATTGCAGTCTGTGCATGAATAAAACCTATTTTGCAACACAGAGAAACATATCTGAAGGTGTTAGAAGTGTTTTGCATGATTTTTGAAGTTAGAGCCTGAAATGTCAGAAAACAGCGTTTCAGCCCATAACAAACTTGGTTCTGGCAATGCAGGCTGAAACTCGGTCCAAAATTAAAATTGCAGTCTGTGCATGAATAAAACCAATATTGCAACACAGAGAAACATGTCTTAAGGTGTTAGAAGTGTTTTGCATAATTTTTTAAGTTAGAGCCTGAAATGTCAGAAAACAGCGTTTCAGCGCAGAACAAAGTTGGTTCAGGCAATGCAAGCTGAATCTCTGTCCCACTTTAAATTTACACTCTTTGCATGACTAAAACCTATTTTGCAACACAGAGAAACATATCTGAAGTTGTTAGAAGTGTTTTGCATGATTTTTGAAGTTAGAGCCTGAAATGTCAGAAAACGGCTTTTCAGCACATAACAAACTTGGTTCAGGCAATGCAAGCTGAAACTTGGTCCAAAATTAAAATTGCAGTCTGTGCATGAATAAAACCTATTTTGCAACACAGAGAAACATATCTGAAGGTGTTAGAAGTGTTTTGCATGATTTTTGAAGTTAGAGCCTGAAATGTCAGAAAACGGCTTTTCAGCACATAACAAACTTGGTTCAGGCAATGCAAGCTGAAACTCGGTCCAATATTAAAATTGCAGTCTGTGCATGAATAAAACCTATTTTGCAACACAGAGAAACATATCTGAAGGTGTTAGAAGTGTTTTGCATGATTTTTGAAGTTAGAGCCTGAAATGTCAGGAAACAGCGTTTCAGTGCAGAACAAACTTGTTTCAAGCAATGCAAGCTGAATCTCTGTCCCACTTTAATATTGCAGTCTGTGCATGAATAAAAACCTATTTTGCAACACAGAGAAACATATCTGAAGGTGTTAGAAGTGTTTTGCATGATTTTTGAAGTTAGAGCCTGAAATGTCAGAAAACAGCGTTTCAGCGCAGAACAAACTTGGTTCCAGCAATGCAAGCTAAATCTTGGTCCCACTTTAAAATATCAGTCTGTGCATGAATAAAACCTATTTTGCAACACAGAGAAACATATCTGAAGGTGTTAGAAGTGTTTTGCATGATTTTTGAAGTTAGAGCCTGAAGTGTCAGAAAACAGCGTTTCAGCGCAGAACAAACTTGGTTCCAGCAATGCAAGCTGAATCTTGGTCCCACTTTAAAATATCAGTCTGTGCATGAATAAAATCTATTTTGCAACACAGAGAAACATATCTGAAGGTGTTAGAAGTGTTTTGCATGATTTTTGAAGTTAGAGCCTGAAATGTCAGGAAACAGCGTTTCAGTGCAGAACAAACTTGTTTCAAGCATTGCAAGCTGAATCTTGGTCCCACTTTAATATTGCAGTCTGTGCATGAATAAAACCTATTTTGCAACACAGAGAAACATATCTGAAGGTGTTAGAAGTGTTTTGCATGATTTTTGAAGTTAGAGCCTGAAATGTCAGAAAACAGCGTTTCAGCGCAGAACAAACTTGGTTCCAGCAATGCAAGCTGAATCTTGGTCCCACTTTAAAATATCAGTCTGTGCATGAATAAAACCTATTTTGCAACACAGAGAAACATATCTGAAGGTGTTAGAAGTGTTTTGCATGATTTTTGAAGTTAGAGCCTGAAATGTCAGAAAACAGCGTTTCAGCGCAGAACAAACTTGGTTCCAGCAATGCAAGCTGAATCTTGGTCCCAATTTAAAATATCAGTCTGTGCATGAATAAAACCTATTTTGCAACACAGACAAACATATCTGAAGGTGTTAGAAGTGTTTTGCATGATTTTTGAAGTTAGAGCCTGAAGTGTCAGAAAACAGCGTTTCAGCGCAGAACAAACTTGGTTCCAGCAATGCAAGCTGAATCTTGGTCCCACTTTAAAATATCAGTCTGTGCATGAATAAAACCTATTTTGCAACACAGAGAAACATATCTGAAGGTGTTAGAAGTGTTTTGCATGATTTTTTAAGTCAGAGCCTGAAATGTCAGAAAACAGTGTTTCAGCGCAGAACAAACTTGGTTCCAGCACTGCAAGCTGAATCTTGGTCCCACTTTAAAATATCAGTCTGTGCATGAATAAAACCTATTTTGCAACACAGAGAAACATATCTGAAGGTGTTAGAAGTGTTTTGCATGATTTTTGAAGTTAGAGCCTGAAATGTCAGAAAACAGCGTTTCAGCGCAGAAGAAACTTGGTTCCAGCAATGCAAGCTGAATCTTGGTCCCACTTTAAAATATCAGTCTGTGCATGAATAAAACCTATTTTGCAACACAGAGAAACATATCTGAACGTGTTAGAAGTGTTTTGCATGATTTTTGAAGTTAGAGCCTGAAATGTCAGGAAACAGCGTTTCAGTGCAGAACAAACTTGTTTCAAGCAATGCAAGCTGAATCTCTCTCCCACTTTAATATTGCAGTCTGTGCATGAATAAAACCTATTTTGCAACACAGAGAAACATATCTGAAGGTGTTAGAAGTGTTTTGCATGATTTTTGAAGTTAGAGCCTGAAATGTCAGAAAACAGCGTTTCAGCGCAGAACAAACTTGGTTCCAGCAATGCAAGCTGAATCTTGGTCCCACTTTAAAATATCAGTCTGTGCATGAATAAAACCTATTTTGCAACACAGAGAAACATATCTGAAGGTGTTAGAAGTGTTTTGCATGATTTTTGAAGTTAGAGCCTGAAATGTCAGAAAACGGCTTTTCAGCACATAACAAACTTGGTTCAGGCAATGCAAGCTGAAACTCGGTCCAAAATTAAAATTGCAGTCTGTGCATGAATAAAACCTATTTTGCAACACAGAGAAACATATCTGAAGGTGTTAGAAGTGTTTTGCATGATTTTTGAAGTTAGAGCCTGAAATGTCAGAAAACAGCGTTTCAGCCCATAACAAACTTGGTTCTGGCAATGCAGGCTGAAACTCGGTCCAAAATTAAAATTGCAGTCTGTGCATGAATAAAACCAATATTGCAACACAGAGAAACATGTCTTAAGGTGTTAGAAGTGTTTTGCATAATTTTTTAAGTTAGAGCCTGAAATGTCAGAAAACAGCGTTTCAGCGCAGAACAAAGTTGGTTCAGGCAATGCAAGCTGAATCTCTGTCCCACTTTAAATTTACACTCTTTGCATGACTAAAACCTATTTTGCAACACAGAGAAACATATCTGAAGGTGTTAGAAGTGTTTTGCATGATTTTTGAAGTTAGAGCCTGAAGTGTCAGAAAACAGCGTTTCAGCGCAGAACAAACTTGGTTCCAGCAATGCAAGCTGAATCTTGGTCCCACTTTAAAATATCAGTCTGTGCATGAATAAAACCTACTTTGCAACACAGAGAAACATATCTGAAGGTGTTAGAAGTGTTTTGCATGATTTTTGAAGTTAGAGCCTGAAATGTCAGAAAACAGCGTTTCAGCGCAGAACAAACTTGGTTCCAGCAATGCAAGCTGAATCTTGGTCCCAATTTAAAATATCAGTCTGTGCATGAATAAAACCTATTTTGCAACACAGAGAAACATATCTGAAGGTGTTAGAAGTGTTTTGCATGATTTTTGAAGTTAGAGCCTGAAATGTCAGAAAACGGCTTTTCAGCACATAACAAACTTGGTTCAGGCAATGCAAGCTGAAACTTGGTCCAAAATTAAAATTGCAGTCTGTGCATGAATAAAACCTATTTTGCAACACAGAGAAACATATCTGAAGGTGTTAGAAGTGTTTTGCATGATTTTTGAAGTTAGAGCCTGAAATGTCAGAAAACGGCGTTTCAGCACATAACAAACTTGGTTCAGGCAATGCAAGCTGAAACTCGGTCCAAAATTAAAATTGCAGTCTGTGCATGAATAAAACCTATTTTGCAACACAGAGAAACATATCTGAAGGTGTTAGAAGTGTTTTGCATGATTTTTGAAGTTAGAGCCTGAAATGTCAGAAAACGGCTTTTCAGCACATAACAAACTTGGTTCAGGCAATGCAAGCTGAAACTTGGTCCAAAATTAAAATTGCAGTCTGTGCATGAATAAAACCTATTTTGCAACACAGAGAAACATATCTGAAGGTGTTAGAAGTGTTTTGCATGATTTTTGAAGTTAGAGCCTGAAATGTCAGGAAACAGCGTTTCAGTGCAGAACAAACTTGTTTCAAGCAATGCAAGCTGAATCTCTCTCCCACTTTAATATTGCAGTCTGTGCATGAATAAAACCTATTTTGCAACACAGAGAAACATATCTGAAGGTGTTAGAAGTGTTTTGCATGATTTTTGAAGTTAGAGCCTGAAATGTCAGAAAACAGCGTTTCAGCGCAGAACAAACTTGGTTCCAGCAATGCAAGCTGAATCTTGGTCCAAAATTAAAATATCAGTCTGTGCATGAATAAAACCTATTTTGCAACACAGAGAAACATATCTGAAGGTGTTAGAAGTGTTTTGCATGATTTTTGAAGTTAGAGCCTGAAATGTCAGAAAACAGCGTTTCAGCGCAGAACAAACTTGCTTCTGGCAATGCAGGCTGAAACTCGGTCCAATATTAAAATTGCAGTCTGTGCATGAATAAAACCTATTTTGCAACACAGAGAAACATATCTGAAGGTGTTAGAAGTGTTTTGCATGATTTTTGAAGTTAGAGCCTGAAATGTCAGAAAACAGCGTTTCAGCGCAGAACAAACTTGGTTCTGGCAATGCAGGCTGAAACTCGGTCCAAAATTAAAATTGCAGTCTGTGCATGAATAAAACCAATATTGCAACACAGAGAAACATGTCTTAAGGTGTTAGAAGTGTTTTGCATAATTTTTTAAGTTAGAGCCTGAAATGTCAGAAAACAGCGTTTCAGCGCAGAACAAAGTTGGTTCAGGCAATGCAAGCTGAATCTCTGTCCCACTTTAAATTTACACTCTTTGCATGACTAAAACCTATTTTGCAACACAGAGAAACATATCTGAAGGTGTTAGAAGTGTTTTGCATGATTTTTGAAGTTAGAGCCTGAAGTGTCAGAAAACAGCGTTTCAGCGCAGAACAAACTTGGTTCCAGCAATGCAAGCTGAATCTTGGTCCCACTTTAAAATATCAGTCTGTGCATGAATAAAACCTACTTTGCAACACAGAGAAACATATCTGAAGGTGTTAGAAGTGTTTTGCATGATTTTTGAAGTTAGAGCCTGAAATGTCAGAAAACAGCGTTTCAGCGCAGAACAAACTTGGTTCCAGCAATGCAAGCTGAATCTTGGTCCCAATTTAAAATATCAGTCTGTGCATGAATAAAACCTATTTTGCAACACAGAGAAACATATCTGAAGGTGTTAGAAGTGTTTTGCATGATAAAACGGCGTTTCAGCACATAACAAACTTGGTTCATGCAATGCAAGCTGAATCTCTGTCCCACTTTAAATTTACACTCTTTGCATGACTAAAACCTATTTTGCAACACAGAGAAACATATCTGAAGTTGTTAGAAGTGTTTTGCATGATTTTTGAAGTTAGAGCCTGAAATGTCAGAAAACGGCTTTTCAGCACATAACAAACTTGGTTCAGGCAATGCAAGCTGAAACTTGGTCCAAAATTAAAATTGCAGTCTGTGCATGAATAAAACCTATTTTGCAACACAGAGAAACATATCTGAAGGTGTTAGAAGTGTTTTGCATGATTTTTGAAGTTAGAGCCTGAAATGTCAGAAAACGGCGTTTCAGCACATAACAAACTTGGTTCAGGCAATGCAAGCTGAAACTCGGTCCAAAATTAAAATTGCAGTCTGTGCATGAATAAAACCTATTTTGCAACACAGAGAAACATATCTGAAGGTGTTAGAAGTGTTTTGCATGATTTTTGAAGTTAGAGCCTGAAATGTCAGAAAACGGCTTTTCAGCACATAACAAACTTGGTTCAGGCAATGCAAGCTGAAACTTGGTCCAAAATTAAAATTGCAGTCTGTGCATGAATAAAACCTATTTTGCAACACAGAGAAACATATCTGAAGGTGTTAGAAGTGTTTTGCATGATTTTTGAAGTTAGAGCCTGAAATGTCAGGAAACAGCGTTTCAGTGCAGAACAAACTTGTTTCAAGCAATGCAAGCTGAATCTCTCTCCCACTTTAATATTGCAGTCTGTGCATGAATAAAACCTATTTTGCAACACAGAGAAACATATCTGAAGGTGTTAGAAGTGTTTTGCATGATTTTTGAAGTTAGAGCCTGAAATGTCAGAAAACAGCGTTTCAGCGCAGAACAAACTTGGTTCCAGCAATGCAAGCTGAATCTTGGTCCAAAATTAAAATATCAGTCTGTGCATGAATAAAACCTATTTTGCAACACAGAGAAACATATCTGAAGGTGTTAGAAGTGTTTTGCATGATTTTTGAAGTTAGAGCCTGAAATGTCAGAAAACAGCGTTTCAGCGCAGAACAAACTTGCTTCTGGCAATGCAGGCTGAAACTCGGTCCAATATTAAAATTGCAGTCTGTGCATGAATAAAACCTATTTTGCAACACAGAGAAACATATCTGAAGGTGTTAGAAGTGTTTTGCATGATTTTTGAAGTTAGAGCCTGAAATGTCAGAAAACAGCGTTTCAGCGCAGAACAAACTTGGTTCCAGCAATGCAAGCTGAATCTTGGTCCCACTTTAAAATATCAGTCTGTGCATGAATAAAACCTATTTTGCAACACAGAGAAACATATCTGAAGGTGTTAGAAGTGTTTTGCATGATTTTTGAAGTTAGAGCCTGAAATGTCAGGAAACAGCGTTTCAGTGCAGAACAAACTTGTTTCAAGCATTGCAAGCTGAATCTTGGTCCCACTTTAATATTGCAGTCTGTGCATGAATAAAACCTATTTTGCAACACAGAGAAACATATCTGAAGTTGTTAGAAGTGTTTTGCATGATTTTTGAAGTTAGAGCCTGAAATGTCAGAAAACAGCGTTTCAGCCCATAACAAACTTGGTTCTGGCAATGCAGGCTGAAACTCGGTCCAAAATTAAAATTGCAGCCTGTGCATGAATAAAACCTATTTTGCAACACAGAGAAACATGTCTTAAGGTGTTAGAAGTGTTTTGCATGATTTTTTAAGTTAGAGCCTGAAATGTCAGAAAACAGCGTTTCAGCGCAGAACAAACTTGCTTCTGGCAATGCAGGCTGAAACTCGGTCCAATATTAAAATTGCAGTCTGTGCATGAATAAAACCTATTTTGCAACACAGAGAAACATATCTGAAGGTGTTAGAAGTGTTTTGCATGATTTTTGAAGTTAGAGCCTGAAATGTCAGAAAACGGCTTTTCAGCACATAACAAACTTGGTTCAGGCAATGCAAGCTGAAACTTGGTCCAAAATTAAAATTGCAGTCTGTGCATGAATAAAACCTATTTTTCAACACAGAGAAACATATCTGAAGGTGTTAGAAGTGTTTTGCATGATTTTTTAAGTTAGAGCCTGAAATGTCAGAAAACTGCGTTTCAGCGCAGAACAAACTTCCTTCTGGCAATGCAGGCTGAAACTCGGTCCAATATTAAAATTGCAGTCTGTGCATGAATAAAACCTATTTTGCAACACAGAGAAACATATCTGAAGGTGTTAGAAGTGTTTTGCATGATTTTTGAAGTTAGAGCCTGAAATGTCAGAAAACGGCTTTTCAGCACATAACAAACTTGGTTCAGGCAATGCAAGCTGAAACTCGGTCCAAAATTAAAATTGAAGTCTGTGCATGAATAAAACCTATTTTGCAACACAGAGAAACATATCTGAAGGTGTTAGACGTGTTTTGCATGATTTTTGAAGTTAGAGCCTGAAATGTCAGAAAACGGCTTTTCAGCACATAACAAACTTGGTTCAGGCAATGCAAGCTGAAACTCGGTCCAATATTAAAATTGCAGTCTGTGCATGAATAAAACCTATTTTGCAACACAGAGAAACATATCTGAAGGTGTTAGAAGTGTTTTGCATGATTTTTGAAGTTAGAGCCTGAAATGTCAGGAAACAGCGTTTCAGTGCAGAACAAACTTGTTTCAAGCAATGCAAGCTGAATCTCTGTCCCACTTTAATATTGCAGTCTGTGCATGAATAAAACCTATTTTGCAACACAGAGAAACATATCTGAAGGTGTTAGAAGTGTTTTGCATGATTTTTGAAGTTAGAGCCTGAAATGTCAGAAAACAGCGTTTCAGCGCAGAACAAACTTGGTTCCAGCAATGCAAGCTGAATCTTGGTCCCACTTTAAAATATCAGTCTGTGCATGAATAAAACCTATTTTGCAACACAGAGAAACATATCTGAAGGTGTTAGAAGTGTTTTGCATAATTTTTGAAGTTAGAGCCTGAAATGTCAGAAAACAGCGTTTCAGCGCAGAAGAAACTTGGTTCCAGCAATGCAAGCTGAATCTTGGTCCCACTTTAAAATATCAGTCTGTGCATGAATAAAACCTATTTTGCAACACAGAGAAACATATCTGAAGGTGTTAGAAGTGTTTTGCATGATTTTTGAAGTTAGAGCCTGAAATGTCAGAAAAAAGCGTTTCAGCGCAGAACAAACTTGGTTCCAGCAATGCAAGATGAATCTTGGTCCCAATTTAAAATATCAGTCTGTGCATGAATAAAACCTATTTTGCAACACAGAGAAACATATCTGAAGGTGTTAGAAGTGTTTTGCATGATTTTTGAAGTTAGAGCCTGAAGTGTCAGAAAACAGCGTTTCAGCGCAGAACAAACTTGGTTCCAGCAATGCAAGCTGAATCTTGGTCCCACTTTAAAATATCAGTCTGTGCATGAATAAAACCTATTTTGCAACACAGAGAAACATATCTGAAGGTGTTAGAAGTGTTTTGCATGATTTTTGAAGTTAGAGCCTGAAATGTCAGAAAACAGCGTTTCAGCCCATAACAAACTTGGTTCTGGCAATGCAGGCTGAAACTCGGTCCAAAATTAAAATTGCAGCCTGTGCATGAATAAAACCTATTTTGCAACACAGAGAAACATGTCTTAAGGTGTTAGAAGTGTTTTGCATGATTTTTTAAGTTAGAGCCTGAAATGTCAGAAAACAGCGTTTCAGCGCAGAACAAACTTGCTTCTGGCAATGCAGGCTGAAACTCGGTCCAATATTAAAATTGCAGTCTGTGCATGAATAAAACCTATTTTGCAACACAGAGAAACATATCTGAAGGTGTTAGAAGTGTTTTGCATGATTTTTGAAGTTAGAGCCTGAAATGTCAGAAAACGGCTTTTCAGCACATAACAAACTTGGTTCAGGCAATGCAAGCTGAAACTTGGTCCAAAATTAAAATTGCAGTCTGTGCATGAATAAAACCTATTTTTCAACACAGAGAAACATATCTGAAGGTGTTAGAAGTGTTTTGCATGATTTTTTAAGTTAGAGCCTGAAATGTCAGAAAACTGCGTTTCAGCGCAGAACAAACTTCCTTCTGGCAATGCAGGCTGAAACTCGGTCCAATATTAAAATTGCAGTCTGTGCATGAATAAAACCTATTTTGCAACACAGAGAAACATATCTGAAGGTGTTAGAAGTGTTTTGCATGATTTTTGAAGTTAGAGCCTGAAATGTCAGAAAACGGCTTTTCAGCACATAACAAACTTGGTTCAGGCAATGCAAGCTGAAACTCGGTCCAAAATTAAAATTGAAGTCTGTGCATGAATAAAACCTATTTTGCAACACAGAGAAACATATCTGAAGGTGTTAGACGTGTTTTGCATGATTTTTGAAGTTAGAGCCTGAAATGTCAGAAAACGGCTTTTCAGCACATAACAAACTTGGTTCAGGCAATGCAAGCTGAAACTCGGTCCAATATTAAAATTGCAGTCTGTGCATGAATAAAACCTATTTTGCAACACAGAGAAACATATCTGAAGGTGTTAGAAGTGTTTTGCATGATTTTTGAAGTTAGAGCCTGAAATGTCAGGAAACAGCGTTTCAGTGCAGAACAAACTTGTTTCAAGCAATGCAAGCTGAATCTCTGTCCCACTTTAATATTGCAGTCTGTGCATGAATAAAACCTATTTTGCAACACAGAGAAACATATCTGAAGGTGTTAGAAGTGTTTTGCATGATTTTTGAAGTTAGAGCCTGAAATGTCAGAAAACAGCGTTTCAGCGCAGAACAAACTTGGTTCCAGCAATGCAAGCTGAATCTTGGTCCCACTTTAAAATATCAGTCTGTGCATGAATAAAACCTATTTTGCAACACAGAGAAACATATCTGAAGGTGTTAGAAGTGTTTTGCATAATTTTTGAAGTTAGAGCCTGAAATGTCAGAAAACAGCGTTTCAGCGCAGAAGAAACTTGGTTCCAGCAATGCAAGCTGAATCTTGGTCCCACTTTAAAATATCAGTCTGTGCATGAATAAAACCTATTTTGCAACACAGAGAAACATATCTGAAGGTGTTAGAAGTGTTTTGCATGATTTTTGAAGTTAGAGCCTGAAATGTCAGAAAAAAGCGTTTCAGCGCAGAACAAACTTGGTTCCAGCAATGCAAGATGAATCTTGGTCCCAATTTAAAATATCAGTCTGTGCATGAATAAAACCTATTTTGCAACACAGAGAAACATATCTGAAGGTGTTAGAAGTGTTTTGCATGATTTTTGAAGTTAGAGCCTGAAGTGTCAGAAAACAGCGTTTCAGCGCAGATAAAACTTGGTTCCAGCAATGCAAGCTGAATCTTGGTCCCACTTTAAAATATCAGTCTGTGCATGAATAAAACCTATTTTGCAACACAGAGAAACATATCTGAACGTGTTAGAAGTGTTTTGCATGATTTTTGAAGTTAGAGCCTGAAATGTCAGGAAACAGCGTTTCAGTGCAGAACAAACTTGTTTCAAGCAATGCAAGCTGAATCTCTCTCCCACTTTAATATTGCAGTCTGTGCATGAATAAAACCTATTTTGCAACACAGAGAAACATATCTGAAGGTGTTAGAAGTGTTTTGCATGATTTTTGAAGTTAGAGCCTGAAATGTCAGAAAACAGCGTTTCAGCGCAGAACAAACTTGGTTCCAGCAATGCAAGCTGAATCTTGGTCCCACTTTAAAATATCAGTCTGTGCATGAATAAAACCTATTTTGCAACACAGAGAAACATATCTGAAGGTGTTAGAAGTGTTTTGCATGATTTTTGAAGTTAGAGCCTGAAATGTCAGGAAACAGCGTTTCAGTGCAGAACAAACTTGTTTCAAGCATTGCAAGCTGAATCTTGGTCCCACTTTAATATTGCAGTCTGTGCATGAATAAAACCTATTTTGCAACACAGAGAAACATATCTGAAGGTGTTAGAAGTGTTTTGCATGATTTTTGAAGTTAGAGCCTGAAGTGTCAGAAAACAGCGTTTCAGCGCAGAACAAACTTGGTTCCAGCAATGCAAGCTGAATCTTGGTCCCACTTTAAAATATCAGTCTGTGCATGAATAAAACCTATTTTGCAACACAGAGAAACATATCTGAAGGTGTTAGAAGTGTTTTGCATGATTTTTTAAGTTAGAGCCTGAAATGTCAGAAAACTGCGTTTCAGCGCAGAACAAACTTCCTTCTGGCAATGCAGGCTGAAACTCGGTCCAATATTAAAATTGCAGTCTGTGCATGAATAAAACCTATTTTGCAACACAGAGAAACATATCTGAAGGTGTTAGAAGTGTTTTGCATGATTTTTGAAGTTAGAGCCTGAAATGTCAGAAAACGGCTTTTCAGCACATAACAAACTTGGTTCAGGCAATGCAAGCTGAAACTCGGTCCAAAATTAAAATTGAAGTCTGTGCATGAATAAAACCTATTTTGCAACACAGAGAAACATATCTGAAGGTGTTAGACGTGTTTTGCATGATTTTTGAAGTTAGAGCCTGAAATGTCAGAAAACGGCTTTTCAGCACATAACAAACTTGGTTCAGGCAATGCAAGCTGAAACTCGGTCCAATATTAAAATTGCAGTCTGTGCATGAATAAAACCTATTTTGCAACACAGAGAAACATATCTGAAGGTGTTAGAAGTGTTTTGCATGATTTTTGAAGTTAGAGCCTGAAATGTCAGAAAACAGCGTTTCAGCGCAGAAGAAACTTGGTTCCAGCAATGCAAGCTGAATCTTGGTCCCACTTTAAAATATCAGTCTGTGCATGAATAAAACCTATTTTGCAACACAGAGAAACATATCTGAAGGTGTTAGAAGTGTTTTGCATGATTTTTGAAGTTAGAGCCTGAAATGTCAGAAAACAGCGTTTCAGCGCAGAACAAACTTGGTTCCAGCAATGCAAGATGAATCTTGGTCCCAATTTAAAATATCAGTCTGTGCATGAATAAAACCTATTTTGCAACACAGAGAAACATATCTGAAGGTGTTAGAAGTGTTTTGCATGATTTTTGAAGTTAGAGCCTGAAGTGTCAGAAAACAGCGTTTCAGCGCAGATAAAACTTGGTTCCAGCAATGCAAGCTGAATCTTGGTCCCACTTTAAAATATCAGTCTGTGCATGAATAAAACCTATTTTGCAACACAGAGAAACATATCTGAACGTGTTAGAAGTGTTTTGCATGATTTTTGAAGTTAGAGCCTGAAATGTCAGGAAACAGCGTTTCAGTGCAGAACAAACTTGTTTCAAGCAATGCAAGCTGAATCTCTCTCCCACTTTAATATTGCAGTCTGTGCATGAATAAAACCTATTTTGCAACACAGAGAAACATATCTGAAGGTGTTAGAAGTGTTTTGCATGATTTTTGAAGTTAGAGCCTGAAATGTCAGAAAACAGCGTTTCAGCGCAGTACAAACTTTGTTCCAGCAATGCAAGCTGAATCTTGGTCCCACTTTAAAATATCAGTCTGTGCATGAATAAAACCTATTTTGCAACACAGAGAAACATATCTGAAGGTGTTAGAAGTGTTTTGCATGATTTTTGAAGTTAGAGCCTGAAATGTCAGGAAACAGCGTTTCAGTGCAGAACAAACTTGTTTCAAGCATTGCAAGCTGAATCTTGGTCCCACTTTAATATTGCAGTCTGTGCATGAATAAAACCTATTTTGCAACACAGAGAAACATATCTGAAGGTGTTAGAAGTGTTTTGCATGATTTTTGAAGTTAGAGCCTGAAGTGTCAGAAAACAGCGTTTCAGCGCAGAACAAACTTGGTTCCAGCAATGCAAGCTGAATCTTGGTCCCACTTTAAAATATCAGTCTGTGCATGAATACAACCTATTTTGCAACACAGAGAAACATATCTGAAGGTGTTAGAAGTGTTTTGCATGATTTTTGAAGTTAGAGCCTGAAATGTCAGAAAACAGCGTTTCAGCGCAGAACAAACTTGGTTCCAGCAATGCAAGCTGAATCTTGGTCCCAATATTAAAATTGCAGTCTGTGCATGAATAAAACCTATTTTGCAACACAGAGAAACATATCTGAAGGTGTTAGAAGTGTTTTGCATGATTTTTGAAGTTAGAGCCTGAAATGTCAGAAAACGGGTCTTCAGCACATAACAAACTTGGTTCAGGCAATGCAAGCTGAAACTCTGTCCAAAATTAAAATTGCAGTCTGTGCATGAATAAAACCTGTTTTGCAACACAGAGAAACATATCTGAAGGTGTTAGAAGTGTTTTGCATGATTTTTGAAGTTAGAGCCTGAAATGTCAGAAAACAGCGTTTCAGCGCAGAACAAACTTGGTTCCAGCAATGCAAGCTGAATCTTGGTCCCACTTTAAAATATCAGTCTGTGCATGAATAAAACCTATTTTGCAACACAGAGAAACATATCTGAAGGTGTTAGAAGTGTTTTGCATGATTTTTGAAGTTAGAGCCTGAAATGTCAGGAAACAGCGTTTCAGTGCAGAACAAACTTGTTTCAAGCATTGCAAGCTGAATCTTGGTCCCACTTTAATATTGCAGTCTGTGCATGAATAAAACCTATTTTGCAACACAGAGAAACATATCTGAAGGTGTTAGAAGTGTTTTGCATGATTTTTGAAGTTAGAGCCTGAAATGTCAGGAAACAGCGTTTCAGTGCAGAACAAACTTGTTTCAAGCATTGCAAGCTGAATCTTGGTCCCACTTTAATATTGCAGTCTGTGCATGAATAAAACCTATTTTGCAACACAGAGAAACATATCTGAAGGTGTTAGAAGTGTTTTGCATGATTTTTGAAGTTAGAGCCTGAAGTGTCAGAAAACAGCGTTTCAGCGCAGAACAAACTTGGTTCCAGCAATGCAAGCTGAATCTTGGTCCCACTTTAAAATATCAGTCTGTGCATGAATAAAACCTATTTTGCAACACAGAGAAACATATCTGAAGGTGTTAGAAGTGTTTTGCATGATTTTTGAAGTTAGAGCCTGAAATGTCAGAAAACAGCGTTTCAGCGCAGAACAAACTTGGTTCCAGCAATGCAAGCTGAATCTTGGTCCCACTTTAAAATATCAGTCTGTGCATGAATAAAACCTATTTTGCAACACAGAGAAACATATCTGAAGGTGTTAGAAGTGTTTTGCATGATTTTTGAAGTTAGAGCCTGAAATGTCAGGAAACAGCGTTTCAGTGCAGAACAAACTTGTTTCAAGCATTGCAAGCTGAATCTTGGTCCCACTTTAATATTGCAGTCTGTGCATGAATAAAACCTATTTTGCAACACAGAGAAACATATCTGAAGTTGTTAGAAGTGTTTTGCATGATTTTTGAAGTTAGAGCCTGAAATGTCAGAAAACAGCGTTTCAGCCCATAACAAACTTGGTTCTGGCAATGCAGGCTGAAACTCGGTCCAAAATTAAAATTGCAGCCTGTGCATGAATAAAACCTATTTTGCAACACAGAGAAACATGTCTTAAGGTGTTAGAAGTGTTTTGCATGATTTTTTAAGTTAGAGCCTGAAATGTCAGAAAACAGCGTTTCAGCGCAGAACAAACTTGCTTCTGGCAATGCAGGCTGAAACTCGGTCCAATATTAAAATTGCAGTCTGTGCATGAATAAAACCTATTTTGCAACACAGAGAAACATATCTGAAGGTGTTAGAAGTGTTTTGCATGATTTTTGAAGTTAGAGCCTGAAATGTCAGAAAACGGCTTTTCAGCACATAACAAACTTGGTTCAGGCAATGCAAGCTGAAACTTGGTCCAAAATTAAAATTGCAGTCTGTGCATGAATAAAACCTATTTTTCAACACAGAGAAACATATCTGAAGGTGTTAGAAGTGTTTTGCATGATTTTTTAAGTTAGAGCCTGAAATGTCAGAAAACTGCGTTTCAGCGCAGAACAAACTTCCTTCTGGCAATGCAGGCTGAAACTCGGTCCAATATTAAAATTGCAGTCTGTGCATGAATAAAACCTATTTTGCAACACAGAGAAACATATCTGAAGGTGTTAGAAGTGTTTTGCATGATTTTTGAAGTTAGAGCCTGAAATGTCAGAAAACGGCTTTTCAGCACATAACAAACTTGGTTCAGGCAATGCAAGCTGAAACTCGGTCCAAAATTAAAATTGAAGTCTGTGCATGAATAAAACCTATTTTGCAACACAGAGAAACATATCTGAAGGTGTTAGACGTGTTTTGCATGATTTTTGAAGTTAGAGCCTGAAATGTCAGAAAACGGCTTTTCAGCACATAACAAACTTGGTTCAGGCAATGCAAGCTGAAACTCGGTCCAATATTAAAATTGCAGTCTGTGCATGAATAAAACCTATTTTGCAACACAGAGAAACATATCTGAAGGTGTTAGAAGTGTTTTGCATGATTTTTGAAGTTAGAGCCTGAAATGTCAGGAAACAGCGTTTCAGTGCAGAACAAACTTGTTTCAAGCAATGCAAGCTGAATCTCTGTCCCACTTTAATATTGCAGTCTGTGCATGAATAAAACCTATTTTGCAACACAGAGAAACATATCTGAAGGTGTTAGAAGTGTTTTGCATGATTTTTGAAGTTAGAGCCTGAAATGTCAGAAAACAGCGTTTCAGCGCAGAACAAACTTGGTTCCAGCAATGCAAGCTGAATCTTGGTCCCACTTTAAAATATCAGTCTGTGCATGAATAAAACCTATTTTGCAACACAGAGAAACATATCTGAAGGTGTTAGAAGTGTTTTGCATAATTTTTGAAGTTAGAGCCTGAAATGTCAGAAAACAGCGTTTCAGCGCAGAAGAAACTTGGTTCCAGCAATGCAAGCTGAATCTTGGTCCCACTTTAAAATATCAGTCTGTGCATGAATAAAACCTATTTTGCAACACAGAGAAACATATCTGAAGGTGTTAGAAGTGTTTTGCATGATTTTTGAAGTTAGAGCCTGAAATGTCAGAAAAAAGCGTTTCAGCGCAGAACAAACTTGGTTCCAGCAATGCAAGATGAATCTTGGTCCCAATTTAAAATATCAGTCTGTGCATGAATAAAACCTATTTTGCAACACAGAGAAACATATCTGAAGGTGTTAGAAGTGTTTTGCATGATTTTTGAAGTTAGAGCCTGAAGTGTCAGAAAACAGCGTTTCAGCGCAGAACAAACTTGGTTCCAGCAATGCAAGCTGAATCTTGGTCCCACTTTAAAATATCAGTCTGTGCATGAATAAAACCTATTTTGCAACACAGAGAAACATATCTGAAGGTGTTAGAAGTGTTTTGCATGATTTTTGAAGTTAGAGCCTGAAATGTCAGAAAACAGCGTTTCAGCCCATAACAAACTTGGTTCTGGCAATGCAGGCTGAAACTCGGTCCAAAATTAAAATTGCAGCCTGTGCATGAATAAAACCTATTTTGCAACACAGAGAAACATGTCTTAAGGTGTTAGAAGTGTTTTGCATGATTTTTTAAGTTAGAGCCTGAAATGTCAGAAAACAGCGTTTCAGCGCAGAACAAACTTGCTTCTGGCAATGCAGGCTGAAACTCGGTCCAATATTAAAATTGCAGTCTGTGCATGAATAAAACCTATTTTGCAACACAGAGAAACATATCTGAAGGTGTTAGAAGTGTTTTGCATGATTTTTGAAGTTAGAGCCTGAAATGTCAGAAAACGGCTTTTCAGCACATAACAAACTTGGTTCAGGCAATGCAAGCTGAAACTTGGTCCAAAATTAAAATTGCAGTCTGTGCATGAATAAAACCTATTTTTCAACACAGAGAAACATATCTGAAGGTGTTAGAAGTGTTTTGCATGATTTTTTAAGTTAGAGCCTGAAATGTCAGAAAACTGCGTTTCAGCGCAGAACAAACTTCCTTCTGGCAATGCAGGCTGAAACTCGGTCCAATATTAAAATTGCAGTCTGTGCATGAATAAAACCTATTTTGCAACACAGAGAAACATATCTGAAGGTGTTAGAAGTGTTTTGCATGATTTTTGAAGTTAGAGCCTGAAATGTCAGAAAACGGCTTTTCAGCACATAACAAACTTGGTTCAGGCAATGCAAGCTGAAACTCGGTCCAAAATTAAAATTGAAGTCTGTGCATGAATAAAACCTATTTTGCAACACAGAGAAACATATCTGAAGGTGTTAGACGTGTTTTGCATGATTTTTGAAGTTAGAGCCTGAAATGTCAGAAAACGGCTTTTCAGCACATAACAAACTTGGTTCAGGCAATGCAAGCTGAAACTCGGTCCAATATTAAAATTGCAGTCTGTGCATGAATAAAACCTATTTTGCAACACAGAGAAACATATCTGAAGGTGTTAGAAGTGTTTTGCATGATTTTTGAAGTTAGAGCCTGAAATGTCAGGAAACAGCGTTTCAGTGCAGAACAAACTTGTTTCAAGCAATGCAAGCTGAATCTCTGTCCCACTTTAATATTGCAGTCTGTGCATGAATAAAACCTATTTTGCAACACAGAGAAACATATCTGAAGGTGTTAGAAGTGTTTTGCATGATTTTTGAAGTTAGAGCCTGAAATGTCAGAAAACAGCGTTTCAGCGCAGAACAAACTTGGTTCCAGCAATGCAAGCTGAATCTTGGTCCCACTTTAAAATATCAGTCTGTGCATGAATAAAACCTATTTTGCAACACAGAGAAACATATCTGAAGGTGTTAGAAGTGTTTTGCATAATTTTTGAAGTTAGAGCCTGAAATGTCAGAAAACAGCGTTTCAGCGCAGAAGAAACTTGGTTCCAGCAATGCAAGCTGAATCTTGGTCCCACTTTAAAATATCAGTCTGTGCATGAATAAAACCTATTTTGCAACACAGAGAAACATATCTGAAGGTGTTAGAAGTGTTTTGCATGATTTTTGAAGTTAGAGCCTGAAATGTCAGAAAAAAGCGTTTCAGCGCAGAACAAACTTGGTTCCAGCAATGCAAGATGAATCTTGGTCCCAATTTAAAATATCAGTCTGTGCATGAATAAAACCTATTTTGCAACACAGAGAAACATATCTGAAGGTGTTAGAAGTGTTTTGCATGATTTTTGAAGTTAGAGCCTGAAGTGTCAGAAAACAGCGTTTCAGCGCAGATAAAACTTGGTTCCAGCAATGCAAGCTGAATCTTGGTCCCACTTTAAAATATCAGTCTGTGCATGAATAAAACCTATTTTGCAACACAGAGAAACATATCTGAACGTGTTAGAAGTGTTTTGCATGATTTTTGAAGTTAGAGCCTGAAATGTCAGGAAACAGCGTTTCAGTGCAGAACAAACTTGTTTCAAGCAATGCAAGCTGAATCTCTCTCCCACTTTAATATTGCAGTCTGTGCATGAATAAAACCTATTTTGCAACACAGAGAAACATATCTGAAGGTGTTAGAAGTGTTTTGCATGATTTTTGAAGTTAGAGCCTGAAATGTCAGAAAACAGCGTTTCAGCGCAGAACAAACTTGGTTCCAGCAATGCAAGCTGAATCTTGGTCCCACTTTAAAATATCAGTCTGTGCATGAATAAAACCTATTTTGCAACACAGAGAAACATATCTGAAGGTGTTAGAAGTGTTTTGCATGATTTTTGAAGTTAGAGCCTGAAATGTCAGGAAACAGCGTTTCAGTGCAGAACAAACTTGTTTCAAGCATTGCAAGCTGAATCTTGGTCCCACTTTAATATTGCAGTCTGTGCATGAATAAAACCTATTTTGCAACACAGAGAAACATATCTGAAGGTGTTAGAAGTGTTTTGCATGATTTTTGAAGTTAGAGCCTGAAGTGTCAGAAAACAGCGTTTCAGCGCAGAACAAACTTGGTTCCAGCAATGCAAGCTGAATCTTGGTCCCACTTTAAAATATCAGTCTGTGCATGAATAAAACCTATTTTGCAACACAGAGAAACATATCTGAAGGTGTTAGAAGTGTTTTGCATGATTTTTTAAGTTAGAGCCTGAAATGTCAGAAAACTGCGTTTCAGCGCAGAACAAACTTCCTTCTGGCAATGCAGGCTGAAACTCGGTCCAATATTAAAATTGCAGTCTGTGCATGAATAAAACCTATTTTGCAACACAGAGAAACATATCTGAAGGTGTTAGAAGTGTTTTGCATGATTTTTGAAGTTAGAGCCTGAAATGTCAGAAAACGGCTTTTCAGCACATAACAAACTTGGTTCAGGCAATGCAAGCTGAAACTCGGTCCAAAATTAAAATTGAAGTCTGTGCATGAATAAAACCTATTTTGCAACACAGAGAAACATATCTGAAGGTGTTAGACGTGTTTTGCATGATTTTTGAAGTTAGAGCCTGAAATGTCAGAAAACGGCTTTTCAGCACATAACAAACTTGGTTCAGGCAATGCAAGCTGAAACTCGGTCCAATATTAAAATTGCAGTCTGTGCATGAATAAAACCTATTTTGCAACACAGAGAAACATATCTGAAGGTGTTAGAAGTGTTTTGCATGATTTTTGAAGTTAGAGCCTGAAATGTCAGGAAACAGCGTTTCAGTGCAGAACAAACTTGTTTCAAGCAATGCAAGCTGAATCTCTGTCCCACTTTAATATTGCAGTCTGTGCATGAATAAAACCTATTTTGCAACACAGAGAAACATATCTGAAGGTGTTAGAAGTGTTTTGCATGATTTTTGAAGTTAGAGCCTGAAATGTCAGAAAACAGCGTTTCAGCGCAGAACAAACTTGGTTCCAGCAATGCAAGCTGAATCTTGGTCCCACTTTAAAATATCAGTCTGTGCATGAATAAAACCTATTTTGCAACACAGAGAAACATATCTGAAGGTGTTAGAAGTGTTTTGCATAATTTTTGAAGTTAGAGCCTGAAATGTCAGAAAACAGCGTTTCAGCGCAGAAGAAACTTGGTTCCAGCAATGCAAGCTGAATCTTGGTCCCACTTTAAAATATCAGTCTGTGCATGAATAAAACCTATTTTGCAACACAGAGAAACATATCTGAAGGTGTTAGAAGTGTTTTGCATGATTTTTGAAGTTAGAGCCTGAAATGTCAGAAAACAGCGTTTCAGCGCAGAACAAACTTGGTTCCAGCAATGCAAGATGAATCTTGGTCCCAATTTAAAATATCAGTCTGTGCATGAATAAAACCTATTTTGCAACACAGAGAAACATATCTGAAGGTGTTAGAAGTGTTTTGCATGATTTTTGAAGTTAGAGCCTGAAGTGTCAGAAAACAGCGTTTCAGCGCAGATAAAACTTGGTTCCAGCAATGCAAGCTGAATCTTGGTCCCACTTTAAAATATCAGTCTGTGCATGAATAAAACCTATTTTGCAACACAGAGAAACATATCTGAACGTGTTAGAAGTGTTTTGCATGATTTTTGAAGTTAGAGCCTGAAATGTCAGGAAACAGCGTTTCAGTGCAGAACAAACTTGTTTCAAGCAATGCAAGCTGAATCTCTCTCCCACTTTAATATTGCAGTCTGTGCATGAATAAAACCTATTTTGCAACACAGAGAAACATATCTGAAGGTGTTAGAAGTGTTTTGCATGATTTTTGAAGTTAGAGCCTGAAATGTCAGAAAACAGCGTTTCAGCGCAGTACAAACTTTGTTCCAGCAATGCAAGCTGAATCTTGGTCCCACTTTAAAATATCAGTCTGTGCATGAATAAAACCTATTTTGCAACACAGAGAAACATATCTGAAGGTGTTAGAAGTGTTTTGCATGATTTTTGAAGTTAGAGCCTGAAATGTCAGAAAACAGCGTTTCAGCGCAGAACAAACTTGGTTCCAGCAATGCAAGCTGAATCTTGGTCCCACTTTAAAATATCAGTCTGTGCATGAATAAAACCTATTTTGCAACACAGAGAAACATATCTGAAGGTGTTAGAAGTGTTTTGCATGATTTTTGAAGTTAGAGCCTGAAATGTCAGGAAACAGCGTTTCAGTGCAGAACAAACTTGTTTCAAGCATTGCAAGCTGAATCTTGGTCCCACTTTAATATTGCAGTCTGTGCATGAATAAAACCTATTTTGCAACACAGAGAAACATATCTGAAGGTGTTAGAAGTGTTTTGCATGATTTTTGAAGTTAGAGCCTGAAATGTCAGGAAACAGCGTTTCAGTGCAGAACAAACTTGTTTCAAGCATTGCAAGCTGAATCTTGGTCCCACTTTAATATTGCAGTCTGTGCATGAATAAAACCTATTTTGCAACACAGAGAAACATATCTGAAGGTGTTAGAAGTGTTTTGCATGATTTTTGAAGTTAGAGCCTGAAGTGTCAGAAAACAGCGTTTCAGCGCAGAACAAACTTGGTTCCAGCAATGCAAGCTGAATCTTGGTCCCACTTTAAAATATCAGTCTGTGCATGAATAAAACCTACTTTGCAACACAGAGAAACATATCTGAAGGTGTTAGAAGTGTTTTGCATGATTTTTGAAGTTAGAGCCTGAAATGTCAGAAAACAGCGTTTCAGCGCAGAACAAACTTGGTTCCAGCAATGCAAGCTGAATCTTGGTCCCAATTTAAAATATCAGTCTGTGCATGAATAAAACCTATTTTGCAACACAGAGAAACATATCTGAAGGTGTTAGAAGTGTTTTGCATGATAAAACGGCGTTTCAGCACATAACAAACTTGGTTCATGCAATGCAAGCTGAATCTCTGTCCCACTTTAAATTTACACTCTTTGCATGACTAAAACCTATTTTGCAACACAGAGAAACATATCTGAAGTTGTTAGAAGTGTTTTGCATGATTTTTGAAGTTAGAGCCTGAAATGTCAGAAAACGGCTTTTCAGCACATAACAAACTTGATTCAGGCAATGCAAGCTGAAACTCGGTCCAATATTAAAATTGCAGTCTGTGCATGAATAAAACCTATTTTGCAACACAGAGAAACATATCTGAAGGTGTTAGAAGTGTTTTGCATGATTTTTGAAGTTAGAGCCTGAAATGTCAGAAAACGGCTTTTCAGCATATAACAAACTTGGTTCAGGCAATGCAAGCTGAAACTCGGTCCAAAATTAAAATTGCAGTCTGTGCATGAATAAAACCTATTTTGCAACACAGAGAAACATATCTGAAGGTGTTAGAAGTGTTTTGCATGATTTTTTAAGTTAGAGCCTGAAATGTCAGAAAACAGCGTTTCAGCGCAGAACAAACTTCCTTCTGGCAATGCAGGCTGAAACTCGGTCCAATATTAAAATTGCAGTCTGTGCATGAATAAAACCTATTTTGCAACACAGAGAAACATATCTGAAGGTGTTAGAAGTGTTTTGCATGATTTTTGAAGTTAGAGCCTGAAATGTCAGAAAACGGCTTTTCAGCACATAACAAACTTGGTTCAGGCAATGCAAGCTGAAACTCGGTCCAAAATTAAAATTGAAGTCTGTGCATGAATAAAACCTATTTTGCAACACAGAGAAACATATCTGAAGGTGTTAGACGTGTTTTGCATGATTTTTGAAGTTAGAGCCTGAAATGTCAGAAAACGGCTTTTCACAGCACATAACAAACTTGGTTCAGGCAATGCAAGCTGAAACTCGGTCCAATATTAAAATTGCAGTCTGTGCATGAATAAAACCTATTTTGCAACACAGAGAAACATATCTGAAGGTGTTAGAAGTGTTTTGCATGATTTTTGAAGTTAGAGCCTGAAATGTCAGAAAACAGCGTTTCAGCGCAGAACAAACTTGGTTCCAGCAATGCAAGCTGAATCTTGGTCCCAATTTAAAATATCAGTCTGTGCATGAATAAAACCTATTTTGCAACACAGACAAACATATCTGAAGGTGTTAGAAGTGTTTTGCATGATTTTTGAAGTTAGAGCCTGAAGTGTCAGAAAACAGCGTTTCAGCGCAGAACAAACTTGGTTCCAGCAATGCAAGCTGAATCTTGGTCCCACTTTAAAATATCAGTCTGTGCATGAATAAAATCTATTTTGCAACACAGAGAAACATATCTGAACGTGTTAGAAGTGTTTTGCATGATTTTTGAAGTTAGAGCCTGAAATGTCAGGAAACAGCGTTTCAGTGCAGAACAAACTTGTTTCAAGCAATGCAAGCTGAATCTCTCTCCCACTTTAATATTGCAGTCTGTGCATGAATAAAACATATTTTGCAACACAGAGAAACATATCTGAAGGTGTTAGAAGTGTTTTGCATGATTTTTGAAGTTAGAGCCTGAAATGTCAGAAAACAGCGTTTCAGCGCAGAACAAACTTGGTTCCAGCAATGCAAGCTGAATCTTGGTCCCACTTTAAAATATCAGTCTGTGCATGAATAAAACCTATTTTGCAACACAGAGAAACATATCTGAAGGTGTTAGAAGTGTTTTGCATGATTTTTGAAGTTAGAGCCTGAAGTGTCAGAAAACAGCGTTTCAGCGCAGAACAAACTTGGTTCCAGCAATGCAAGCTGAATCTTGGTCCCACTTTAAAATATCAGTCTGTGCATGAATAAAACCTATTTTGCAACACAGAGAAACATATCTGAAGGTGTTAGAAGTGTTTTGCATGATTTTTGAAGTTAGAGCCTGAAATGTCAGGAAACAGCGTTTCAGTGCAGAACAAACTTGTTTCAAGCATTGCAAGCTGAATCTTGGTCCCACTTTAATATTGCAGTCTGTGCATGAATAAAACCTATTTTGCAACACAGAGAAACATATCTGAAGGTGTTAGAAGTGTTTTGCATGATTTTTGAAGTTAGAGCCTGAAATGTCAGAAAACAGCGTTTCAGCGCAGAACAAACTTGGTTCCAGCAATGCAAGCTGAATCTTGGTCCCACTTTAAAATATCAGTCTGTGCATGAATAAAACCTATTTTGCAACACAGACAAACATATCTGAAGGTGTTAGAAGTGTTTTGCATGATTTTTGAAGTTAGAGCCTGAAATGTCAGAAAACAGCGTTTCAGCGCAGAACAAACTTGGTTCCAGCAATGCAAGCTGAATCTTGGTCCCACTTTAAAATATCAGTCTGTGCATGAATAAAACCTATTTTGCAACACAGAGAAACATATCTGAAGGTGTTAGAAGTGTTTTGCATGATTTTTGAAGTTAGAGCCTGAAATGTCAGAAAACAGCGTTTCAGCGCAGAACAAACTTGGTTCCAGCAATGCAAGCTGAATCTTGGTCCCAATTTAAAATATCAGTCTGTGCATGAATAAAACCTATTTTGCAACACAGACAAACATATCTGAAGGTGTTAGAAGTGTTTTGCATGATTTTTGAAGTTAGAGCCTGAAGTGTCAGAAAACAGCGTTTCAGCGCAGAACAAACTTGGTTCCAGCAATGCAAGCTGAATCTTGGTCCCACTTTAAAATATCAGTCTGTGCATGAATAAAACCTATTTTGCAACACAGAGAAACATATCTGAAGGTGTTAGAAGTGTTTTGCATGATTTTTTAAGTCAGAGCCTGAAATGTCAGAAAACAGCGTTTCAGCGCAGAACAAACTTGGTTCCAGCACTGCAAGCTGAATCTTGGTCCCACTTTAAAATATCAGTCTGTGCATGAATAAAACCTATTTTGCAACACAGAGAAACATATCTGAAGGTGTTAGAAGTGTTTTGCATGATTTTTGAAGTTAGAGCCTGAAATGTCAGAAAACAGCGTTTCAGCGCAGAAGAAACTTGGTTCCAGCAATGCAAGCTGAATCTTGGTCCCACTTTAAAATATCAGTCTGTGCATGAATAAAACCTATTTTGCAACACAGAGAAACATATCTGAACGTGTTAGAAGTGTTTTGCATGATTTTTGAAGTTAGAGCCTGAAATGTCAGGAAACAGCGTTTCAGTGCAGAACAAACTTGTTTCAAGCAATGCAAGCTGAATCTCTCTCCCACTTTAATATTGCAGTCTGTGCATGAATAAAACCTATTTTGCAACACAGAGAAACATATCTGAAGGTGTTAGAAGTGTTTTGCATGATTTTTGAAGTTAGAGCCTGAAATGTCAGAAAACAGCGTTTCAGCGCAGAACAAACTTGGTTCCAGCAATGCAAGCTGAATCTTGGTCCCACTTTAAAATATCAGTCTGTGCATGAATAAAACCTATTTTGCAACACAGAGAAACATATCTGAAGGTGTTAGAAGTGTTTTGCATGATTTTTGAAGTTAGAGCCTGAAATGTCAGAAAACGGCTTTTCAGCACATAACAAACTTGGTTCAGGCAATGCAAGCTGAAACTCGGTCCAAAATTAAAATTGCAGTCTGTGCATGAATAAAACCTATTTTGCAACACAGAGAAACATATCTGAAGGTGTTAGAAGTGTTTTGCATGATTTTTGAAGTTAGAGCCTGAAATGTCAGAAAACAGCGTTTCAGCCCATAACAAACTTGGTTCTGGCAATGCAGGCTGAAACTCGGTCCAAAATTAAAATTGCAGTCTGTGCATGAATAAAACCAATATTGCAACACAGAGAAACATGTCTTAAGGTGTTAGAAGTGTTTTGCATAATTTTTTAAGTTAGAGCCTGAAATGTCAGAAAACAGCGTTTCAGCGCAGAACAAAGTTGGTTCAGGCAATGCAAGCTGAATCTCTGTCCCACTTTAAATTTACACTCTTTGCATGACTAAAACCTATTTTGCAACACAGAGAAACATATCTGAAGTTGTTAGAAGTGTTTTGCATGATTTTTGAAGTTAGAGCCTGAAATGTCAGAAAACGGCTTTTCAGCACATAACAAACTTGGTTCAGGCAATGCAAGCTGAAACTTGGTCCAAAATTAAAATTGCAGTCTGTGCATGAATAAAACCTATTTTGCAACACAGAGAAACATATCTGAAGGTGTTAGAAGTGTTTTGCATGATTTTTGAAGTTAGAGCCTGAAATGTCAGAAAACGGCTTTTCAGCACATAACAAACTTGGTTCAGGCAATGCAAGCTGAAACTCGGTCCAATATTAAAATTGCAGTCTGTGCATGAATAAAACCTATTTTGCAACACAGAGAAACATATCTGAAGGTGTTAGAAGTGTTTTGCATGATTTTTGAAGTTAGAGCCTGAAATGTCAGGAAACAGCGTTTCAGTGCAGAACAAACTTGTTTCAAGCAATGCAAGCTGAATCTCTGTCCCACTTTAATATTGCAGTCTGTGCATGAATAAAACCTATTTTGCAACACAGAGAAACATATCTGAAGGTGTTAGAAGTGTTTTGCATGATTTTTGAAGTTAGAGCCTGAAATGTCAGAAAACAGCGTTTCAGCGCAGAACAAACTTGGTTCCAGCAATGCAAGCTAAATCTTGGTCCCACTTTAAAATATCAGTCTGTGCATGAATAAAACCTATTTTGCAACACAGAGAAACATATCTGAAGGTGTTAGAAGTGTTTTGCATGATTTTTGAAGTTAGAGCCTGAAATGTCAGAAAACAGCGTTTCAGCGCAGAAGAAACTTGGTTCCAGCAATGCAAGCTGAATCTTGGTCCCACTTTAAAATATCAGTCTGTGCATGAATAAAACCTATTTTGCAACACAGAGAAACATATCTGAAGGTGTTAGAAGTGTTTTGCATGATTTTTGAAGTTAGAGCCTGAAATGTCAGAAAACAGCGTTTCAGCGCAGAACAAACTTGGTTCCAGCAATGCAAGATGAATCTTGGTCCCAATTTAAAATATCAGTCTGTGCATGAATAAAACCTATTTTGCAACACAGAGAAACATATCTGAAGGTGTTAGAAGTGTTTTGCATGATTTTTGAAGTTAGAGCCTGAAATGTCAGAAAAAAGCGTTTCAGCGCAGAACAAACTTGGTTCCAGCAATGCAAGATGAATCTTGGTCCCAATTTAAAATATCAGTCTGTGCATGAATAAAACCTATTTTGCAACACAGAGAAACATATCTGAAGGTGTTAGAAGTGTTTTGCATGATTTTTGAAGTTAGAGCCTGAAGTGTCAGAAAACAGCGTTTCAGCGCAGATAAAACTTGGTTCCAGCAATGCAAGCTGAATCTTGGTCCCACTTTAAAATATCAGTCTGTGCATGAATAAAACCTATTTTGCAACACAGAGAAACATATCTGAACGTGTTAGAAGTGTTTTGCATGATTTTTGAAGTTAGAGCCTGAAATGTCAGGAAACAGCGTTTCAGTGCAGAACAAACTTGTTTCAAGCAATGCAAGCTGAATCTCTCTCCCACTTTAATATTGCAGTCTGTGCATGAATAAAACCTATTTTGCAACACAGAGAAACATATCTGAAGGTGTTAGAAGTGTTTTGCATGATTTTTGAAGTTAGAGCCTGAAATGTCAGAAAACAGCGTTTCAGCGCAGAACAAACTTGGTTCCAGCAATGCAAGCTGAATCTTGGTCCCACTTTAAAATATCAGTCTGTGCATGAATAAAACCTATTTTGCAACACAGAGAAACATATCTGAAGGTGTTAGAAGTGTTTTGCATGATTTTTGAAGTTAGAGCCTGAAATGTCAGGAAACAGCGTTTCAGTGCAGAACAAACTTGTTTCAAGCATTGCAAGCTGAATCTTGGTCCCACTTTAATATTGCAGTCTGTGCATGAATAAAACCTATTTTGCAACACAGAGAAACATATCTGAAGGTGTTAGAAGTGTTTTGCATGATTTTTGAAGTTAGAGCCTGAAGTGTCAGAAAACAGCGTTTCAGCGCAGAACAAACTTGGTTCCAGCAATGCAAGCTGAATCTTGGTCCCACTTTAAAATATCAGTCTGTGCATGAATAAAACCTATTTTGCAACACAGAGAAACATATCTGAAGGTGTTAGAAGTGTTTTGCATGATTTTTTAAGTTAGAGCCTGAAATGTCAGAAAACTGCGTTTCAGCGCAGAACAAACTTCCTTCTGGCAATGCAGGCTGAAACTCGGTCCAATATTAAAATTGCAGTCTGTGCATGAATAAAACCTATTTTGCAACACAGAGAAACATATCTGAAGGTGTTAGAAGTGTTTTGCATGATTTTTGAAGTTAGAGCCTGAAATGTCAGAAAACGGCTTTTCAGCACATAACAAACTTGGTTCAGGCAATGCAAGCTGAAACTCGGTCCAAAATTAAAATTGAAGTCTGTGCATGAATAAAACCTATTTTGCAACACAGAGAAACATATCTGAAGGTGTTAGACGTGTTTTGCATGATTTTTGAAGTTAGAGCCTGAAATGTCAGAAAACGGCTTTTCAGCACATAACAAACTTGGTTCAGGCAATGCAAGCTGAAACTCGGTCCAATATTAAAATTGCAGTCTGTGCATGAATAAAACCTATTTTGCAACACAGAGAAACATATCTGAAGGTGTTAGAAGTGTTTTGCATGATTTTTGAAGTTAGAGCCTGAAATGTCAGGAAACAGCGTTTCAGTGCAGAACAAACTTGTTTCAAGCAATGCAAGCTGAATCTCTGTCCCACTTTAATATTGCAGTCTGTGCATGAATAAAACCTATTTTGCAACACAGAGAAACATATCTGAAGGTGTTAGAAGTGTTTTGCATGATTTTTGAAGTTAGAGCCTGAAATGTCAGAAAACAGCGTTTCAGCGCAGAACAAACTTGGTTCCAGCAATGCAAGCTGAATCTTGGTCCCACTTTAAAATATCAGTCTGTGCATGAATAAAACCTATTTTGCAACACAGAGAAACATATCTGAAGGTGTTAGAAGTGTTTTGCATAATTTTTGAAGTTAGAGCCTGAAATGTCAGAAAACAGCGTTTCAGCGCAGAAGAAACTTGGTTCCAGCAATGCAAGCTGAATCTTGGTCCCACTTTAAAATATCAGTCTGTGCATGAATAAAACCTATTTTGCAACACAGAGAAACATATCTGAAGGTGTTAGAAGTGTTTTGCATGATTTTTGAAGTTAGAGCCTGAAATGTCAGAAAACAGCGTTTCAGCGCAGAACAAACTTGGTTCCAGCAATGCAAGATGAATCTTGGTCCCAATTTAAAATATCAGTCTGTGCATGAATAAAACCTATTTTGCAACACAGAGAAACATATCTGAAGGTGTTAGAAGTGTTTTGCATGATTTTTGAAGTTAGAGCCTGAAGTGTCAGAAAACAGCGTTTCAGCGCAGATAAAACTTGGTTCCAGCAATGCAAGCTGAATCTTGGTCCCACTTTAAAATATCAGTCTGTGCATGAATAAAACCTATTTTGCAACACAGAGAAACATATCTGAACGTGTTAGAAGTGTTTTGCATGATTTTTGAAGTTAGAGCCTGAAATGTCAGGAAACAGCGTTTCAGTGCAGAACAAACTTGTTTCAAGCAATGCAAGCTGAATCTCTCTCCCACTTTAATATTGCAGTCTGTGCATGAATAAAACCTATTTTGCAACACAGAGAAACATATCTGAAGGTGTTAGAAGTGTTTTGCATGATTTTTGAAGTTAGAGCCTGAAATGTCAGAAAACAGCGTTTCAGCGCAGTACAAACTTTGTTCCAGCAATGCAAGCTGAATCTTGGTCCCACTTTAAAATATCAGTCTGTGCATGAATAAAACCTATTTTGCAACACAGAGAAACATATCTGAAGGTGTTAGAAGTGTTTTGCATGATTTTTGAAGTTAGAGCCTGAAATGTCAGAAAACAGCGTTTCAGCGCAGAACAAACTTGGTTCCAGCAATGCAAGCTGAATCTTGGTCCCACTTTAAAATATCAGTCTGTGCATGAATAAAACCTATTTTGCAACACAGAGAAACATATCTGAAGGTGTTAGAAGTGTTTTGCATGATTTTTGAAGTTAGAGCCTGAAATGTCAGGAAACAGCGTTTCAGTGCAGAACAAACTTGTTTCAAGCATTGCAAGCTGAATCTTGGTCCCACTTTAATATTGCAGTCTGTGCATGAATAAAACCTATTTTGCAACACAGAGAAACATATCTGAAGGTGTTAGAAGTGTTTTGCATGATTTTTGAAGTTAGAGCCTGAAATGTCAGGAAACAGCGTTTCAGTGCAGAACAAACTTGTTTCAAGCATTGCAAGCTGAATCTTGGTCCCACTTTAATATTGCAGTCTGTGCATGAATAAAACCTATTTTGCAACACAGAGAAACATATCTGAAGGTGTTAGAAGTGTTTTGCATGATTTTTGAAGTTAGAGCCTGAAGTGTCAGAAAACAGCGTTTCAGCGCAGAACAAACTTGGTTCCAGCAATGCAAGCTGAATCTTGGTCCCACTTTAAAATATCAGTCTGTGCATGAATAAAACCTACTTTGCAACACAGAGAAACATATCTGAAGGTGTTAGAAGTGTTTTGCATGATTTTTGAAGTTAGAGCCTGAAATGTCAGAAAACAGCGTTTCAGCGCAGAACAAACTTGGTTCCAGCAATGCAAGCTGAATCTTGGTCCCAATTTAAAATATCAGTCTGTGCATGAATAAAACCTATTTTGCAACACAGAGAAACATATCTGAAGGTGTTAGAAGTGTTTTGCATGATAAAACGGCGTTTCAGCACATAACAAACTTGGTTCATGCAATGCAAGCTGAATCTCTGTCCCACTTTAAATTTACACTCTTTGCATGACTAAAACCTATTTTGCAACACAGAGAAACATATCTGAAGTTGTTAGAAGTGTTTTGCATGATTTTTGAAGTTAGAGCCTGAAATGTCAGAAAACGGCTTTTCAGCACATAACAAACTTGATTCAGGCAATGCAAGCTGAAACTCGGTCCAATATTAAAATTGCAGTCTGTGCATGAATAAAACCTATTTTGCAACACAGAGAAACATATCTGAAGGTGTTAGAAGTGTTTTGCATGATTTTTGAAGTTAGAGCCTGAAATGTCAGAAAACGGCTTTTCAGCATATAACAAACTTGGTTCAGGCAATGCAAGCTGAAACTCGGTCCAAAATTAAAATTGCAGTCTGTGCATGAATAAAACCTATTTTGCAACACAGAGAAACATATCTGAAGGTGTTAGAAGTGTTTTGCATGATTTTTTAAGTTAGAGCCTGAAATGTCAGAAAACAGCGTTTCAGCGCAGAACAAACTTCCTTCTGGCAATGCAGGCTGAAACTCGGTCCAATATTAAAATTGCAGTCTGTGCATGAATAAAACCTATTTTGCAACACAGAGAAACATATCTGAAGGTGTTAGAAGTGTTTTGCATGATTTTTGAAGTTAGAGCCTGAAATGTCAGAAAACGGCTTTTCAGCACATAACAAACTTGGTTCAGGCAATGCAAGCTGAAACTCGGTCCAAAATTAAAATTGAAGTCTGTGCATGAATAAAACCTATTTTGCAACACAGAGAAACATATCTGAAGGTGTTAGACGTGTTTTGCATGATTTTTGAAGTTAGAGCCTGAAATGTCAGAAAACGGCTTTTCACAGCACATAACAAACTTGGTTCAGGCAATGCAAGCTGAAACTCGGTCCAATATTAAAATTGCAGTCTGTGCATGAATAAAACCTATTTTGCAACACAGAGAAACATATCTGAAGGTGTTAGAAGTGTTTTGCATGATTTTTGAAGTTAGAGCCTGAAATGTCAGAAAACAGCGTTTCAGCGCAGAACAAACTTGGTTCCAGCAATGCAAGCTGAATCTTGGTCCCAATTTAAAATATCAGTCTGTGCATGAATAAAACCTATTTTGCAACACAGACAAACATATCTGAAGGTGTTAGAAGTGTTTTGCATGATTTTTGAAGTTAGAGCCTGAAGTGTCAGAAAACAGCGTTTCAGCGCAGAACAAACTTGGTTCCAGCAATGCAAGCTGAATCTTGGTCCCACTTTAAAATATCAGTCTGTGCATGAATAAAATCTATTTTGCAACACAGAGAAACATATCTGAACGTGTTAGAAGTGTTTTGCATGATTTTTGAAGTTAGAGCCTGAAATGTCAGGAAACAGCGTTTCAGTGCAGAACAAACTTGTTTCAAGCAATGCAAGCTGAATCTCTCTCCCACTTTAATATTGCAGTCTGTGCATGAATAAAACATATTTTGCAACACAGAGAAACATATCTGAAGGTGTTAGAAGTGTTTTGCATGATTTTTGAAGTTAGAGCCTGAAATGTCAGAAAACAGCGTTTCAGCGCAGAACAAACTTGGTTCCAGCAATGCAAGCTGAATCTTGGTCCCACTTTAAAATATCAGTCTGTGCATGAATAAAACCTATTTTGCAACACAGAGAAACATATCTGAAGGTGTTAGAAGTGTTTTGCATGATTTTTGAAGTTAGAGCCTGAAGTGTCAGAAAACAGCGTTTCAGCGCAGAACAAACTTGGTTCCAGCAATGCAAGCTGAATCTTGGTCCCACTTTAAAATATCAGTCTGTGCATGAATAAAACCTATTTTGCAACACAGAGAAACATATCTGAAGGTGTTAGAAGTGTTTTGCATGATTTTTGAAGTTAGAGCCTGAAATGTCAGGAAACAGCGTTTCAGTGCAGAACAAACTTGTTTCAAGCATTGCAAGCTGAATCTTGGTCCCACTTTAATATTGCAGTCTGTGCATGAATAAAACCTATTTTGCAACACAGAGAAACATATCTGAAGGTGTTAGAAGTGTTTTGCATGATTTTTGAAGTTAGAGCCTGAAATGTCAGAAAACAGCGTTTCAGCGCAGAACAAACTTGGTTCCAGCAATGCAAGCTGAATCTTGGTCCCACTTTAAAATATCAGTCTGTGCATGAATAAAACCTATTTTGCAACACAGACAAACATATCTGAAGGTGTTAGAAGTGTTTTGCATGATTTTTGAAGTTAGAGCCTGAAATGTCAGAAAACAGCGTTTCAGCGCAGAACAAACTTGGTTCCAGCAATGCAAGCTGAATCTTGGTCCCACTTTAAAATATCAGTCTGTGCATGAATAAAACCTATTTTGCAACACAGAGAAACATATCTGAAGGTGTTAGAAGTGTTTTGCATGATTTTTGAAGTTAGAGCCTGAAATGTCAGAAAACAGCGTTTCAGCGCAGAACAAACTTGGTTCCAGCAATGCAAGCTGAATCTTGGTCCCAATTTAAAATATCAGTCTGTGCATGAATAAAACCTATTTTGCAACACAGACAAACATATCTGAAGGTGTTAGAAGTGTTTTGCATGATTTTTGAAGTTAGAGCCTGAAGTGTCAGAAAACAGCGTTTCAGCGCAGAACAAACTTGGTTCCAGCAATGCAAGCTGAATCTTGGTCCCACTTTAAAATATCAGTCTGTGCATGAATAAAACCTATTTTGCAACACAGAGAAACATATCTGAAGGTGTTAGAAGTGTTTTGCATGATTTTTTAAGTCAGAGCCTGAAATGTCAGAAAACAGCGTTTCAGCGCAGAACAAACTTGGTTCCAGCACTGCAAGCTGAATCTTGGTCCCACTTTAAAATATCAGTCTGTGCATGAATAAAACCTATTTTGCAACACAGAGAAACATATCTGAAGGTGTTAGAAGTGTTTTGCATGATTTTTGAAGTTAGAGCCTGAAATGTCAGAAAACAGCGTTTCAGCGCAGAAGAAACTTGGTTCCAGCAATGCAAGCTGAATCTTGGTCCCACTTTAAAATATCAGTCTGTGCATGAATAAAACCTATTTTGCAACACAGAGAAACATATCTGAACGTGTTAGAAGTGTTTTGCATGATTTTTGAAGTTAGAGCCTGAAATGTCAGGAAACAGCGTTTCAGTGCAGAACAAACTTGTTTCAAGCAATGCAAGCTGAATCTCTCTCCCACTTTAATATTGCAGTCTGTGCATGAATAAAACCTATTTTGCAACACAGAGAAACATATCTGAAGGTGTTAGAAGTGTTTTGCATGATTTTTGAAGTTAGAGCCTGAAATGTCAGAAAACAGCGTTTCAGCGCAGAACAAACTTGGTTCCAGCAATGCAAGCTGAATCTTGGTCCCACTTTAAAATATCAGTCTGTGCATGAATAAAACCTATTTTGCAACACAGAGAAACATATCTGAAGGTGTTAGAAGTGTTTTGCATGATTTTTGAAGTTAGAGCCTGAAATGTCAGAAAACGGCTTTTCAGCACATAACAAACTTGGTTCAGGCAATGCAAGCTGAAACTCGGTCCAAAATTAAAATTGCAGTCTGTGCATGAATAAAACCTATTTTGCAACACAGAGAAACATATCTGAAGGTGTTAGAAGTGTTTTGCATGATTTTTGAAGTTAGAGCCTGAAATGTCAGAAAACAGCGTTTCAGCCCATAACAAACTTGGTTCTGGCAATGCAGGCTGAAACTCGGTCCAAAATTAAAATTGCAGTCTGTGCATGAATAAAACCAATATTGCAACACAGAGAAACATGTCTTAAGGTGTTAGAAGTGTTTTGCATAATTTTTTAAGTTAGAGCCTGAAATGTCAGAAAACAGCGTTTCAGCGCAGAACAAAGTTGGTTCAGGCAATGCAAGCTGAATCTCTGTCCCACTTTAAATTTACACTCTTTGCATGACTAAAACCTATTTTGCAACACAGAGAAACATATCTGAAGTTGTTAGAAGTGTTTTGCATGATTTTTGAAGTTAGAGCCTGAAATGTCAGAAAACGGCTTTTCAGCACATAACAAACTTGGTTCAGGCAATGCAAGCTGAAACTTGGTCCAAAATTAAAATTGCAGTCTGTGCATGAATAAAACCTATTTTGCAACACAGAGAAACATATCTGAAGGTGTTAGAAGTGTTTTGCATGATTTTTGAAGTTAGAGCCTGAAATGTCAGAAAACGGCTTTTCAGCACATAACAAACTTGGTTCAGGCAATGCAAGCTGAAACTCGGTCCAATATTAAAATTGCAGTCTGTGCATGAATAAAACCTATTTTGCAACACAGAGAAACATATCTGAAGGTGTTAGAAGTGTTTTGCATGATTTTTGAAGTTAGAGCCTGAAATGTCAGGAAACAGCGTTTCAGTGCAGAACAAACTTGTTTCAAGCAATGCAAGCTGAATCTCTGTCCCACTTTAATATTGCAGTCTGTGCATGAATAAAACCTATTTTGCAACACAGAGAAACATATCTGAAGGTGTTAGAAGTGTTTTGCATGATTTTTGAAGTTAGAGCCTGAAATGTCAGAAAACAGCGTTTCAGCGCAGAACAAACTTGGTTCCAGCAATGCAAGCTAAATCTTGGTCCCACTTTAAAATATCAGTCTGTGCATGAATAAAACCTATTTTGCAACACAGAGAAACATATCTGAAGGTGTTAGAAGTGTTTTGCATGATTTTTGAAGTTAGAGCCTGAAATGTCAGAAAACAGCGTTTCAGCGCAGAAGAAACTTGGTTCCAGCAATGCAAGCTGAATCTTGGTCCCACTTTAAAATATCAGTCTGTGCATGAATAAAACCTATTTTGCAACACAGAGAAACATATCTGAAGGTGTTAGAAGTGTTTTGCATGATTTTTGAAGTTAGAGCCTGAAATGTCAGAAAACAGCGTTTCAGCGCAGAACAAACTTGGTTCCAGCAATGCAAGATGAATCTTGGTCCCAATTTAAAATATCAGTCTGTGCATGAATAAAACCTATTTTGCAACACAGAGAAACATATCTGAAGGTGTTAGAAGTGTTTTGCATGATTTTTGAAGTAAGAGCCTGAAGTGTCAGAAAACAGCGTTTCAGCGCAGATAAAACTTGGTTCCAGCAATACAAGCTGAATCTTGGTCCCACTTTAAAATATCAGTCTGTGCATGAATAAAGCCTATTTTGCAACACAGAGAAACATATCTGAACGTGTTAGAAGTGTTTTGCATGATTTTTGAAGTTAGAGCCTGAAATGTCAGGAAACAGCGTTTCAGTGCAGAACAAACTTGTTTCAAGCAATGCAAGCTGAATCTCTCTCCCACTTTAATATTGCAGTCTGTGCATGAATAAAACCTATTTTGCAACACAGAGAAACATATCTGAAGGTGTTAGAAGTGTTTTGCATGATTTTTGAAGTTAGAGCCTGAAATGTCAGAAAACAGCGTTTCAGCGCAGAACAAACTTGGTTCCAGCAATGCAAGCTGAATCTTGGTCCCACTTTAAAATATCAGTCTGTGCATGAATAAAACCTATTTTGCAACACAGAGAAACATATCTGAAGGTGTTAGAAGTGTTTTGCATGATTTTTGAAGTTAGAGCCTGAAATGTCAGGAAACAGCGTTTCAGTGCAGAACAAACTTGTTTCAAGCATTGCAAGCTGAATCTTGGTCCCACTTTAATATTGCAGTCTGTGCATGAATAAAACCTATTTTGCAACACAGAGAAACATATCTGAAGGTGTTAGAAGTGTTTTGCATGATTTTTGAAGTTAGAGCCTGAAATGTCAGGAAACAGCGTTTCAGTGCAGAACAAACTTGTTTCAAGCATTGCAAGCTGAATCTTGGTCCCACTTTAATATTGCAGTCTGTGCATGAATAAAACCTATTTTGCAACACAGAGAAACATATCTGAAGGTGTTAGAAGTGTTTTGCATGATTTTTGAAGTTAGAGCCTGAAGTGTCAGAAAACAGCGTTTCAGCGCAGAACAAACTTGGTTCCAGCAATGCAAGCTGAATCTTGGTCCCACTTTAAAATATCAGTCTGTGCATGAATAAAACCTACTTTGCAACACAGAGAAACATATCTGAAGGTGTTAGAAGTGTTTTGCATGATTTTTGAAGTTAGAGCCTGAAATGTCAGAAAACAGCGTTTCAGCGCAGAACAAACTTGGTTCCAGCAATGCAAGCTGAATCTTGGTCCCAATTTAAAATATCAGTCTGTGCATGAATAAAACCTATTTTGCAACACAGAGAAACATATCTGAAGGTGTTAGAAGTGTTTTGCATGATAAAACGGCGTTTCAGCACATAACAAACTTGGTTCATGCAATGCAAGCTGAATCTCTGTCCCACTTTAAATTTACACTCTTTGCATGACTAAAACCTATTTTGCAACACAGAGAAACATATCTGAAGTTGTTAGAAGTGTTTTGCATGATTTTTGAAGTTAGAGCCTGAAATGTCAGAAAACGGCTTTTCAGCACATAACAAACTTGGTTCAGGCAATGCAAGCTGAAACTTGGTCCAAAATTAAAATTGCAGTCTGTGCATGAATAAAACCTATTTTGCAACACAGAGAAACATATCTGAAGGTGTTAGAAGTGTTTTGCATGATTTTTGAAGTTAGAGCCTGAAATGTCAGAAAACGGCGTTTCAACACATAACAAACTTGGTTCAGGCAATGCAAGCTGAAACTCGGTCCAAAATTAAAATTGCAGTCTGTGCATGAATAAAACCTATTTTGCAACACAGAGAAACATATCTGAAGGTGTTAGAAGTGTTTTGCATGATTTTTGAAGTTAGAGCCTGAAATGTCAGAAAACGGCTTTTCAGCACATAACAAACTTGGTTCAGGCAATGCAAGCTGAAACTTGGTCCAAAATTAAAATTGCAGTCTGTGCATGAATAAAACCTATTTTGCAACACAGAGAAACATATCTGAAGGTGTTAGAAGTGTTTTGCATGATTTTTGAAGTTAGAGCCTGAAATGTCAGGAAACAGCGTTTCAGTGCAGAACAAACTTGTTTCAAGCAATGCAAGCTGAATCTCTCTCCCACTTTAATATTGCAGTCTGTGCATGAATAAAACCTATTTTGCAACACAGAGAAACATATCTGAAGGTGTTAGAAGTGTTTTGCATGATTTTTGAAGTTAGAGCCTGAAATGTCAGAAAACAGCGTTTCAGCGCAGAACAAACTTGGTTCCAGCAATGCAAGCTGAATCTTGGTCCAAAATTAAAATATCAGTCTGTGCATGAATAAAACCTATTTTGCAACACAGAGAAACATATCTGAAGGTGTTAGAAGTGTTTTGCATGATTTTTGAAGTTAGAGCCTGAAATGTCAGAAAACAGCGTTTCAGCGCAGAACAAACTTGCTTCTGGCAATGCAGGCTGAAACTCGGTCCAATATTAAAATTGCAGTCTGTGCATGAATAAAACCTATTTTGCAACACAGAGAAACATATCTGAAGGTGTTAGAAGTGTTTTGCATGATTTTTGAAGTTAGAGCCTGAAATGTCAGAAAACAGCGTTTCAGCGCAGAACAAACTTGGTTCCAGCAATGCAAGCTGAATCTTGGTCCCACTTTAAAATATCAGTCTGTGCATGAATAAAACCTATTTTGCAACACAGAGAAACATATCTGAAGGTGTTAGAAGTGTTTTGCATGATTTTTGAAGTTAGAGCCTGAAATGTCAGGAAACAGCGTTTCAGTGCAGAACAAACTTGTTTCAAGCATTGCAAGCTGAATCTTGGTCCCACTTTAATATTGCAGTCTGTGCATGAATAAAACCTATTTTGCAACACAGAGAAACATATCTGAAGGTGTTAGAAGTGTTTTGCATGATTTTTGAAGTTAGAGCCTGAAATGTCAGAAAACAGCGTTTCAGCGCAGAACAAACTTGGTTCCAGCAATGCAAGCTGAATCTTGGTCCCACTTTAAAATATCAGTCTGTGCATGAATAAAACCTATTTTGCAACACAGAGAAACATATCTGAAGGTGTTAGAAGTGTTTTGCATGATTTTTGAAGTTAGAGCCTGAAGTGTCAGAAAACAGCGTTTCAGCGCAGAACAAACTTGGTTCCAGCAATGCAAGCTGAATCTTGGTCCCACTTTAAAATATCAGTCTGTGCATGAATAAAACCTATTTTGCAACACAGAGAAACATATCTGAAGGTGTTAGAAGTGTTTTGCATGATTTTTGAAGTTAGAGCCTGAAATGTCAGAAAACAGCGTTTCAGCGCAGAACAAACTTGGTTCCAGCATTGCAAGCTGAATCTTGGTCCCAATTTAAAATATCAGTCTGTGCATGAATAAAACCTATTTTGCAACACAGAGAAACATATCTGAAGGTGTTAGAAGTGTTTTGCATGATTTTTGAAGTTAGAGCCTGAAGTGTCAGAAAACAGCGTTTCAGCGCAGAACAAACTTGGTTCCAGCAATGCAAGCTGAATCTTGGTCCCACTTTAAAATATCAGTCTGTGCATGAATAAAACCTATTTTGCAACACAGAGAAACATATCTGAACGTGTTAGAAGTGTTTTGCATGATTTTTGAAGTTAGAGCCTGAAATGTCAGGAAACAGCGTTTCAGTGCAGAACAAACTTGTTTCAAGCAATGCAAGCTGAATCTCTCTCCCACTTTAATATTGCAGTCTGTGCATGAATAAAACCTATTTTGCAACACAGAGAAACATATCTGAAGGTGTTAGAAGTGTTTTGCATGATTTTTGAAGTTAGAGCCTGAAATGTCAGAAAACAGCGTTTCAGCCCATAACAAACTTGGTTCTGGCAATGCAGGCTGAAACTCGGTCCAAAATTAAAATTGCAGCCTGTGCATGAATAAAACCTATTTTGCAACACAGAGAAACATGTCTTAAGGTGTTAGAAGTGTTTTGCATGATTTTTTAAGTTAGAGCCTGAAATGTCAGAAAACAGCGTTTCAGCGCAGAACAAACTTGCTTCTGGCAATGCAGGCTGAAACTCGGTCCAATATTAAAATTGCAGTCTGTGCATGAATAAAACCTATTTTGCAACACAGAGAAACATATCTGAAGGTGTTAGAAGTGTTTTGCATGATTTTTGAAGTTAGAGCCTGAAATGTCAGAAAACGGCTTTTCAGCACATAACAAACTTGGTTCAGGCAATGCAAGCTGAAACTTGGTCCAAAATTAAAATTGCAGTCTGTGCATGAATAAAACCTATTTTTCAACACAGAGAAACATATCTGAAGGTGTTAGAAGTGTTTTGCATGATTTTTTAAGTTAGAGCCTGAAATGTCAGAAAACTGCGTTTCAGCGCAGAACAAACTTCCTTCTGGCAATGCAGGCTGAAACTCGGTCCAATATTAAAATTGCAGTCTGTGCATGAATAAAACCTATTTTGCAACACAGAGAAACATATCTGAAGGTGTTAGAAGTGTTTTGCATGATTTTTGAAGTTAGAGCCTGAAATGTCAGAAAACGGCTTTTCAGCACATAACAAACTTGGTTCAGGCAATGCAAGCTGAAACTCGGTCCAAAATTAAAATTGAAGTCTGTGCATGAATAAAACCTATTTTGCAACACAGAGAAACATATCTGAAGGTGTTAGACGTGTTTTGCATGATTTTTGAAGTTAGAGCCTGAAATGTCAGAAAACGGCTTTTCAGCACATAACAAACTTGGTTCAGGCAATGCAAGCTGAAACTCGGTCCAATATTAAAATTGCAGTCTGTGCATGAATAAAACCTATTTTGCAACACAGAGAAACATATCTGAAGGTGTTAGAAGTGTTTTGCATGATTTTTGAAGTTAGAGCCTGAAATGTCAGGAAACAGCGTTTCAGTGCAGAACAAACTTGTTTCAAGCAATGCAAGCTGAATCTCTGTCCCACTTTAATATTGCAGTCTGTGCATGAATAAAACCTATTTTGCAACACAGAGAAACATATCTGAAGGTGTTAGAAGTGTTTTGCATGATTTTTGAAGTTAGAGCCTGAAATGTCAGAAAACAGCGTTTCAGCGCAGAACAAACTTGGTTCCAGCAATGCAAGCTGAATCTTGGTCCCACTTTAAAATATCAGTCTGTGCATGAATAAAACCTATTTTGCAACACAGAGAAACATATCTGAAGGTGTTAGAAGTGTTTTGCATGATTTTTGAAGTTAGAGCCTGAAGTGTCAGAAAACAGCGTTTCAGCGCAGAACAAACTTGGTTCCAGCAATGCAAGCTGAATCTTGGTCCCACTTTAAAATATCAGTCTGTGCATGAATAAAACCTACTTTGCAACACAGAGAAACATATCTGAAGGTGTTAGAAGTGTTTTGCATGATTTTTGAAGTTAGAGCCTGAAATGTCAGAAAACAGCGTTTCAGCGCAGAACAAACTTGGTTCCAGCAATGCAAGCTGAATCTTGGTCCCAATTTAAAATATCAGTCTGTGCATGAATAAAACCTATTTTGCAACACAGAGAAACATATCTGAAGGTGTTAGAAGTGTTTTGCATGATAAAACGGCGTTTCAGCACATAACAAACTTGGTTCATGCAATGCAAGCTGAATCTCTGTCCCACTTTAAATTTACACTCTTTGCATGACTAAAACCTATTTTGCAACACAGAGAAACATATCTGAAGTTGTTAGAAGTGTTTTGCATGATTTTTGAAGTTAGAGCCTGAAATGTCAGAAAACGGCTTTTCAGCACATAACAAACTTGGTTCAGGCAATGCAAGCTGAAACTTGGTCCAAAATTAAAATTGCAGTCTGTGCATGAATAAAACCTATTTTGCAACACAGAGAAACATATCTGAAGGTGTTAGAAGTGTTTTGCATGATTTTTGAAGTTAGAGCCTGAAATGTCAGAAAACGGCGTTTCAGCACATAACAAAATTGGTTCAGGCAATGCAAGCTGAAACTCGGTCCAAAATTAAAATTGCAGTCTGTGCATGAATAAAACCTATTTTGCAACACAGAGAAACATATCTGAAGGTGTTAGAAGTGTTTTGCATGATTTTTGAAGTTAGAGCCTGAAATGTCAGAAAACGGCTTTTCAGCACATAACAAACTTGGTTCAGGCAATGCAAGCTGAAACTTGGTCCAAAATTAAAATTGCAGTCTGTGCATGAATAAAACCTATTTTGCAACACAGAGAAACATATCTGAAGGTGTTAGAAGTGTTTTGCATGATTTTTGAAGTTAGAGCCTGAAATGTCAGGAAACAGCGTTTCAGTGCAGAACAAACTTGTTTCAAGCAATGCAAGCTGAATCTCTCTCCCACTTTAATATTGCAGTCTGTGCATGAATAAAACCTATTTTGCAACACAGAGAAACATATCTGAAGGTGTTAGAAGTGTTTTGCATGATTTTTGAAGTTAGAGCCTGAAATGTCAGAAAACAGCGTTTCAGCGCAGAACAAACTTGGTTCCAGCAATGCAAGCTGAATCTTGGTCCAAAATTAAAATATCAGTCTGTGCATGAATAAAACCTATTTTGCAACACAGAGAAACATATCTGAAGGTGTTAGAAGTGTTTTGCATGATTTTTGAAGTTAGAGCCTGAAATGTCAGAAAACAGCGTTTCAGCGCAGAACAAACTTGCTTCTGGCAATGCAGGCTGAAACTCGGTCCAATATTAAAATTGCAGTCTGTGCATGAATAAAACCTATTTTGCAACACAGAGAAACATATCTGAAGGTGTTAGAAGTGTTTTGCATGATTTTTGAAGTTAGAGCCTGAAATGTCAGAAAACAGCGTTTCAGCGCAGAACAAACTTGGTTCCAGCAATGCAAGCTGAATCTTGGTCCCACTTTAAAATATCAGTCTGTGCATGAATAAAACCTATTTTGCAACACAGAGAAACATATCTGAAGGTGTTAGAAGTGTTTTGCATGATTTTTGAAGTTAGAGCCTGAAATGTCAGGAAACAGCGTTTCAGTGCAGAACAAACTTGTTTCAAGCATTGCAAGCTGAATCTTGGTCCCACTTTAATATTGCAGTCTGTGCATGAATAAAACCTATTTTGCAACACAGAGAAACATATCTGAAGGTGTTAGAAGTGTTTTGCATGATTTTTGAAGTTAGAGCCTGAAATGTCAGAAAACAGCGTTTCAGCGCAGAACAAACTTGGTTCCAGCAATGCAAGCTGAATCTTGGTCCCACTTTAAAATATCAGTCTGTGCATGAATAAAACCTATTTTGCAACACAGAGAAACATATCTGAAGGTGTTAGAAGTGTTTTGCATGATTTTTGAAGTTAGAGCCTGAAGTGTCAGAAAACAGCGTTTCAGCGCAGAACAAACTTGGTTTCCAGCAATGCAAGCTGAATCTTGGTCCCACTTTAAAATATCAGTCTGTGCATGAATAAAACCTATTTTGCAACACAGAGAAACATATCTGAAGGTGTTAGAAGTGTTTTGCATGATTTTTGAAGTTAGAGCCTGAAATGTCAGAAAACAGCGTTTCAGCGCAGAACAAACTTGGTTCCAGCATTGCAAGCTGAATCTTGGTCCCAATTTAAAATATCAGTCTGTGCATGAATAAAACCTATTTTGCAACACAGAGAAACATATCTGAAGGTGTTAGAAGTGTTTTGCATGATTTTTGAAGTTAGAGCCTGAAGTGTCAGAAAACAGCGTTTCAGCGCAGAACAAACTTGGTTCCAGCAATGCAAGCTGAATCTTGGTCCCACTTTAAAATATCAGTCTGTGCATGAATAAAACCTATTTTGCAACACAGAGAAACATATCTGAACGTGTTAGAAGTGTTTTGCATGATTTTTGAAGTTAGAGCCTGAAATGTCAGGAAACAGCGTTTCAGTGCAGAACAAACTTGTTTCAAGCAATGCAAGCTGAATCTCTCTCCCACTTTAATATTGCAGTCTGTGCATGAATAAAACCTATTTTGCAACACAGAGAAACATATCTGAAGGTGTTAGAAGTGTTTTGCATGATTTTTGAAGTTAGAGCCTGAAATGTCAGAAAACAGCGTTTCAGCCCATAACAAACTTGGTTCTGGCAATGCAGGCTGAAACTCGGTCCAAAATTAAAATTGCAGCCTGTGCATGAATAAAACCTATTTTGCAACACAGAGAAACATGTCTTAAGGTGTTAGAAGTGTTTTGCATGATTTTTTAAGTTAGAGCCTGAAATGTCAGAAAACAGCGTTTCAGCGCAGAACAAACTTGCTTCTGGCAATGCAGGCTGAAACTCGGTCCAATATTAAAATTGCAGTCTGTGCATGAATAAAACCTATTTTGCAACACAGAGAAACATATCTGAAGGTGTTAGAAGTGTTTTGCATGATTTTTGAAGTTAGAGCCTGAAATGTCAGAAAACGGCTTTTCAGCACATAACAAACTTGGTTCAGGCAATGCAAGCTGAAACTTGGTCCAAAATTAAAATTGCAGTCTGTGCATGAATAAAACCTATTTTTCAACACAGAGAAACATATCTGAAGGTGTTAGAAGTGTTTTGCATGATTTTTTAAGTTAGAGCCTGAAATGTCAGAAAACTGCGTTTCAGCGCAGAACAAACTTCCTTCTGGCAATGCAGGCTGAAACTCGGTCCAATATTAAAATTGCAGTCTGTGCATGAATAAAACCTATTTTGCAACACAGAGAAACATATCTGAAGGTGTTAGAAGTGTTTTGCATGATTTTTGAAGTTAGAGCCTGAAATGTCAGAAAACGGCTTTTCAGCACATAACAAACTTGGTTCAGGCAATGCAAGCTGAAACTCGGTCCAAAATTAAAATTGAAGTCTGTGCATGAATAAAACCTATTTTGCAACACAGAGAAACATATCTGAAGGTGTTAGACGTGTTTTGCATGATTTTTGAAGTTAGAGCCTGAAATGTCAGAAAACGGCTTTTCAGCACATAACAAACTTGGTTCAGGCAATGCAAGCTGAAACTCGGTCCAATATTAAAATTGCAGTCTGTGCATGAATAAAACCTATTTTGCAACACAGAGAAACATATCTGAAGGTGTTAGAAGTGTTTTGCATGATTTTTGAAGTTAGAGCCTGAAATGTCAGGAAACAGCGTTTCAGTGCAGAACAAACTTGTTTCAAGCAATGCAAGCTGAATCTCTGTCCCACTTTAATATTGCAGTCTGTGCATGAATAAAACCTATTTTGCAACACAGAGAAACATATCTGAAGGTGTTAGAAGTGTTTTGCATGATTTTTGAAGTTAGAGCCTGAAATGTCAGAAAACAGCGTTTCAGCGCAGAACAAACTTGGTTCCAGCAATGCAAGCTGAATCTTGGTCCCACTTTAAAATATCAGTCTGTGCATGAATAAAACCTATTTTGCAACACAGAGAAACATATCTGAAGGTGTTAGAAGTGTTTTGCATAATTTTTGAAGTTAGAGCCTGAAATGTCAGAAAACAGCGTTTCAGCGCAGAAGAAACTTGGTTCCAGCAATGCAAGCTGAATCTTGGTCCCACTTTAAAATATCAGTCTGTGCATGAATAAAACCTATTTTGCAACACAGAGAAACATATCTGAAGGTGTTAGAAGTGTTTTGCATGATTTTTGAAGTTAGAGCCTGAAATGTCAGAAAACAGCGTTTCAGCGCAGAACAAACTTGGTTCCAGCAATGCAAGATGAATCTTGGTCCCAATTTAAAATATCAGTCTGTGCATGAATAAAACCTATTTTGCAACACAGAGAAACATATCTGAAGGTGTTAGAAGTGTTTTGCATGATTTTTGAAGTTAGAGCCTGAAGTGTCAGAAAACAGCGTTTCAGCGCAGATAAAACTTGGTTCCAGCAATGCAAGCTGAATCTTGGTCCCACTTTAAAATATCAGTCTGTGCATGAATAAAACCTATTTTGCAACACAGAGAAACATATCTGAACGTGTTAGAAGTGTTTTGCATGATTTTTGAAGTTAGAGCCTGAAATGTCAGGAAACAGCGTTTCAGTGCAGAACAAACTTGTTTCAAGCAATGCAAGCTGAATCTCTCTCCCACTTTAATATTGCAGTCTGTGCATGAATAAAACCTATTTTGCAACACAGAGAAACATATCTGAAGGTGTTAGAAGTGTTTTGCATGATTTTTGAAGTTAGAGCCTGAAATGTCAGAAAACAGCGTTTCAGCGCAGAACAAACTTGGTTCCAGCAATGCAAGCTGAATCTTGGTCCCACTTTAAAATATCAGTCTGTGCATGAATAAAACCTATTTTGCAACACAGAGAAACATATCTGAAGGTGTTAGAAGTGTTTTGCATGATTTTTGAAGTTAGAGCCTGAAATGTCAGGAAACAGCGTTTCAGTGCAGAACAAACTTGTTTCAAGCATTGCAAGCTGAATCTTGGTCCCACTTTAATATTGCAGTCTGTGCATGAATAAAACCTATTTTGCAACACAGAGAAACATATCTGAAGGTGTTAGAAGTGTTTTGCATGATTTTTGAAGTTAGAGCCTGAAGTGTCAGAAAACAGCGTTTCAGCGCAGAACAAACTTGGTTCCAGCAATGCAAGCTGAATCTTGGTCCCACTTTAAAATATCAGTCTGTGCATGAATAAAACCTATTTTGCAACACAGAGAAACATATCTGAAGGTGTTAGAAGTGTTTTGCATGATTTTTTAAGTTAGAGCCTGAAATGTCAGAAAACTGCGTTTCAGCGCAGAACAAACTTCCTTCTGGCAATGCAGGCTGAAACTCGGTCCAATATTAAAATTGCAGTCTGTGCATGAATAAAACCTATTTTGCAACACAGAGAAACATATCTGAAGGTGTTAGAAGTGTTTTGCATGATTTTTGAAGTTAGAGCCTGAAATGTCAGAAAACGGCTTTTCAGCACATAACAAACTTGGTTCAGGCAATGCAAGCTGAAACTCGGTCCAAAATTAAAATTGAAGTCTGTGCATGAATAAAACCTATTTTGCAACACAGAGAAACATATCTGAAGGTGTTAGACGTGTTTTGCATGATTTTTGAAGTTAGAGCCTGAAATGTCAGAAAACGGCTTTTCAGCACATAACAAACTTGGTTCAGGCAATGCAAGCTGAAACTCGGTCCAATATTAAAATTGCAGTCTGTGCATGAATAAAACCTATTTTGCAACACAGAGAAACATATCTGAAGGTGTTAGAAGTGTTTTGCATGATTTTTGAAGTTAGAGCCTGAAATGTCAGGAAACAGCGTTTCAGTGCAGAACAAACTTGTTTCAAGCAATGCAAGCTGAATCTCTGTCCCACTTTAATATTGCAGTCTGTGCATGAATAAAACCTATTTTGCAACACAGAGAAACATATCTGAAGGTGTTAGAAGTGTTTTGCATGATTTTTGAAGTTAGAGCCTGAAATGTCAGAAAACAGCGTTTCAGCGCAGAACAAACTTGGTTCCAGCAATGCAAGCTGAATCTTGGTCCCACTTTAAAATATCAGTCTGTGCATGAATAAAACCTATTTTGCAACACAGAGAAACATATCTGAAGGTGTTAGAAGTGTTTTGCATAATTTTTGAAGTTAGAGCCTGAAATGTCAGAAAACAGCGTTTCAGCGCAGAAGAAACTTGGTTCCAGCAATGCAAGCTGAATCTTGGTCCCACTTTAAAATATCAGTCTGTGCATGAATAAAACCTATTTTGCAACACAGAGAAACATATCTGAAGGTGTTAGAAGTGTTTTGCATGATTTTTGAAGTTAGAGCCTGAAATGTCAGAAAACAGCGTTTCAGCGCAGAACAAACTTGGTTCCAGCAATGCAAGATGAATCTTGGTCCCAATTTAAAATATCAGTCTGTGCATGAATAAAACCTATTTTGCAACACAGAGAAACATATCTGAAGGTGTTAGAAGTGTTTTGCATGATTTTTGAAGTTAGAGCCTGAAGTGTCAGAAAACAGCGTTTCAGCGCAGATAAAACTTGGTTCCAGCAATGCAAGCTGAATCTTGGTCCCACTTTAAAATATCAGTCTGTGCATGAATAAAACCTATTTTGCAACACAGAGAAACATATCTGAACGTGTTAGAAGTGTTTTGCATGATTTTTGAAGTTAGAGCCTGAAATGTCAGGAAACAGCGTTTCAGTGCAGAACAAACTTGTTTCAAGCAATGCAAGCTGAATCTCTCTCCCACTTTAATATTGCAGTCTGTGCATGAATAAAACCTATTTTGCAACACAGAGAAACATATCTGAAGGTGTTAGAAGTGTTTTGCATGATTTTTGAAGTTAGAGCCTGAAATGTCAGAAAACAGCGTTTCAGCGCAGTACAAACTTTGTTCCAGCAATGCAAGCTGAATCTTGGTCCCACTTTAAAATATCAGTCTGTGCATGAATAAAACCTATTTTGCAACACAGAGAAACATATCTGAAGGTGTTAGAAGTGTTTTGCATGATTTTTGAAGTTAGAGCCTGAAATGTCAGGAAACAGCGTTTCAGTGCAGAACAAACTTGTTTCAAGCATTGCAAGCTGAATCTTGGTCCCACTTTAATATTGCAGTCTGTGCATGAATAAAACCTATTTTGCAACACAGAGAAACATATCTGAAGGTGTTAGAAGTGTTTTGCATGATTTTTGAAGTTAGAGCCTGAAGTGTCAGAAAACAGCGTTTCAGCGCAGAACAAACTTGGTTCCAGCAATGCAAGCTGAATCTTGGTCCCACTTTAAAATATCAGTCTGTGCATGAATAAAACCTATTTTGCAACACAGAGAAACATATCTGAAGGTGTTAGAAGTGTTTTGCATGATTTTTGAAGTTAGAGCCTGAAATGTCAGAAAACAGCGTTTCAGCGCAGAACAAACTTGGTTCCAGCAATGCAAGCTGAATCTTGGTCCCAATATTAAAATTGCAGTCTGTGCATGAATAAAACCTATTTTGCAACACAGAGAAACATATCTGAAGGTGTTAGAAGTGTTTTGCATGATTTTTGAAGTTAGAGCCTGAAATGTCAGAAAACGGGTCTTCAGCACATAACAAACTTGGTTCAGGCAATGCAAGCTGAAACTCTGTCCAAAATTAAAATTGCAGTCTGTGCATGAATAAAACCTGTTTTGCAACACAGAGAAACATATCTGAAGGTGTTAGAAGTGTTTTGCATGATTTTTGAAGTTAGAGCCTGAAATGTCAGAAAACAGCGTTTCAGCGCAGAACAAACTTGTTTCAAGCATTGCAAGCTGAATCTTGGTCCCACTTTAAAATATCAGTCTGTGCATGAATAAAACCTATTTTGCAACACAGAGAAACATATCTGAAGGTGTTAGAAGTGTTTTGCATGATTTTTGAAGTTAGAGCCTGAAATGTCAGGAAACAGCGTTTCAGTGCAGAACAAACTTGTTTCAAGCATTGCAAGCTGAATCTTGGTCCCACTTTAATATTGCAGTCTGTGCATGAATAAAACCTATTTTGCAACACAGAGAAACATATCTGAAGGTGTTAGAAGTGTTTTGCATGATTTTTGAAGTTAGAGCCTGAAATGTCAGGAAACAGCGTTTCAGTGCAGAACAAACTTGTTTCAAGCATTGCAAGCTGAATCTTGGTCCCACTTTAATATTGCAGTCTGTGCATGAATAAAACCTATTTTGCAACACAGAGAAACATATCTGAAGGTGTTAGAAGTGTTTTGCATGATTTTTGAAGTTAGAGCCTGAAGTGTCAGAAAACAGCGTTTCAGCGCAGAACAAACTTGGTTCCAGCAATGCAAGCTGAATCTTGGTCCCACTTTAAAATATCAGTCTGTGCATGAATAAAACCTACTTTGCAACACAGAGAAACATATCTGAAGGTGTTAGAAGTGTTTTGCATGATTTTTGAAGTTAGAGCCTGAAATGTCAGAAAACAGCGTTTCAGCGCAGAACAAACTTGGTTCCAGCAATGCAAGCTGAATCTTGGTCCCAATTTAAAATATCAGTCTGTGCATGAATAAAACCTATTTTGCAACACAGAGAAACATATCTGAAGGTGTTAGAAGTGTTTTGCATGATAAAACGGCGTTTCAGCACATAACAAACTTGGTTCATGCAATGCAAGCTGAATCTCTGTCCCACTTTAAATTTACACTCTTTGCATGACTAAAACCTATTTTGCAACACAGAGAAACATATCTGAAGTTGTTAGAAGTGTTTTGCATGATTTTTGAAGTTAGAGCCTGAAATGTCAGAAAACGGCTTTTCAGCACATAACAAACTTGATTCAGGCAATGCAAGCTGAAACTCGGTCCAATATTAAAATTGCAGTCTGTGCATGAATAAAACCTATTTTGCAACACAGAGAAACATATCTGAAGGTGTTAGAAGTGTTTTGCATGATTTTTGAAGTTAGAGCCTGAAATGTCAGAAAACGGCTTTTCAGCATATAACAAACTTGGTTCAGGCAATGCAAGCTGAAACTCGGTCCAAAATTAAAATTGCAGTCTGTGCATGAATAAAACCTATTTTGCAACACAGAGAAACATATCTGAAGGTGTTAGAAGTGTTTTGCATGATTTTTTAAGTTAGAGCCTGAAATGTCAGAAAACAGCGTTTCAGCGCAGAACAAACTTCCTTCTGGCAATGCAGGCTGAAACTCGGTCCAATATTAAAATTGCAGTCTGTGCATGAATAAAACCTATTTTGCAACACAGAGAAACATATCTGAAGGTGTTAGAAGTGTTTTGCATGATTTTTGAAGTTAGAGCCTGAAATGTCAGAAAACGGCTTTTCAGCACATAACAAACTTGGTTCAGGCAATGCAAGCTGAAACTCGGTCCAAAATTAAAATTGAAGTCTGTGCATGAATAAAACCTATTTTGCAACACAGAGAAACATATCTGAAGGTGTTAGACGTGTTTTGCATGATTTTTGAAGTTAGAGCCTGAAATGTCAGAAAACGGCTTTTCACAGCACATAACAAACTTGGTTCAGGCAATGCAAGCTGAAACTCGGTCCAATATTAAAATTGCAGTCTGTGCATGAATAAAACCTATTTTGCAACACAGAGAAACATATCTGAAGGTGTTAGAAGTGTTTTGCATGATTTTTGAAGTTAGAGCCTGAAATGTCAGAAAACAGCGTTTCAGCGCAGAACAAACTTGGTTCCAGCAATGCAAGCTGAATCTTGGTCCCAATTTAAAATATCAGTCTGTGCATGAATAAAACCTATTTTGCAACACAGACAAACATATCTGAAGGTGTTAGAAGTGTTTTGCATGATTTTTGAAGTTAGAGCCTGAAGTGTCAGAAAACAGCGTTTCAGCGCAGAACAAACTTGGTTCCAGCAATGCAAGCTGAATCTTGGTCCCACTTTAAAATATCAGTCTGTGCATGAATAAAATCTATTTTGCAACACAGAGAAACATATCTGAACGTGTTAGAAGTGTTTTGCATGATTTTTGAAGTTAGAGCCTGAAATGTCAGGAAACAGCGTTTCAGTGCAGAACAAACTTGTTTCAAGCAATGCAAGCTGAATCTCTCTCCCACTTTAATATTGCAGTCTGTGCATGAATAAAACATATTTTGCAACACAGAGAAACATATCTGAAGGTGTTAGAAGTGTTTTGCATGATTTTTGAAGTTAGAGCCTGAAATGTCAGAAAACAGCGTTTCAGCGCAGAACAAACTTGGTTCCAGCAATGCAAGCTGAATCTTGGTCCCACTTTAAAATATCAGTCTGTGCATGAATAAAACCTATTTTGCAACACAGAGAAACATATCTGAAGGTGTTAGAAGTGTTTTGCATGATTTTTGAAGTTAGAGCCTGAAGTGTCAGAAAACAGCGTTTCAGCGCAGAACAAACTTGGTTCCAGCAATGCAAGCTGAATCTTGGTCCCACTTTAAAATATCAGTCTGTGCATGAATAAAACCTATTTTGCAACACAGAGAAACATATCTGAAGGTGTTAGAAGTGTTTTGCATGATTTTTGAAGTTAGAGCCTGAAATGTCAGGAAACAGCGTTTCAGTGCAGAACAAACTTGTTTCAAGCATTGCAAGCTGAATCTTGGTCCCACTTTAAAATATCAGTCTGTGCATGAATAAAACCTATTTTGCAACACAGAGAAACATATCTGAAGGTGTTAGAAGTGTTTTGCATGATTTTTGAAGTTAGAGCCTGAAATGTCAGAAAACAGCGTTTCAGCGCAGAACAAACTTGGTTCCAGCAATGCAAGCTGAATCTTGGTCCCAATTTAAAATATCAGTCTGTGCATGAATAAAACCTATTTTGCAACACAGACAAACATATCTGAAGGTGTTAGAAGTGTTTTGCATGATTTTTGAAGTTAGAGCCTGAAGTGTCAGAAAACAGCGTTTCAGCGCAGAACAAACTTGGTTCCAGCAATGCAAGCTGAATCTTGGTCCCACTTTAAAATATCAGTCTGTGCATGAATAAAACCTATTTTGCAACACAGAGAAACATATCTGAAGGTGTTAGAAGTGTTTTGCATGATTTTTTAAGTCAGAGCCTGAAATGTCAGAAAACAGCGTTTCAGCGCAGAACAAACTTGGTTCCAGCACTGCAAGCTGAATCTTGGTCCCACTTTAAAATATCAGTCTGTGCATGAATAAAACCTATTTTGCAACACAGAGAAACATATCTGAAGGTGTTAGAAGTGTTTTGCATGATTTTTGAAGTTAGAGCCTGAAATGTCAGAAAACAGCGTTTCAGCGCAGAAGAAACTTGGTTCCAGCAATGCAAGCTGAATCTTGGTCCCACTTTAAAATATCAGTCTGTGCATGAATAAAACCTATTTTGCAACACAGAGAAACATATCTGAACGTGTTAGAAGTGTTTTGCATGATTTTTGAAGTTAGAGCCTGAAATGTCAGGAAACAGCGTTTCAGTGCAGAACAAACTTGTTTCAAGCAATGCAAGCTGAATCTCTCTCCCACTTTAATATTGCAGTCTGTGCATGAATAAAACCTATTTTGCAACACAGAGAAACATATCTGAAGGTGTTAGAAGTGTTTTGCATGATTTTTGAAGTTAGAGCCTGAAATGTCAGAAAACAGCGTTTCAGCGCAGAACAAACTTGGTTCCAGCAATGCAAGCTGAATCTTGGTCCCACTTTAAAATATCAGTCTGTGCATGAATAAAACCTATTTTGCAACACAGAGAAACATATCTGAAGGTGTTAGAAGTGTTTTGCATGATTTTTGAAGTTAGAGCCTGAAATGTCAGAAAACGGCTTTTCAGCACATAACAAACTTGGTTCAGGCAATGCAAGCTGAAACTCGGTCCAAAATTAAAATTGCAGTCTGTGCATGAATAAAACCTATTTTGCAACACAGAGAAACATATCTGAAGGTGTTAGAAGTGTTTTGCATGATTTTTGAAGTTAGAGCCTGAAATGTCAGAAAACAGCGTTTCAGCCCATAACAAACTTGGTTCTGGCAATGCAGGCTGAAACTCGGTCCAAAATTAAAATTGCAGTCTGTGCATGAATAAAACCAATATTGCAACACAGAGAAACATGTCTTAAGGTGTTAGAAGTGTTTTGCATAATTTTTTAAGTTAGAGCCTGAAATGTCAGAAAACAGCGTTTCAGCGCAGAACAAAGTTGGTTCAGGCAATGCAAGCTGAATCTCTGTCCCACTTTAAATTTACACTCTTTGCATGACTAAAACCTATTTTGCAACACAGAGAAACATATCTGAAGTTGTTAGAAGTGTTTTGCATGATTTTTGAAGTTAGAGCCTGAAATGTCAGAAAACGGCTTTTCAGCACATAACAAACTTGGTTCAGGCAATGCAAGCTGAAACTTGGTCCAAAATTAAAATTGCAGTCTGTGCATGAATAAAACCTATTTTGCAACACAGAGAAACATATCTGAAGGTGTTAGAAGTGTTTTGCATGATTTTTGAAGTTAGAGCCTGAAATGTCAGAAAACGGCTTTTCAGCACATAACAAACTTGGTTCAGGCAATGCAAGCTGAAACTCGGTCCAATATTAAAATTGCAGTCTGTGCATGAATAAAACCTATTTTGCAACACAGAGAAACATATCTGAAGGTGTTAGAAGTGTTTTGCATGATTTTTGAAGTTAGAGCCTGAAATGTCAGGAAACAGCGTTTCAGTGCAGAACAAACTTGTTTCAAGCAATGCAAGCTGAATCTCTGTCCCACTTTAATATTGCAGTCTGTGCATGAATAAAACCTATTTTGCAACACAGAGAAACATATCTGAAGGTGTTAGAAGTGTTTTGCATGATTTTTGAAGTTAGAGCCTGAAATGTCAGAAAACAGCGTTTCAGCGCAGAACAAACTTGGTTCCAGCAATGCAAGCTAAATCTTGGTCCCACTTTAAAATATCAGTCTGTGCATGAATAAAACCTATTTTGCAACACAGAGAAACATATCTGAAGGTGTTAGAAGTGTTTTGCATGATTTTTGAAGTTAGAGCCTGAAATGTCAGAAAACAGCGTTTCAGCGCAGAAGAAACTTGGTTCCAGCAATGCAAGCTGAATCTTGGTCCCACTTTAAAATATCAGTCTGTGCATGAATAAAACCTATTTTGCAACACAGAGAAACATATCTGAAGGTGTTAGAAGTGTTTTGCATGATTTTTGAAGTTAGAGCCTGAAATGTCAGAAAACAGCGTTTCAGCGCAGAACAAACTTGGTTCCAGCAATGCAAGATGAATCTTGGTCCCAATTTAAAATATCAGTCTGTGCATGAATAAAACCTATTTTGCAACACAGAGAAACATATCTGAAGGTGTTAGAAGTGTTTTGCATGATTTTTGAAGTAAGAGCCTGAAGTGTCAGAAAACAGCGTTTCAGCGCAGATAAAACTTGGTTCCAGCAATACAAGCTGAATCTTGGTCCCACTTTAAAATATCAGTCTGTGCATGAATAAAGCCTATTTTGCAACACAGAGAAACATATCTGAACGTGTTAGAAGTGTTTTGCATGATTTTTGAAGTTAGAGCCTGAAATGTCAGGAAACAGCGTTTCAGTGCAGAACAAACTTGTTTCAAGCAATGCAAGCTGAATCTCTCTCCCACTTTAATATTGCAGTCTGTGCATGAATAAAACCTATTTTGCAACACAGAGAAACATATCTGAAGGTGTTAGAAGTGTTTTGCATGATTTTTGAAGTTAGAGCCTGAAATGTCAGAAAACAGCGTTTCAGCGCAGAACAAACTTGGTTCCAGCAATGCAAGCTGAATCTTGGTCCCACTTTAAAATATCAGTCTGTGCATGAATAAAACCTATTTTGCAACACAGAGAAACATATCTGAAGGTGTTAGAAGTGTTTTGCATGATTTTTGAAGTTAGAGCCTGAAATGTCAGGAAACAGCGTTTCAGTGCAGAACAAACTTGTTTCAAGCATTGCAAGCTGAATCTTGGTCCCACTTTAATATTGCAGTCTGTGCATGAATAAAACCTATTTTGCAACACAGAGAAACATATCTGAAGGTGTTAGAAGTGTTTTGCATGATTTTTGAAGTTAGAGCCTGAAATGTCAGGAAACAGCGTTTCAGTGCAGAACAAACTTGTTTCAAGCATTGCAAGCTGAATCTTGGTCCCACTTTAATATTGCAGTCTGTGCATGAATAAAACCTATTTTGCAACACAGAGAAACATATCTGAAGGTGTTAGAAGTGTTTTGCATGATTTTTGAAGTTAGAGCCTGAAGTGTCAGAAAACAGCGTTTCAGCGCAGAACAAACTTGGTTCCAGCAATGCAAGCTGAATCTTGGTCCCACTTTAAAACATCAGTCTGTGCATGAATAAAACCTACTTTGCAACACAGAGAAACATATCTGAAGGTGTTAGAAGTGTTTTGCATGATTTTTGAAGTTAGAGCCTGAAATGTCAGAAAACAGCGTTTCAGCGCAGAACAAACTTGGTTCCAGCAATGCAAGCTGAATCTTGGTCCCAATTTAAAATATCAGTCTGTGCATGAATAAAACCTATTTTGCAACACAGAGAAACATATCTGAAGGTGTTAGAAGTGTTTTGCATGATAAAACGGCGTTTCAGCACATAACAAACTTGGTTCATGCAATGCAAGCTGAATCTCTGTCCCACTTTAAATTTACACTCTTTGCATGACTAAAACCTATTTTGCAACACAGAGAAACATATCTGAAGTTGTTAGAAGTGTTTTGCATGATTTTTGAAGTTAGAGCCTGAAATGTCAGAAAACGGCTTTTCAGCACATAACAAACTTGGTTCAGGCAATGCAAGCTGAAACTTGGTCCAAAATTAAAATTGCAGTCTGTGCATGAATAAAACCTATTTTGCAACACAGAGAAACATATCTGAAGGTGTTAGAAGTGTTTTGCATGATTTTTGAAGTTAGAGCCTGAAATGTCAGAAAACGGCGTTTCAGCACATAACAAACTTGGTTCAGGCAATGCAAGCTGAAACTCGGTCCAAAATTAAAATTGCAGTCTGTGCATGAATAAAACCTATTTTGCAACACAGAGAAACATATCTGAAGGTGTTAGAAGTGTTTTGCATGATTTTTGAAGTTAGAGCCTGAAATGTCAGAAAACGGCTTTTCAGCACATAACAAACTTGGTTCAGGCAATGCAAGCTGAAACTTGGTCCAAAATTAAAATTGCAGTCTGTGCATGAATAAAACCTATTTTGCAACACAGAGAAACATATCTGAAGGTGTTAGAAGTGTTTTGCATGATTTTTGAAGTTAGAGCCTGAAATGTCAGGAAACAGCGTTTCAGTGCAGAACAAACTTGTTTCAAGCAATGCAAGCTGAATCTCTCTCCCACTTTAATATTGCAGTCTGTGCATGAATAAAACCTATTTTGCAACACAGAGAAACATATCTGAAGGTGTTAGAAGTGTTTTGCATGATTTTTGAAGTTAGAGCCTGAAATGTCAGAAAACAGCGTTTCAGCGCAGAACAAACTTGGTTCCAGCAATGCAAGCTGAATCTTGGTCCAAAATTAAAATATCAGTCTGTGCATGAATAAAACCTATTTTGCAACACAGAGAAACATATCTGAAGGTGTTAGAAGTGTTTTGCATGATTTTTGAAGTTAGAGCCTGAAATGTCAGAAAACAGCGTTTCAGCGCAGAACAAACTTGCTTCTGGCAATGCAGGCTGAAACTCGGTCCAATATTAAAATTGCAGTCTGTGCATGAATAAAACCTATTTTGCAACACAGAGAAACATATCTGAAGGTGTTAGAAGTGTTTTGCATGATTTTTGAAGTTAGAGCCTGAAATGTCAGAAAACAGCGTTTCAGCGCAGAACAAACTTGGTTCCAGCAATGCAAGCTGAATCTTGGTCCCACTTTAAAATATCAGTCTGTGCATGAATAAAACCTATTTTGCAACACAGAGAAACATATCTGAAGGTGTTAGAAGTGTTTTGCATGATTTTTGAAGTTAGAGCCTGAAATGTCAGGAAACAGCGTTTCAGTGCAGAACAAACTTGTTTCAAGCATTGCAAGCTGAATCTTGGTCCCACTTTAATATTGCAGTCTGTGCATGAATAAAACCTATTTTGCAACACAGAGAAACATATCTGAAGGTGTTAGAAGTGTTTTGCATGATTTTTGAAGTTAGAGCCTGAAATGTCAGAAAACAGCGTTTCAGCGCAGAACAAACTTGGTTCCAGCAATGCAAGCTGAATCTTGGTCCCACTTTAAAATATCAGTCTGTGCATGAATAAAACCTATTTTGCAACACAGAGAAACATATCTGAAGGTGTTAGAAGTGTTTTGCATGATTTTTGAAGTTAGAGCCTGAAGTGTCAGAAAACAGCGTTTCAGCGCAGAACAAACTTGGTTCCAGCAATGCAAGCTGAATCTTGGTCCCACTTTAAAATATCAGTCTGTGCATGAATAAAACCTATTTTGCAACACAGAGAAACATA